>NC_091543.1:87500-419166 GCF_030788295.1 Drosophila virilis
ACTTAATGCGAAGGACCTAATATATTTGATTTGACGCGAGCTGCAATTGTAACTTCAACTAGCCCAGCGTAGCTCAGGGACTAATTGTTAATTGCCGAACCCATTGGGCATTGGGGCAGAAGAATTCTCTGCATCGAAGCCCAAAGAAACTTACAAATTACACTTCAATTGTTGGACGACAAGCAAACAAAAATGAATGCAAAGAGTAAACTGCAAGTTGTGAAAGGATAAGGGACTAACACAATATCCAGCAGTTTCGCCTGGCGAATCTGGCGAATCGGAGAGGAGTGGCGAGGGGCGATGCGCAGCTTATGCAAATTATTTTGCAATGAGCAGGCGACGAACATGACTTTGAGTGTGCGAAATGCTAGATGCGAAATGGATGCTCCTGCTACTGCCGCCGCAATTGCAGTGTAAGTTGGTGGCGCTGAAAATTAAAATTCAAACAACGACAACGTGGCGTATGGGCAACATTTGCATTTTGAAGCTTCACCTTTGCAGTGACTTTTGTCACACCTGTGATGGCGCGACTGTAATGCCACTGCTGGAGTTGGTGCTGTGCGGCTACAACAAATACAAGCTGTTGATTACAAACGAAAATTGAAAATCTTAAGCACTGCCTTATTGAAATGGTAACGGCAGGGCAGGCAGTACCATGAGATGGGGGCCTCAATCAAACTTTATTTTCAGCAGCTGTTCCGACCGTTCAAACAGTTCAGATCGTTCAGACTGTAAGCCGTGAGCTGTAAGCCACGTGTGTTTTCATTTAAAGTCAACTGGCAATGTTTTATTTTTTGCTTTTTGTCCTTCTTTCAGCCGACAAAAGTCACTTTTAGCTGATGTTGTTGGTGCCGCTTTTACTGCTTTCAAAGCCGGATTTTCTATTTGCCTAGCGCAGATAAAGTCTAAATTATCTAAACTCAAACTGATTCTGTTGCCGTGCATATTAATGAGACGGCGAGATCAAAAGTCGCCGGCACCAAAGCACCAAAGCTAACGAAAAGTAATAAAGTTGCGGTTAAATTAAATTGTGCAAATGTATCGATAAAGCTTTATGCATCCAGGCAGCCAAAAGACAACGACTACGACTACGACCAGAGCGCAATATTGGGGGCGCTGAGTTGTGGCTGGTCTCGACATCGTGACATCTTGTGGCTTATTGAAGTTGAAGTCGAATGCCGCAAAGAAACACAGTTGTGAATGTAATTAGGATATCTATACATTTTGGTTGATAATTTTGATAGCTTACTAATCAAAATATATAACAATCTTTCCATTATCGTGTATAACTTGGGTGTTTATAGTCCGATCTTTGTGAAATTTTCAGTGCCTAAATATGGCATCGAAAAGTATGCATATAACAAAAGCCAAGTCAGGTAACCTAGCATAGCTATCAATCCTATAATATTTACATATAGCTTCTAGGTGCGAAAAGAAATTCATAATTAAAATCACTGCTACCTTAGCAGGCGGACTCGTGGTTAACGGGAGTCCACATGTCGTATTTGATACATGTGAGCGCACACACATCCAAATAGAGGACATAACTGATTAGAATGTTGGCCACAAAACGTATTAACATGTCGGCTACAGAACTCCCCATGCAAAACGCTATTAAGCACCGGGCGACAGACAACAGGCGACAGTCAAAGACAAATGCTGAAATAAGGAAGACCAAAAAGTCTATGACAAACTCATGAAAAAGAAAAGAGCCGCAACGAAACAAACAGACAAAACAAATAAGCCAAGCATAAAAGTTTATATTGCGGTCGATGATTTACTTCTACACAGTCGCAAGCACAGGCACATGGACGGAGACAGAGACAGGGGCAGAGGCAGGGACAGGCATTGTGGTTGCCTGTGGCTCGACCTCTTGGCAACGTTAAGTTGCAGACGCGCGGAAAGGGTCAGGGTCGGTTATGGCACAGCTGCAACAGGACCATTCAAAAATTTTGACATTTTGCGCTGCCGCATGAAAGGTCCATGTGGCTAGGCAGTGTCTGCAACGACTCCTGATGTTAATGCGTGTTTACACAGGCCGCAACGCACCACCTTGGGTGGTGATGGTGGCGGTGGCGGTGGCAGCATTGGTTCCCGCCTGTAGTTATTCCGAAACCCATTTAGTTAATGGATATAATAAATTTTTCTACAAATTGAAACTCGTAATTTCCATTGTTCTTGCGGTGCTTTGCGTCGCCGTCCACCAAGTCTTATGCCACCGTCTCGTACAGCATCTAGAGGAAGCTCGCTCTGGGAGCGGCAATCTCTGTGTAGCAAGCGGCTTCGTCTTCCGCCAAATTTTGGTTGGCACTTTGCTGGCTGGAGTCCTAAGTAGTTTTAATTACGTTAAACATTTTGGCCCAGCGGCTCCCATACTCATATTCGCCGGGTGAAACTTGGAAAGGCGTCTCGGTGTCAAAATTGTTTACAGGAATGTCTACTTAGTAAATATACGAGACATATTGGCAGGTTGGTTTGGCACCATGGATAAAGATATTGGAAAGTAATCGTTCTTTTGAAACTCGAGAGCGAACAAAATATAATTAATTATATATGCACATCAACTTGTGCACACAGCAGATCTTTTTGTGCGCACAAAAGATCGTATTATGCGCATTATTCATAAAACACATTTATTTATGCCTTATGGCTTCCTAGTTAAGGGATTCGCAAGACTTGTTATGCCCTTCGAAATTGGCTAAATTAAATATTACGTTCACACGAGTCGGTCTCGCAACCAGCACAATCTAAACTTAATATTTAAAATATAATTCTCGTGTATAATGCTGGACCGCCCAAAAATTCTGGTAACGGAACAACGAGTATCCGATCCCAGGCTAAGAGTATATGTTGTATTGTCTTATTCGAAAACCATGCTAGGTTGATAGCTGACAAATAAGCTCTGTAAAATAATAATAATATTTTATAATTATAAAGCACGAACTGCATTAGCATATTAAAAGGACTATGAAACAGACTTAGTGTAAAGAATTATTCGAAGTCAAAATTTGGGTTCATCCCATAGTTTGGTATCCCCATTACACACGAGAAAAGGAACAACATAAGATATGTTGAAATTAGTAATAGGTGCCGGTAAAAAAAAGGGTCAGTAATTTAAGCATCACGTATGCAATCGTATACAATGAAGCACTATATTTATACATACATACATACGAACATACATATTTTCATATGTACGTACAGAGTATGAGCTCTGTATAGGAAGAAAAGGAAAGCTTGGAGGCGTACAAGAAAATTCGTTTGTACTCAGCGTCGCAGCCACTTCTTGCCTTAATGTCTACTATCATAAATTTTATGCTTGTGATGTTTAATTTGGCAACTGTAACTCATGTTGACTTAGACCTTAGCTTTGGGTTTGCTGCTGCCCTTGCGCTGGGCTCTGCATCATTTAAGTACACTCACACACATTTAGCTACACATACATCCATAAACATACATATTTTTACTGTGGCCCCAGTGCAGCAGCAACATCAGCAATGGCAACAACAATAACCACACGTACCTCTGGTAGACAAAAGATGGATTGTTATCGCTCAAGATAACAGCGAGCAGATCCTGGGTGTTGGTGTGGGTTGGCCTAGGATACGGCTGTCGTACCTGGGCCTGAGCTGGGCCATAATTTCATTAGTGTCCAAACTAGGGTAATATGAGGGCAGCAATCAGCCTGTCTACAGAATGGCTAAAACTTGCCGTTTGCTCTAAGTACGTGCAAATTTTTCGTCAGAAAATTAAGAAAGCAAGTGCCTGGTAAGCTAGACCCCCCCTCCATCAACCTCACCACCAACAGCACCACAGGAATGGGTCTCAGTCCGAGCAAAAGCCCTCGCCCCAGATCAAAGCCCACTTAACATGTTTTAGCCCCACTCATTCGTCTTGTGGACGGTAAACCAAAGTTGAAGATAATTTTCTTGTTCGTAGCGTCACAAGCGCCAATTTGAATTCTATTCCCCTATCCCCCAACACACCCCCTGGCCACTGAAGGTTTAGGGCTCATTTGGTTCAAGCTGTGCCAGGTTGACTTACACTTGGGATCACGCTTTAAATGTCCGAGCAAGCTGCATTTAGTTGAATTTAATCTTGGTAGGAAATTAAGGCAATTTATTATTATTTTGGCATACCAAATAAAAGTCGTATACATGCCCTGCTCCCCATTAATATACGTAGCACGAGCTGAAAGAAGCCAAGAAAGTACTGCTCTCTTCGACCCGCCGAAGATTAAATGCCCTTGTATAATTAAGACTTACCGGCTTGCAGAGTTGTTCTGAAGAAAGCTGTGAAGTGCGAATTTGTTTGCATCACCTTACTCCTATGATCCAGCCGATTTCGACATATGGAATGTTTTCTGCAACGAAAGGAAGGTTTTTGATACTGCTCAGCATTGCTTATACTTTGTGGGGTCGGATACGCCTCCTCCAGTGCGATAATTATTATGACAAAATTATGATACCATCTACAGGTGACAAAAAAAGGCTTCACAGAGTTCTTAAAATGGAATTTGACTGTTACAATTGATGTATGCATACATATATTAACATATATGAGTCATTTAATAAATGATTATGTGCATACTTGCTAACGTGCGTGCACGAGATTGTAATATACGTATTCTACATATGTGAGCATCACATTGTGCATACTGAATACTCTGGTGCATATCTACATGCGAGCGCTGACTATAAAGGCAGTTAATCCCGAAAGCCTGAAAGTCGAACATTAAATAGTAGGTAGCAAACAAAGGGCATTATAATCATTATTTTACGAACTGAATACGCGTGTGTGGACTGACATGTAGCTGGTGACATATAATTGTTAAATGCACAAAATAAAATGATTTAATTATAACAGACAATAAAACAGCATAATAATTGCAGTCAGCCACTGGCAGGCGAGACTGTCGTTCATTTGAATGCGGCCATAGCACACTTTTGGGCGCTTCAATAACCCCCAAAAGATGCCAACAGGCTGGCAGACAGATCATCTGACTGTCAAATAGCACGACAAGCAGACAGCAGACAGCGTACGGCAGACAGTCGGATTGTCGGACAGTCCAAAAAATAGCAGCAAACAATATGTACAACTACAAGAGCGCATTACAATTGCAATTAAAACGAGCGCGCAAAAATAACAATTACAGTGCCCAACAAAAACAGTAACAATAGTGAATACAATAGTGCATAAACACATATATACTCTCCAGCCAGTTGAATGGATGTGCAAAAATGGAAATAATTCACGCCATCAAGCAACAAAAACAACGTTGGCAATAACAAGCTGTAAACTGTTAAACAATTGATTAACAACAATTAGCCGCTTATTAAGTTATAATAACAACGTTGCCAACAATAGCCCATAAAATAAATCTTTACTATGACAAAAACCCAAAGCCGACGCCGACGGCGACGCCAACGTCGAAAGCAACGTAAACGCCGACCTCGTTGACTACCCCAAACAACTCTCCCTGCACATAAAATCTATCGGTTAGAAATAGTGTTGCCAATTCAGCTTTTTTCTGGTCACATAAAGCTACGTTCAGAAAACCTTTCAACATTGGGAATATGTTCAAAAACACAGATACATGATTTATTTTTTATAAATCAATTATCAAGCCAACATGTACTAAAATAAAAATAATCATTATGTTGCAAAAAAGAAAAAATGTATTGTGATTTAGCTATTGTTTACATACTCCAAATAGGTTTTTGTACACATTACAAGACGACATCTCAATGACAGGCATTCGCAACCCTGCTTGTCGTTTACCGATAAACTTTTTATCCTGAATGACTGACTAACTTACAGAGCGTTTGGTGATCAACGCACAGCCCAAATCATAAGAGCTAGGAAGCTGAAATTTTCACTGTAGTTACCTTATGTGATGAAGGTGCCTGTTAATACAGAGTTTTGGGAAATTCCACCCGCAAATATGGAAAAATCGCGAAAACGTTTGTATGAAACTTTTTTATTTACCATCCGATCTGCCTCAAACTCAATATGAAATTTCTTTATTCAAATTCATTTGATGGGTGTTTCACATTTTCCCAAAAATGTATTCCTCCTGGAAATGGGGGTCATACTTTATACGTGCCACGGCCAAGGCCGGATTATACCCGCTAGTAAGTACATAATTGTGGCTGAATTCATCTGTTGATTGACCTAGTAAAATATTTCCAAAAGAATATAAACAACAGCTCCGAAATAATCCCTACGTATTCAATTTGTACCAAATAGAGGTCTACTCTAGTTCTGCGACTTAAAAGTTTTGGATGTATCGCCCAAACAATTCAATTTAGCTATTGTTTTTAACTGCTTTTAACATTGGCGTTGCTTGAAGCGACCGTTGTCAACACTGATTGGAATGCAAAGCGCATAAATTATCCACATATACGTACTTATATATCCATGCACAATCGGAGGGCTACATAGGGTTAGTCTGACGCAAAAATACAATTTTTGATGAAGCTCTTGACTGGCAGGAGGCAGGTGCTGTGGTATTAATCATTTAAATTATCGCCGTCTGTCGTTGCCAATTATTCACGCATTGTGCGTGGTCTTTTTTGCGGCTAATGACACTCTTATACCCAAACACCAAAATACGTAAGCACACGCACACACACTTAAATTCATTGCAGCGTGGCCCGTGTGCAATGTGCAACGTACAACATGCCCCTTCCCACATGCCGCAAGCATTAAATATCAAAACGCTCAATCCTGCAGCCAATTTTCGGACGTGCACGCGCCGGAAGTTTACACTCAATCAGCATACCAACAGCAGCGCTCACGTAAACGGAAAACGGATGTGGAAACTCTCTACAGGTAGGTAAACTAGCTTAAACGAGGGTTGATCGATAAGTTGTTGAGCCCTTCACGAGATCTAAACGACCCTTTAGATTTTTTAGACCTAGTAGATTTTTTGCCGAGGCAGTTTGCCAAGACTGACCGCACCAAGACGGGGTTTTAGGGAATTCGACCGAACTAAAACGGCGCAGATCGCATGCTCAAATCCAGACGAAATATCCTATTTTAATATTTTTATATTATATTTGTTAAATATTTGCTATACATACATATAAAATATAAATTGAATCCACCTTTCATTATTCATGCAATCACTAAGACTTTGCTGAGGCCCTCTTCTTATCAAAACAAATTTGTAGCATACTTCCAAATGTACTTTATTTGAAAAACGTTGCATACTTATCAGCTTACCATGTTCTTTAAAAGTCCACAGCTGTAATTAAATTCACCTATAAGAGCCTTCGAATGCAAATTTAAAATCAACAATGACTGAAAAACAAGTGATTCAAGTGGAGAGTACCCAGCTAGTAGATACCCTGTACGTAAACATCTTTTGAATTTTAGCTAAATTTATGGTCTGTTACTGAATGCTGTCTTTTATAGGTGCAATAACATGCTTGATTTTTTGCATACCCACTTTCAATAAAATTATAAAGAGGTATAGGGCATAAAAATAACAATTTAAAAGTTAAGATGTACTAAAAGTTGCTACTGCTCAACCACAAACTAGCCAACAAATATGAAAAGTTTTTGCTGTAATTTTCAACAACCAATTGGGCGATCAATATTGTACAACACATCCAACACATAGTTTCGTTCATCTTGGGTTTTGGTAAATGGGGTCCAAGCAGCTGTCGGCTGGCCAAGCACATTGACACTTATTAAAATTGGCCTTCTCAAAAGTAATTAAAAGTGACCCTCGACTCTAATGCATGACAATTTTTAACGCACAGAAAGCACACATCATTCGAAATAGGAGATATACAATTAAGATTGACGATACCGCTTGACTTGCATATTGCCTGTAGCTAACAAAACTTCAAATTTTCTCTAATTGTAAATAGGAATCAAGATGAGTAGTGAGTAATAGTTGTCAAAAGTGTAGAATAGCCACAGGAAATCGCGGAAATCGCAGTTAACGAGCTTTTTTCATAGAACTCTGCCAAAGTGCATTAAGGACGTGTTTCACACTTTTAGCAAAATCCACCTCCCTTGGATGGAAAATTCGGCTCAAAAGGTGTAAGCGAAAATTTCAACAGTCTAAAATGTACAATGTGATTTGAACATTTAGATCTGAACTCGATCAACATCAAACTGTATTTCAAAGATTTCAATTTTCCGCAGGCTGTTGAAAATTGATTTGGAGCAAGAAACATGGACCGGGGAGCTCCAGAAAACACCGAGTTGTATATGTTTATCCTTTACCATAATCTATTAGACAAAGAGTATAAAACTGTTCCATTAGCTCAAGGTTTTTCCAAGGGTTAAATTCTATACATACAAATTACGTATAGCAATAGGATTGTGCACGTTCTAAATATATACACTTAGAAGCATTCGTACGTAGAAACATGCACAAGGCTGCAAGCATTTTCGTTAACGAGACTTTTAATCTGTCCAAAGGTATTTAAACTTGGCTAAACCTCAACGCAGACTGACATTTATGGTTTCAAAGGAAGTGTCAAAATGTTTGTTTCCGACGTTGGTCCATGCGAATACACACGTACAACAACCCCAACAACAACAACAACAAGGCGAATGGTAATTTATTTTGCCTTACTAAACGTCCGCATCGGGCAACAACTTGTGGGCGGCCAGTACCTAAACACAAAGGGCAACAGAAACAGGAGAGTGACCTCGAAGCGTAGCATTTGTCCAGCCTTTGGTGTATTGCCCCTCAAACGACCAAATTTCAAACGTATACATTAGCACACACAGCCTCACAGATACTCGGCTACACGTACCAGCGACCTCCACATTAGGCGCTGATTTTGTTACTCTGTCGCCTGCCGCTGACAAATATCGCCACCCAAAAATGCTAAGCCACGGAAAAGACAACGACTATGACTACGACAGCTCACCCATGCCAAACTCACATGCTAACAGATCCAACTCAGCCGTGTCTAGGTCCGTCCATTTTGGTTTGGTGTGCGAAAGTATGTGGGCTTTTTTTCGTAGCCAAGCAGCCATGAGATTTAATTGACCAAGGGATCATAAACTTTTGCACAACGATGCTGAAAACATTTGACCCTGATTTCATGAGTCAGCATGGGCTTATAACGCTGGCCGCTGGACCAACACCACACAGCAACCCTGTTGATGTTTTTTTTTTTTTTTTTTTATTAAAGGCACATAGCATGGAGTGTTAAAAGGATATGCTAAACGAATGGTGACATAGATCTCCGACTTGCTTCACACGCAATTGCAGAAAGTGTCAGGCCTGGTGATAACCAAAATTTCACGGCAAAAGCGGAATTGTAATATAAGCTCTAAATACGGAATCTGAGTAATATCTGGGTATATCTAGCAAAAAGCTGTTACCTATTAAAACTTAGTGTATGCATAAAGATATGTTGAACAAGCTTCCATATAAATGCTTTTACACCACACGTTGAACATGAACATACATATATATTCAACTGCATCGGTTTTTTTAGGAAAACTCGCAAATAGAGTTTATCTACCCAAACTTTTAATTTATCCCATGTAAAATTAAGATTCTGTACCACAAAGTGTAACTAAGTACATTCACGATTTAGAGTGTACTATCAATCAGTCATTCAGTTAGGACTAACTTATCTTCCCAATTTATTTAAATTTATTTCTGCTGGGTAAAGGGAGTTAAAATATAACTTGATTTGAGGTTAATACAAAACGTGTATGTAGAAAATATATATACCTACATGGAGGGGCGCGCGCGCGTGTCCTTGATGTATCACTTCCGGTGTCTGTTAACTTATGCCATGAATACGCACAGCGGCCAACAGCACACGCGCTGAGGCATGGTGTTGCCAACACATCGCTATCGCCCAGCCCGGCACCGAACCGACGCCGGGCCAACGCAGCAGTGGCCGCCATTGAAACCATTTGATGGCAACACGTCTTTCTGGTATTTTCACACGCTTGAGCATCACATTGGATTCAACATCACGTTTTAGTGAACCAACCCCCTATACTAGTAGAGCGGAACTGCCTAATATGCTTATGGTGGCTGGCGAAGTTTAGGGAGGAATGTGCTGGCTAGTGTTCTTTCATTCAGCTCTTTTCCAGCTGAATTTGGCAACTTTTTAAAATTAGATTTCACATTTTTTTGCTATTTCAAAAGAATTTTTTGTTTTTATCATATCAATGTTTTTTAGACGATATTTACGTTTTATTTTTTTATATTTATACATATTTATTTATATTGTTAAAATTGTGTCGTGTGTTAATTTAATCTCTAATATAGTATGAAGGGAACATTAAAAGATCCAGGCTGCATTAACAATAGACCTTCAGCATTGCTCACAGAAACAGATGAAGATTCCCAACTGCCTATTCGAGATATTTGCCTTTTTTGTGGCAAACCTGCGTGTCAAACCTTGTCAACTTAATATTCCTTAACATTAGATTCAGCTACTTGGGCAACACTACTGTTGGCTGATGCGTTGGCTGTGGCGCGAAGATAGACAACGCGCCGTCAAATTGAACCCTTTTTGCTTGTCACTTTAAAGCGGAGCGCCACACAGACACATACTCACAGATTCAAATAGCCACCACACTGATGTGAGCACATATAGTAGTATGTGTATGTACATGGCGCCACGCAGTCACGTCATTGTTTACATTCAACTACAATATTATTTTCCCCATTTAAGCAAACAGCAAGGCATCCAATTTGCACACTTTATATAGCTTATTTGGGAAATTATAATAAGCCACACACTGCGGGGACTAATACAGAGACGGAGGTCGCAGCAAAAGTTGCATTTTATCTGGCCATCAAAAGTTTGGTCTGGGTAACATATTTTAAAATTGTTTGTAGAGTGCTATCTTCGTCCCAAGCTATTAAATTCGCTTATAAACAATAATACTAGGGTATTGGTATCAATGCCCATAATATTACACTATGCAATTTTATGTACATCGTAGCACTTCTTGAGAAAAATATAGATATTCGATTCTTAATCAGTCCAAAGAACAAACCATGACTAAAATTAAATCATTCTAAGCCCTTTTGTTTATTCTTAGTATGATATTTAACAGGAAAAACATACAATTCATTCATAAAATTCGGTTAAGTTTTGCAGAAATGGTGGAAGTCTTAAGTTAAGTTGCGTTTTGTACTTTTTTGTGATTACCTACCAGATGGTAGAAAATGACTCAATAAGTCGAAAACATTTGTAAACCACGACTACCTGGACCTGACCAAAGTGAAATGATATGACAGCACTTAATGAGAACAGCCGCAAGCCGCAATGCAACTAAAGTAATTTATACGCCTCGACAAAGCCAGCTCTGTGGCTCTGTGCAAGCACGATGAAGTCGAATGTAGCCAACAGCATTCCCAAACTCAATCAGCCGTGCAAAATTGTCTCGAACAAATGGATCTATGGAAGTGCAGATATGACGCTGCTTTCTAAACGAAAACTGCAGCTGGGGTAGGCACGGAAAAAATGTAATTACAGCACTCCATCGGAGACAAAGCTTTGAAAAAGATATACCACATATAAATTTAGCAGTCGACCTCAAAATGCTGGATGCACAGAAATGGCAAGAAACAGAGATAGCGAATACAGGGAAACAAAACAATGGTATAGAAACCAATTATTACTTATTATGCCCATTAGATTGGTTATGTCAGTCGGGAAGGGCCAACTATGAGATGCCCTAATCCCAGCGCCGCACTGCAGTTGAAGACAATCTTATTAGTCCTTCTTTACATGCATACACGCACATGTCACCAGGTATCTTCCCTTAGAATCACTCTATGGAAAATAAGTAAATACGGTGTTAATTATCTGATCTTACCCGTTCAGGGTAAGGTATCGGAAAAGTGAAGTGTTTTGAATCCAGCTTCCATGGCAGTCAGATGTAATCGATAGCGCTGTACAAAAAAGATGATCCTCTAGGGAGGTCGCAGCAGTTAACTATTCAATTTATAATCGAGTATGTCATAGTTTTCGAAAAATGTGGCTACATAAATGGGATTGTTAATGCTGACTAAAAAACATTCCAGAGGTCTTTCTCCTGTTACCCTTAGAAAACTTTAAATTAACTATATTTGCTAGGGCATACGAATAAAATAACAAATAGGAGGATACCCCCAATCTTCTTCTACCAGCACCAAAGGCAGTTCGAGCTACCCTCTCTTCTGCTATAGCATTAGCACAAGCTACCACGATTTTAAGGATTTCATCAATTTAAAAATTAATGAAAATATCAGAGCATAAACACAGCACAATCGTAAATACGATTGTTTATATGATTATACAAGAAAGAGGTTCTATCGGGAGCTCCCGACTAGGGAATACCCTGAACCCTCTTATTCCAACATCAAATAAATTAAACAAGCCGACAGCAGCTAAAAACGGCTGGAAACAGCGTTTGAAAATGCAGCAGTAAAGCATATTTTATAAATGTGTGTCAGCCAAGAAAAAAAAAATGCAAGTAAGAGGTTCTAGTCGGGAGCTCCCGACTAAGGAGTACCCTGAACCCTCTTATTTCAACACCAAATAAATTTAAAACAAAGGTCCCCTTTGCAGGGTTCGAACTCGCAACTGACCGCATTACTTGCTGTCGACTCTACTCAACAGCTACACAAAAAAAAACAAGTAAGAGTTTCTAGTCGGGCGCTCCCGACTAGGGGATACCCTGAACCCTCTTCTTCCAACATCAAATGCATATATATATTCTCTATTTTAGAAGCTATATGTCAAGTTCGGTGACTCTAACTCTTATTATTTACCCAATTAGCTCAAAAAACAGGATATCGATATCAATTTTTATCGATTGCTTGAAAACGGAGTAAGCTGTCGACTATCGGAAACAAACTCGACTACGCAGGCACTAGGAGCACATACATCTAAAATTTCAAGTCTTTAGCTCTTATAGGTTCTGAGATGCTTGCGCTCATACATACGGACGGACGGACAGACGGACATGGCTAGATCGACTCGGCTATTGATGCTGATCAAGAATATATTTACTTTATAGGGTCGGAGATGCTTCCTTCTGGCTATTACATACATTTGGATTTTGCACAAATACAATATACCCTTATACCAAAGACAATATAAACACTAACGCCCATACATTTGATTGCGACGCAAAATTTGTAGCCTGGCCTTTCGTCTGGCCTTTGAGGCTTCGTACGGCATGCCTGCCGACTGGTTGTTCGTTCTCCAAAGACCAGACGAACGAATGCCGAAGTCGAGGCTTGCTGATGCTGACATGAGCTACGAAGTTAGTCGCCAGCCTGCCTTCAGCAAACCTTGTCGATGCTGCTTTGCGTCGCTTCGTTTTCGAAGTACATTGAGCGAAAAAGTTTAGAACTTACGATCGACGCAAAGTGCTTGTGCTTTATCCATGAAAAGCATGCTTTATTTAAATGATACATTACCCTAGATATTAACGATTAATTTTACAGGAAAATTAAAGAACTTATATAATTTTTACGCAAGGCGCTTCTTGCGCAATAACTATGTTAAGAAAATAGCACACATAGATTGATTTCACTTTTCTTTTTGGACAGTGTATGCTCGAGAAAAGTTCTTGTCTCAGCCAATAGCGTGCGTGCACCTTTCGTTGTATGCGTGAATTATACATGCATAAGAACTTTAAAGTATGTATGTATGTGTTGTTATTCACTGCTCTGGCTTTAACTGGCAAGAAATTAATTTTGTTAGTTTTTTAGCGCAGATCATGACCTATCCCAAATTTGTGATGATATATGAATATGAATGCATTTTGTGTACTGAGGTTGGCTCCGCAGAAAATATGTATTTCTAAGTCGTATGGTGTTACTCATCTTAGTGTTTATATTGTCTTTGGTATAATCATCGAAAAAATTTCGATTTTCGCACCAACCTCTATTTTGAAATAAAAACGAGATATTAAAAAAAAAAATCATTGAAAAAGTTTCGATTTTCACACCGACTTCGATTTTGAAAAAAATCGTGATGATTTGGAAGGTCATATCTCCACGCGGAGATATTAAAAAAAATCATCGAAAAAGTTTCGAGTTCTGTCGTTTTGGAACATCATATCTCCGCGCGGAGCTATTACCCGAGATACTTAAAAAAATATATTCGAAAAAGTTTCGATTTTCGCACCGACCTCGATTTTGAATAAAAACGTGATGTAACTCCTTGCCATTTGGTCGTTTTGGGTCAAAATCTTGGATTTTCTTTTTTTGATGCCAATCGATAGAACTGATCCTTATTAGAACTGATATTATTATTTGACGGAAATATTCCAAAAAATCATCAATAAGGTTGACTTTACGAACGAATCGGTTTTTAATCAACAACATTTTAACAAAACGATGTTCAATTTGCTTGAATGTCAATCGATGGTAGGGATCCGTACGCATTCAAAAGGGTTTAACATTTTAGAACCAGACATTATTTACCCGATATATAAAAGAAAAATCACCGAAAAAGTTTCGATTTTCGCACCGAACTCGATTTTGAAAAAAACAACGTGCCATTTTGTCGATTTGGGTCAAAATTTTCATTTTTTTGATGCCAATCGACAGAACTGATCCTTACGAGTCAAAAATGGTATGAAATTGCAAAATCGGACATTATTTGACGGAAATATTCCAAAAAATCATCAAAAAGATGGAATTTACGAACGAATGGGTTTTTTGTCAACAACATTTTTCAACCCAACGATGATTAATTTGTTTGAATGCCAATCGATGGTAGCGATCCGTACGCATTCAAAAATGTACAACATTTTAAAATCAGACATTATTTACCCGAGATTTCAAAAAAAAATCATCAACAATTTTCGATTTTCGCACCGACCTCGATTTTGAAAAAAATCTTGATGATTTGGAAGGTCATATCTCCGCGCGGAGCTATTACCCGAAATATTAAAAAAAAAATCATCGAGAAAAAGTTTCGATTATCGCACCGACCTCGATTTTGAAAAAAAAAAGTGATGATTTGGAAAGTCATATCTCCGCGCGGAGTTATTTTGACTTACGAACGAATCGGTTTTTTTTTCTACAACATTTTTTTTAACAAAACGATGTTTAATTTATCTGTTATATACATTTGCATTTTGCACAAATACAGAGTATATTAGTTACCCATTTTTAATGGGTTCAGGCTATAAAATAGGCGCGATGAAATATTTTAGAAGCTAAGTGCCAAATTTGGTGACTAGCTCTTAAAACATACGAAATTTGCTCAAAAATAGAGACCGGAGATACTTCCATTTGCCTGTTATATACATTTACACAAAACCATTATCCACTTTTTACCCATTTTCAATGGGCATTTAAATATAAACACATGGTACGCATGGAAACGTCACTATCGTAGTTTGAGAATAGTTTATATTTTAGAAAATTCATTTAGTGGATTGAGTAGGTAAAATTAGTAAGGCTCGGATGCCCGAAAAGACGAAAGACAGACACAATCTAATCATAAACTGTAATGTTCAAGCTTCGCTTACAATCGCTTCGCATTGAACTTACGAGGTTTTAAATTAAGGTTGAAGTAATGTGTTGAATGTCAGACTCGAAATGCATTCGAAGTTAAAATTGAAATTTCGCCACAAATATACTCGTATCCATTTAAATGTCGGCATAACTTTTATCATAAATTTCACAAACTCGCAATAATACAACAACGTTGCCGAGTGTATAATATGAATATATTGCTGGGCCGTGGACTCTGTGTGCCAGCCAGCCCCCTTCGTTATTACGGCCACTAGCAGCAGTTCAATAACACAAGACAATGAACTTGTAGAGCCGTATAAAGAGGTAATTTAAATTTTTTCGCAATTTTTTTTGTTAAAGTTGGAGGGTAAAATCTTTGCACCAATCGACTTGCCAGACCCTGAACCGCCTGGGCTTAGTGTCAGTTTATCCCAATCCCGTCCTCCAACATTAGCCCAAGCTCAAGCCAGCATCCAAACAGCTAAACCAAACAGCAGATAACTCCCACGGGACAAATAATTTCAATTTTTCTGAGATTTTTGTAAAAACGCTCTTTCTTCACCCCCCCCCCCCCCCCCCCCCCCCAGCCCCCCCCTACCACCCTTTTTTCCCGACCAACAGCTTGTGTGCAAAGAGCTGTGAAAGCTTAAACAGAGTTTATGCCTGCTAAATGCGAATCAGACAAAGGCCGGCTGGGTATTATGCTCAACTTATTGTGCTTTGATAGCTTCAACTGGTCGTTAAATAAATTTCCTGCTTGTGTCTGTCAAATTGTCCGCCTTCTGTAGGCTGTGGGCAATTAGCACTCACCTGCACTTGGCTGTTCAGCAGTCGAAATCAAAAGTGTCATCACATGCTGCATTCTCTGTATATCTCTGGTTGTGTTGTTGCTGTTGAGGCTAATGTCGTATGAATAGTTAATGACTTGCACACAAGCCTGTCAAACCCTTAACTCTTGCCACCCCCACACATATTGTGCAACTGGCAACCGCCTGTAGCATAACTTCATGAGTAGAGATGGGTGCGGGCCGGATTTTTATGGCACGAACCTTCGCGAACACGAAACTAACTCTTTGAAACACACACAGAAAATATATACCAAGGCATAGTCCAGCTAGCCCAACACTATCGAAAATAAAATATTATTTTTTTTAAATTTTATATACGTAACAAATAAACATAATGGCTAATTTGATATTCGTGTTCTTTCCAAATGAATAAAATGTTGACAATTTAATATACGACCTATTTTCATCCTACTCTTCTAATTTCATTTTTTTTTCTTTCGAATAGTTTGTATCGCAAAACACGAGAATCGTACGTTCACGATTTATATATGAAACATGCAAGCAATCGACTTGGTTTGAGACAAAAGTTATAACTGAAAATAATGTGTCTTTAGGCTGTTGTGGCTTGTTTATGCAGCACGGTACCATCGTGTCACGGAGAAAAAAAACAGCGCATGCTCAAACGCTATGGAAGACTGCTTTTGCTTTTCTTTATCGACTGGCAAGGTGGACAGTATGGTACTGATTGCTACTTGCTTTTAAACACCACATATGTACGTTCAGCAGGGGAGCAACGTCTTTGTCTCTGTCATAAGCATTAACAATGCAGGACGACCGGCCCCGGTCGGTTGTATTGTAAAATTTTGCAGTACAGTTTATGCAAAGTTGCTGATAGCAATTTGCAAATTTAATGGCGTGAACAAATTCAATCAATGTATGCAAACAATGACACCGACTTGGACGCTGCCAACATTGGCCTAACACTCTCCCTCCCGTACTAGAAAAGGCAGAGGCCGGACAGCTATTGGCAACTAAAGTCCCCTGCCTGACTGCTTGACTGCCGGACTGCCTCCTGTTGTCTGTTGGCAGTAAATGCATTTTAGTTAAAACTGCAAAAGGCAACAATAATCATTGGTTTGGCATCGTCTACTCTCGATAAGTAATATGTCTGCTGTCTGCTATCTCGACGCAGCCAGCTGCAAGCCGTCAGTCAGTTGACTGGTCGGGTGCCATAATTGTTTACCTCTAGCTAGGTGATGATGTTCTTGCCAGTGCCACGCATTTATGCGGGAAATTTTACAGGTGTGCTTAATTGTTTGCTTCTATGAATAATGGTGACCGCAAGCTGTGCTATTTTCTTTCCAAACGCACCCACTCGTAATACCCATCCATTGAATGTATATTGTTAATTGTTTCTGACATATGTATATATCAATATACGTATAACTTTCTTTGAACAGTTGAAAACTTGACAAAATGAAAAAACACCTAGGAAAGAGTTTGTCAAAATGTTCAGTACAACAAACCCTTCAAGTATAAAATACTGTGTTAAAGCTTCGACATTAAAAAATTTTATAATTTTGCAGTGAAATATGTTAGGTATAGAATGAAATCTCCGATTCAACGTTTCTAAGTGGCCATAAACAAATTTGTCTTTTTAAGCGGATATAATGACAACTTAACCTAAAAACTTGGCCAAGAATTGCCAAAAACTAGCAAGGAAAAGTGAAGAAAATCCTTTGTAAATTATTACGAAAAGCAGGCTGCAAATTAATGATAACGACAGCGGCTCAAAACGCACACCACATGAAGCACCCACACCCATGTATAGTATACGCACACAAACAAGCACAAAAGCACACACATGTACACACATCGGGATACTACTGCACTGGGGCACCAGAAGCTTATAGCGAGGCGGGTCGCACGAAAAAATTAGTAAGTAGAACCGTCAGACAACAATGAACTTGTCTGTGTACACAAGCGTACGTGATGTTAGAAACGGTTCTGTAAGCCCAGTGACAAAATCACGAGCTGGCACTTCGAGCAGAATGTGATGGCATTTTTTAACTGCAGCATTTTACAAAAACTGTTATAACCCACCATAGTACTATTTTAAACAGGGCTGCAAACCATTGCAATAAAGAATATTCCGAGTCGTTCGGTTCACAGGTTTGGTTCATGGAACAGGTTTTCTACATACTTCAAAGTTTAACCCTTGGTTGGTCGCACAGCTTTATCGTTTTAATAAATATATTCAATATTTCATATCTATTTTTCTTTCCATTTTAAGACGAACTATATTTGGATAGGAATCATGTTCGGTTTGGCAGTTCTTTGGCGCTAGACGCTAAAAAAGTTTGTGTCTATACTTTCGAATATAAACTTTTTTTCACACACTCGACAACCACAGTCACATAATTACTTACTGTGATTTTTTGCATCACTAATGGACATGTGGAAGCGTATGTATAAGAGTACATACACATACATTTTACATGTATATGTGACGCCGGAAACTAACACTTCGGCTGCTAGCTGCAAGTTTTTGCTGTCGGTATTGCTCTTACTGCTACTACACACTCTGGTACGGTTCACGTGCACGTTATTTATGACCAGGTGTTTTTCATTTGCCTATCGGCTTGCTGCGAAAGTTATAAGGTAAATATTTTCGCGCCTGTTGGGCCACAACAGTACGCAGTGCGTTGGTAGACAAGCCTAAAGTCTGACCCCATACATTACTGTTTTTATACCCTGAACCCATTAAAAATGAGTATAAGGGTATATTGTATTTGTGTAAAATCTAAATGTATGTAACCGGCAGAAGAAAGCATCTTCGACCCCAGAAAGTATATATATTCTTGATCAGCACCAATAGCCGAGTCGATATATCCATGTCAGTCTGTCCGCCTGTCTGTCCGTCCGTGTGTATGAACGGACAGAAGAACATGGCTAGATCGACTTGGCTGTTTTTGCTGATCAAGAATATTTATATAATTTATGGGGTCAGAGATGTTTCCTTCTTCCTGTTACATACATTTACATTATACATAAAAACATTATACCCCCTCTTAGCCATTTTTAATGGGTTCAAGGTATTAATATTAAAAGCTAAACGAATAATCAGAATAAACAAGGAAGAGGTTCCAGTCGGGAGCTCCCGACTAGAGGATACCCTTAATCCTCTTCTTCGAACATCAAATGCATATATATATTCTATTTTAGAAGCTATATGTCAAGTTTGGTGACTCGAGCTCTTATTATTTACCAAAATTGCCCAAAAAACAGGATATCGATATCGATTTTTATCGATTGCTTGGAAGCGGAGTAAGTCGATATCGATTATCGGAAATAAACTTGATCTGCGCGGGAACTAGGAGCACCTACATCTAAAATTTCAATAGATTCTGAGATGCTTGCGTTCATACATACTGACGGACGGACGGACGGACAGGCAGACGGACATGGCTAGATCGACTCGGCTATTGATGCTGATCAAGAATGTATATACTTTATGGGATCGGAGATGCTTCCTTCTGCCTGTTACATACATTTGGATTTCGCACAAATACAATATACCCTTATACCCATTTTTAATGGTTTCAGGGTATAAAAATAAGTATATCATCACCCATACGTTGGTGGTATTTTATTTCTTATACCCTACAACCATTGAAAATGGGTAAAAATGGAATATTGTATTTCCCGACTAGGGGATACCCTGTACCCTCTTCGACCAACACCAATTGTAGCTTGCACTAAGAATGCGTTTGCTTTAGCAATAATAAAAAATTAAATTAATTAATTTTAAAAAAATTCTTATATGTTTATTCTTGATCAGTGTGAACAGCCGAGTAGCCATGTCCGCCTGTCTCGATTAAATCGGCAAGCGTATTAATCCGGCAACATTATTGCTTAAAGTTTATGTGAAAAGAGTACCTTCAAATATGCTAATTAGAAATTGATAACATTTTTCCACCTTCATAACTCAGACAAATCTCATTTGATTTTCTTGAGGTTTGAGGCCCTGTTCAGGGTTTGGCCTCTATATTTATTTGTCTTCTAAATGTGGCAACATAATACCCCACAAACCTGGTGAAGTAAGCCTATGGAGTAAGCTATGTCCATAGTCATACTTAGATTGTGCATATGCATTAGTGGCACGCAGTACATTTTCAATATTATATTTTTGTCCCTGTAGTCGCATTATTTTATTTAGTATTGAAAATGTTAACATTCTTGCCTATATGGGATATATAGTATAAATTCCACGTCTTTAAAATTATCTAATTTGTAAGAGTTTTGACAACATTTTCATAGCATATATTTATAAGCTTTGTTTTTATATTGAACTGCACTTTCTGCTCATATTATTATCCTCTGGGAGTTTAAAATCATTTCATTTTAAATAAAAAAAAGAAAAAAATGGGTGTTTCAAAATTTATTGTATATAACCTGGTAGTCTTACTATTACTCGTCCAACAGTCAGTTTCAGGTTATGACCAGTTGTGGAACTGCAGCACAGACATTGATTTTGCTTTGAAAGAAAGGAACTGGCATACTCTCTACCAGCGGCGCTCCAATGAGATAACCATGGAACCCTCGGACATGTCGCAAGTCCAGGTTCAAGGTGATGAGCCTGTTCCCAAGACACACAGTGACAACTCCAGCCAAAACTCGAGCAGCTTTGAAGAGGACAATGGTGAATTCCACTTTCTAGTAACCGGCGGCTATCGTCCCGAAAAGAATGACTTGGTTAAATTTGCAGTTTCGCTACGTCTTAGCCAAAGTAATAAATTCTTTGGCGACAATCATTTTTGTGGCGGCAGTTTAATATCTAAGACAGCTGTTCTAACAGCAGCCCATTGTCTGTTTTCAGGGTAAATCTTCACGGTTACTAAGTCATTTCACATTTAATTCTGACATTGCAGGCGCAACAGGCTTCGACCTAATAAGGTAAAGGTAGTTGCCGGTACACCGCGTCGCTTGATAAAGACAAGTAGCACCCAAGAATTTAACGTAGAAAAAGTCAAGCCGCATCCACAGTACTCCGCTAGTCGCCTTACCAATGATATTGGGGTTTTACGTCTCAAGAGTGAGGTGATACCAGACGGAAATTTTGTCGCTATTATACCCTTAGCTGACAATGATCCCCCGGCCGGATTGGAGTGCACAGTCGTTGGATGGGGTACTGTTATTCAGGTAAGCCTCTACTGAAAAATATGAAAATTCTGAGCACTATAATAAATTGTACGACAAAACGCAGAATAATATCTGATTCTCATTCAAATCTGCATTCATAGTACGGCCCAATTCCCGACGAGGCAGTCAACGGCGATTTGACTATCAACTCGAGAGAGTTTTGCTCTAAGCTGCAGCATTTTGGAAAAGGCATGTTATGTGCCTCGAACGCAAAGGATTTCGAAGTAGACGCCTGTCAGGGCGATTCAGGTGGACCGCTTATTTGCGCTGGAAAAGTAGTGGGCGTCGTCTCTTTTGGCTACGGCTGTGCGATGCCAGATTCCGCCGGCGTTTACACCGATGTGCACCACTTTCGCAGTTGGATAGAGCGTAATGTGGCAACGTGCCCATTGGGAACCTGGTTTCGGCTTCCACTGATCACGCTGACAATGCAAGCTATGCGAGTTCACAGACTTTAGAATGTGTGCTTGGAGTCAATCAGTTTTATGGATCTCTTCAGATCCGATTTTGAGTTGTACTTTATGCACTTCAACAGGTAGGTGGCCTGCGGCTTGCGGCAGGCATCCTGCATATGACAAGCCAAAATTGAGTAAAACCATGGCACTGAAGTCTTCTGGAAATCCAAAACCAGCGACAAAATGCGGTGACCACCATGTTCACTTGCACGCAAGTGCATAGACACACACAAATCCACACACACGCACACATTCGCATTTTCAGACCCACATACACTCTGGCACACACACTTCCACACACGCTCTCATGAGCGCGAACTCATTTTAGACAACAGTTTATGGTTTATTGGGTTGCTGGAATTACTGTATCTGACAGCAATTATCACATCACAAACGCAGCGAATGTCAGAACGCCGCAGCCATATTACAAAATTAAGTATAACTAATGTATTTGCTGAGGATGTAGGGGAAAAATGACTACAGCAAATGTTCAGCAGTCATTTAAATTCAATATTTTTCTTAGATCCAAATTTCATTTGTATCTAATACATTTACATAAATACCTTCCAATATTTATAATAACCATAACAGTAATAATAATATATATTAATATATGTATATAGCACTTTGTAATGACAAATCGAGGGATTGTTGGTCGATGCTCAGTCCAAACGTAAGATCTAGAGCCAATTGCCTTCTAACACCAATTACAACATAAGAGCGTATGTGGTTTACGTATCTGAGTATCTGACAACTAACAAGCCGCGAGATGTCCGGATCCACTTCAGTATACATAACGACGTTTAGGCACTGTGCATATTTTTTTTAAATATAAAAAAAAATATAATTTCATACCCTCAACCCATTAACAAGTAAGAGGCTCTAGTCGGGAGGTCCCGACTAGGGGTTACCCTGAACAAAAACGCCTTTATTAAATTCTATCCAAAACAATTCGACTGTGTTGTAATAAAAATGTATATATCATACATTGATTCTTTACAATAAACATTTTTGGTAATTTATTTTCATTGCTGCTAAAGCAGATGAGCTCGTAGCGCGAGTTGCACTCTCGACTAGAGCATCTTGTTATAAATTAAAAAAAAAGTTTTTTCATTTTTTCAATTGAGGCGAAAAAATATATATGCAGCAAAATTGATGCATAGTAATGTACCACTTTGAGTCTCCAAAATTATTAATTTTACCCGGGCAACGCCGTGTAATTGTGATCTGGCCTGATATTCTGCAGCTTTTGAGAATGTACATATCAGTTGGCTAACAAAAACGTCTTTAGTATGTTAAGTAGTATATACTGATCCTACTTGAAAGCTCATAGCTTATAAGCAATAGTGCGTTAAATGAAACATTCATGACAATTTAATTGATGTGGATGCTACGATGCCTTTACTCAAGTGTTCGGGCATATGGATCGACTGCTTTATTGTTGCAGATCTACGAAAATAGATTGACGCTGACTCAGCAAATGTAGTACTCGTCCACAAAATCTGTGAAAATCAGTGCGGAAACATGTTGATTGAATATCTGAAATCCAATTAGTAACCACATACGCAGACACACACGAACAATTGCTAATACAATTAGAAAAGGCAACAATAACAAGAGCTGAAACCTTTTGCTTCATTTTGTCGTCATACAAGTCACGCACACACACACATACACGGGGGAGCGCCATGTTATTTTCACGTACGACTCGAGAGGGACATTCACACAACCAATCACACACACATGCAATCAATTGTCATTTCATATGCTCATTGTCTGCTCCTCAAGAGTTCATAATGAATTTAATCGCGTATGTTTATTGCTCACTTTTATGTGGGTGGGCACACAAGGACATACATCAAATTCACACGCGGGCACATACACTTGAATGCAAACACATATATACACATAAACAGTACAGATGTGCGCAGGCCTTATTTTCGAGGCACTCCCCGGTTCAAGCACGAAACTCACACTCAACACACGGATAATTGTTTGAAGGACTAAGCCTGCTCTGGAAGAAACCAAAAAAAATAATCTGCAATTTTTTATATAACATTTTTCTGAATTTTTGCACCGAAAAGATGATTGCATTTTTTCCTTTCACATGTATAGTAACCCTTTTATAAGGGTTTTTTTTATTTTGTTAATTTGCTTAGATTATTCGGGACAGTTACGATCTGCTGGTATATTCAGGCATCAGCAATATTTAACGAACTTTCGGGCTTAAAGTTTTTATGCATTTCGGTATATAAAATTGTTTTAATTTTTAGCATTGCCAAGATGGTTGCATTTTTTTTTTTATTTTTATATGTTACCCTTTAATAAAGGTTAGCTTATTTTGTTTATTTGTTTCAATAGTTCGAGATACGTAAGATTACCTTCTATATTCAGGTATCAACAATATCTGACGAAGCTATTTCTCGGCATTATTCCTGCTTTCTTCAGTGACTACATTTTGCGGGCTTTTCGGTATATCCCGTGCCGAACCTGTCATAGCATGCTTCGTGAGCCACAGGCCACAAAACCAAGCACGACCCGCGCTCAGATCAAGTACACAAGCATATGTGCGTGTGTGTGTGTGTGTGAGTGAGTGTGAGCGTGTGTGAGTGAGTGTGAGTGTTTGTGTGAGTGTGTGTGTTTGTGTGTGGTCCTGAGAAAACATTCCCACAAGTTGTTTTGTAGCAACCGTCATCGGCACAATACAGTCAACACAGTTTATCATTTTGCCACGCTTCTTGTTTGCCAACTTGGGTCGTCAGTGTTCCTTTTGCATATTGATTTATTGTTGCTGTTGTTGTCACTGGCTCTGCTTTGGTGCTTTAAGCCAACAAGGATGTTGTTTTGGCTTGGTTGGGCTTGTTTCCGTTTTGCTTCGTGCCGTGCTGTGCCTGCTTGCCCCTTTCTGCGCTCGGAGCACAGTAAATTGTTTGCATATATTAGATACATGGCTCAAATTGCATTTCAAATGAAGTTCATTTGAAAATAATTGCAGTTTAACTTTATTGTCGTTGATGTTTGCCAAATTGCTGCAGGCTGCATGCCCCACGCTGCCAATAAAAATGAGATAGGCTAAAATGACTCTGATGTGTAATAGGCAAATGTATTTGACTATGGCACCGCCAATTGAATAAAGTGGCCAATTACGAAATAACGAATATCACTTAATTACGTTAGAAAAATGTCCAACGGCTGAAAGTCCCACCAAGTAAAAGTCCTCTAGGACAATCAGACATATTCGCGTAGCAGTTTAGCGTTTTCGTCCTTAAGCCGCAGACAATAAACAAATTGCTTAGCAAGTAAAAAATAATATAACTTATCCGGATTGCTTCAGCTCCAATGAGTTCAAACAATATAAGTATATTTAATTTATTGAATTAGTTTGTCTAGCCTTATTATTTAAGTATTGTCTAAAAGACCCAGAGCCAAGTTATTGTGATTGTGTGACCCATTTATATAGCACATCTACTTATTTCATTTCCGACAAAGGGCATATTTAGGTGCTTATGTATATCATATATGAGCATATACCAAGGAAGGTCATTAGCTGGTATCTTTGCAGGATGTCTATGCTGGAGTTGTTTGCTGTTCCCCATAGTTGCATAGCGTATGTCCACATTAGTTTAAGAAGGCCATAAGTACGGCAATGAAATAAGTTCATACAATTTTCAGAGGAACGCGAGAAGATATCAAAATGTTTCGGATCTGAATATGTTAAATAAGAATCTACTATTCGATATTTTTTCTATTTTTTATTGATCTCATGGAAAAAAGACAAGTTGATAATGCAACATGAGGAGCTACGCCCAAATTTCAAGCTTGTATCTCTTATAATTTCTAAAATCGACAGGTTAATAGCTACGGACGGACATGTCTGAATAAAATCGTCCATTAATGGTTTTCGAGAATAGAGAATAGTTTATGCAGTTTAAGATACCTTCTTCTGCCTGTTACATTCATTGGCAGAAACGAATTATGCCCGCTCACTCATTTTCGATGGGTTCATGGTATAAATACCACTATGACCTGTTTATAATAGGACAATTTTCGAATGATTGCCAACCACTGTTTAAGTCATGCAGCCTTTGAACGACCACTAACCGCTACCAATCTTAAGCCAATCGATGACAGCAACCAGACAACTTTCTACGTCGTGGTGCCAACTCTGAGGGACTAATCACCAACTAAAAAGCGTGTTAAGCGCAGGAATAACATTACATAAACCACAGGAGGCATGTTCCTATATGGGGGCTCAAGCGATCAGGGACAGGGCCAAGACTGTCGCAATGTCAAGGGGGGACATTCGCACGAAGGTTTCAACGGTAAAAACGCATTTCCGATATGGAAATTGCATTTATCACTCAAACAGACACACACACAGATGCGCCCTAGTAAAGGACTTTCTGTTTTGGGTATTCGTATAAGTAAGATGGGCAGACATTCAAAAGGATGGCAGACTCTCGTTCCCTCGCTGCCGCATGACGACCCTCAGCGCACCAGACACGCACACACGGGCACACATACGCAAACATACTCACACACACTCACACACACACACATGTATAACACATGCGCAAAGAACATTCAACCAAATGGCCGGCTAAGCTTCAACTTCAACACATCGCGGATGAGGCCTAGACCAAAAGCGCTATCAATTTGCGTTTGTAAATACATTTTAATGGCATTTCAAAGTAAACCTGAGTTGACTCCGCGCCTCATCGCCACCCATGCCGCCACGTGGCCCGTAATCAATTTGAAAATTTGAACGTGGTTACTGCCTCTTTCTACTAGCTGGTCGGATAAAACTGGCGCTCAGCAATTGGCGTGACGTGGAGGCTGAGTGACACCGGAAATTCAAACTACTTCCTGTTTGTAGCTGGTTGCTGGTATTCGTTAGTCGCGATTCATTTGAACTCGAGTTTGGTTTGACTTGATGGATGGCTTCGGCGCCGATTTGATTTGTTTTCATTGTAACAAGCCTTTTATTAGCCACACACCCCCAGCTACAGACACAATAGGAGCACAACCAGCTGCCTGACACATCACTAACACCAGCTTCTGCCCCCAGTTCCCGCACCCAGTCCAGTACCGGCCTTGGCGCGGAATGTGCGGCAAGCACGCTTGTTATTGCCCTTATTGTTGCCGCTGCGCCGTTGCGGCGTTGTTCGTTAAATGCAAACACTAAAACGTAAGAGTTCTATAGTCGGGAGTGCCCGGTCAAGAGATACCTTGCTCCCCTCGTCAAGCTAGCTGCCTACCAAATTCGGTGTCGCTATCTCCTATAAGTTCTATCTGTCGAATATTATCGATTGCTTAGAAACGGGTCAAGCTATCGCTCATTTGAATAAGGATTATTAGGACCAACGTTCGAAATGTCAAGTCCATAGATCAACACGTACAGACTGATGGACGAAGAGAATTTATAAGTTCATGGCTGGATTAACTCGGCTGTTGATGCTGATCAAGAACATGTGTACTTAATTTCATATATGCAAGCCATGATACCCTTTTAAACCACTTTCATGGGTTCAGGGTATAAAAAGGGTTTTCAAAAAAAAAAAAAAAAAAACAACAATCAACGCCAGCAGCAACAGCAACGGGCAATGGGCAATGGGCAACGGGCAACCCATTCAGCTACCAGTTAGTGACCGACCAGCCAACTACTACAACCACTTGCTCTCGTAACTCGCCAGGGGCAGGAGGAGGAGGAGGAGCAGGCGGCAGAGCAGCCCAACGAAATACCCCGGGGGCATCAGCGGCACCAACGTTGGCCACCGCCAGCGGCAACAACCACCCGTTTTCGATTCTGTTTGTTCTGCACTGCTCACAGCGCCCCTCATGTGAATAGCAACACTTGCATTTTTACATGAAAATAACGACATAGTTGCGCATACATCCGTACAAACATGTGGTGTTCAAATAAATAAACCGCTCTCCCCCAAAATTATATATATATATATATATATATCCTTTTTCATTGTGTGTTATTGGTCTGCATATAAAGTTGTTTAAAGGACACACAGCTCTGTTGCTAAAACCTTATAAAAGTGAGACACACTGTATTATTTTTTAATTGCAAGACATTGTGTGTATGTATGTGTGCCTGAGTGTGTGTGTGTGTGTGTGTAATTGTCAGTCTGTAGCAAAGCGATTTGCATACAAATTTGGCACGAAGTGTAAATATTTAAGCAGATACAAAGTGTGAGTATTAAATTTTTGATACTAATTAATTATGCATGTGTAAATTTTGCTATGAAAATTATTATAACGCCATATTTTGGCTTACCATTTGAATGGTACACACAGAATCGTACACACACACACCCGCACACACAAGCAGCCACACTAACACACGAACACAACATCAACTTCGATAATTCAAATTAGCACGCATACAAATAAATTCGAATGAGAGTTAAGCAAGCAAAAGTTACTGCACAAAAATCAATTACTCGTAAAGTTGCGTAGAATAGGATAGGAATCTATATTTGTGTTTTGTAGTAGTGTTTAACAGACGTTAACTTTATTGAATGTTGACGAATACTTTCCCTAATTGCGTAGATGTGGTTAACACACACACACACCGTGGTGCATAAAGTCCTGCGATGAGACATCTGCGACAAGGGCCCTGCGGCAAAGCAAAAACTACTAACTAAATCGAAAAAGAAGAGTCGGCGTCGTCCGAGTTAGCCTGTAACATACGCATTCCTTGTAAAATACTAATTGAAATAGCCTAAATCTACTATGGTTAAAATACGTTACATTTACAAACTTCACATTTTACGGTTCCACTGGTGGGAGTGCAAGTTGTCGGTTACATGTGAATGGCAAGAGTACGGCTTCTTTAAAGAAACGTCTGATCGGCGTGATTTGATTTACTTAAGCACCCCAAAGTTTTCCTTCCAAAAGTGAAATAATTCGACCTGGAAGTAGGGGATCCATTTAATGGACTCTGCGGGATTTTGCTATCTTTAAATGTTAAAAACTGTCTAATTTAAAGTAATCTCTTGCCCTCGTTGCTATAGTAGCTGCTTATAGTAATGCATCTTTTATACTTTTCATAAAATCGATACAAAATTCAAAAATTTAGCGCAAAAAACACGATTTTTTTTAATTTTTTGCAAATGGGAAAATATATGCCACATTTTACACATAAGAAAAAAACGTGAAATTGGCTAAAATTCAAGAAATATTGTCAGTGGAATTAGGCTATAAGCCTGTAAAACACGCATTCCTTATAAATACTGATTGAAACATAATTGGGTCCGTCACTATTAATATTAAATCAGAGGTAAAAGCCGGTATGATCCTGTTAGGGTTGGGCGATTATGGATCATATACATATCATTCAGTTGCATTTATTAAGACAATTAAAAAACCATTATAATCTTGAGAAAAAAAATTGAGAAACTAACGCCTGAAATAATGATTGATAGCGCCTTAAGGCAATATCGTGCAGCAAACAAATACAAAAGCAAAAATAATAAGTTTCTAGAAAGAAATTCTATTAAAACTTTTTCACTTTTCGCTTTCAATATGTGCGCAAATGGGTGCGCCAGCTTCTTGCTTCTGTTGATTCAATTCAAAAGCCAAAAATACCAATAAATAATTTATATACGAACATACCTACTTGTAACGATATATGTGCCTATCTATGTATTCCGCAGTCTAAAAGAGTATTAGCTACGAACTCGCCGGCAGCCAGCGGCATGCGGCGGCAGGACTCTGAAGATAGCCGGATACCATGGCCAAAGTAAAGTGGTGTGGATAAGATATTGAGAAGCTTCTTGAAATAAAAAACCATAAGCTCTGCCCGGACAATAGACGATGGGTGCTGGGCACTGGGCAATTGGGAACTGGGCGTGGAGGGGCTGTGCTGTGGAGCTCCACAACAACGCGGCCAGCAAGTGCGAAACTGTCTACAAAAGTATAATCTATGGCCTAGACCACTGCAGACTATTTGTATTAATTTGTTGTTTTTGTTATTGTCGCACGAAGCAGCTATTGAATATGAAAACTGCGCAGCAGCCAACCTAAAGGCTCCAAGGAATTTGTTCTTGCAATTTTTACAAAACGATCCATCCAGTATGCCAAATTTAATAAATATAATGCAAGCCCCTACGACCCGATGCATGCTCTAAATATACTAGTTAGCTATAGCAAAATAAAACTGATTTTGGCTATATATTTTATGTAGGAGAAAATGAGTATATATCTAAACTGTGAAACATTAAAAATATGTACATACAATACAATAACAAATGGATCATTTGTATTTTTTTTTTTACTAATACTTCAGAAAGCAGTTCAAATATAAGATATTCGAAATTTTAACAAGAGGTTCTAGTCGGGAGCTTCCGACTAGAGAATACCCTGAACCCTCTAATTTCAGCACCAAATAAATTTAAAAAAAAGTTTTCCTGGCAAGGTTCGTCTCGCAACTGATCGCATTACTTGCGATCAAAGAAAGACTTTCCCCGGTAGGGCTCGAGAATTCGCGTCAGACCGCGCCACTTGACTTGCCGCTACTCAGCAGCCACACCAATAATTAATTAATTTTGAGAAAAAAAAAACGAATGAAAATAGCGGAACAGAAAAATTACCATGCTCTTAAAATGCGATTGAATGCAAAGCAGACGCGCATGAATGTGTGTGTGTACATGTATACAGAATTCTTGAAGTATTCGCTAGCTGCCCCATCCAATTATGCAGTTACATATAACTTTTTTTTCTTAACCGATCTTTATAAAATATTCTACACTATATCTTATTGTACCATAGAATAGAATTTATGTACTCTCAAAAAATCAATTGCATTTAAATTGTGGCTTAAATTGGTTGGCAATACAAGTTCGGCTATTAACTTGATTTACAGCCCTGCGGTGGTAGCGGGAAGGTGGCGATAGGTATAATACTAATACTTGACATATACAACATATCATGTTTGGTGACTCTTGCTCATATTATTTACCCAATTTGCTCAAAAAACAGGATGTCGATATCGATTTTTATCGATTGCTTGGAAACGGAGTAAGTTATCGATTATCGGAAACAAACTCGATCTGCGCAGGCACTAGGAGGACCTACATTTAAAATTTCAGTCTCTAGCTTTTATAGGTTCTGAGATCCTTGCGTTCATACATACAGACGGATGGATAGACTGACGGACAGACAGACGGACATGGCTAGATCGACTTGGCTATTGATGCTGATCAAGAATATATATACTTTATGGGGTCAGAGATGCTTCCTTCTGCCTGTTACATACATTTGCATTTTGCACATATACCAATTTTTAATGGGTTTAGGGTATAAAAAAAGGAAGGAGAATGAAATTGTTCCGTGTATTTCCGTGGTATTTTAAATGTAAAATCTGCAGCTTGTGTGTCTTTCCTGATATTTTTTCGAGTATTTAGGTGTTGGCTACATCTTTCATTGGGCTGTATTGTAACGAATTCTTATATTCCTCAACCCATTTGCCTTTTACTCCCACTTCTAAGCTAAATAGTCGCTAAATGATGGACAGTTCGTAACGTCGGCTAGCCCCCTTAAAGCCCGGTCTGCCCAGGAGACCATTAAGTACTGGGCTTTAATTCAAGCGAAGCATATCGGATGCAAAACTTGCAAAACGTTTCATCCAATTAGAAAAGTGTTGTTTTATTGTTAATTGCTTCAGCGGATAGTGCTTGGAGATTGAGATGGAGATGCAAATGCAAACTGGGCCGACGCAAAGCGACGCGACGACAACCACATCTAGATTGTTACCAACGGCGAAATTTTTCCCTTTTGCCCCCTCGAATATCCAATGAGCCGTAATTAACTTTATCCGAAAATCTTTGCCGCAACAGCCGTCGAGTGCCAGCGAATGGTCGATGGTTGACTGCTTGAGAGCTGAAGATGAAACAGAAGCTGGGAGGTGGAGCCGAAGCTGGTTCTGAAGGTCTATCTGAATCTGGATACTGGTCCCTCCTGCCTTACTGCCACTTTCCATGCTGGCGTTTTTATTAAGTTAAGCAGCTGAAATTGTGTAAAGATGCTTTAATTTATTATGGCTGGGCGTGAACATTGGTGTTGGCGTGAACGTGGGCGTAGCGAGTGCGTGGTCATTTGGTGCGTGTCCTGGTGCTCCATGTGCCAAAGCAAACACGTAAGGCACATCTCCCTATTTTTCTTACACACTCACTTGGTGTCCCACACTTTTTCTTTTCCTCTAGCTTGTTTTACTTTCAGACATTTCCTCTTCTGTTGTGCGGATGCCTTGTTCTTGTTGGACTGGTCGTTATCGTCGGAAGACCACAGCCATACCCTGTTGTTATTGTTGTTGTTGTGTTGTTTCCTGATTATTTTTGTAATTGTTGTTTAAGTTGTTGTGGCTACATCAGTCGCATTTGCCTTTATGTACCCTCTAAGCTGCTGTTTTCGGGTGTGATTTAATTGAAATCAATTAACGGTAATGAGTGGTCATTAAGCCAGCTTACTGCTTAACGCTTACGCCTTACCCCTACCCCTTACCCTAGCAATCGACTTAAGCAGAATCGCAGCGGTAATTACGTAACTCCCTTTGCCCCAGCAAGTTGGCCAGAAATTTTTTAGTAGGTCTGGTATGGCCCATAGGTACATAGATTTACAATACAGATACTGATACAGATACAGCTAACAATTAGCAATTAACGCTCATGAATGCAAACATACTTAAATACCAAACTATATGCAAATTGAACGCAAAGTTAATAAATATATTTCAATTAATTGAGAGACGAACAAAACGAAGCGTGCACAAACAGTAGCGGCCACTAAACAATAACAATTTAACTGCGCCAGATGCAAGGAACCAGACCCCAAGCGAGTATCCACAATCCAAGAAGCCACGGGGTAAGGCCACATATTAAATGAGCAGGCATAACATTTTCTTTTACAGTAAACAAACTTAACCAAAAGTATTTCTGCAGCAAAAAAGTTTACTATATAAATTGGCAATGGACAGTGGGTCGCTCGAACTTAGAACTTTAAAGGACCAGGCCCTTGTGCGTACCCTTTAGCCAAATATATATATTAAGAGGGTATACTGCATTTGCACACAAGTCGAACAGACTGCAGACATGATGCCTAATTAATGGTCGTTAAAAATTTGATGGCCTCCATTGACTCAACCAAAATCCGTTTCGATCCACTCGATCGAAAGTTCAAACGACCAAATTTGCTCGAGCTCGCTTCGAACTTGTCTATTTCGGTTGCATTCTAGCTAATCGTTTGTTGTGCGTGTGTATTATCTCAAATTGACTCGAACTGGGTATCACACAGTTGAACTCTTTAAAAATAAGCACTTTGCTTGCTTTGTTTGGGTTGCATTTTTTTCATTGCCCACTTTTGTGCGCCGTTGGTCGCGCGGGAGGGGTTTGAGGCTAGTCGGTGTCGGTCCACTTGGCAAAACGTTACATCCTTTGCTTTGTCGACGTTGTTGGCTCGTTTTTTAAATTGTTTTGCTGTTTATTGCAAAATTACACAAAAACAATGCACGTTGATGAAGACGGCAGTGTTGACGACGTCGACGTCGAAAAGTAAAAGGCAAAAGCAATGCTAAAAACAAAGGAGATAGCAGTAATAGGGCAGGGGTGATATTAGAGCATGTGTATGTGTGTGTGCGTGTATATGAGCGATAAGATGTGCGTGCGTGTATTAGTGCAAGTGTATGGGTGCAACTGCAACAGAAAACGCCACAAAACACAAAGTTTTCAAAATGGGAAAACTTTTTTACTCGGCGAGGACAACAAGGACACTAACAACAACGGCCACCAAACCAGGCCAGGCCGGACCAGCGTCAGTAACGAGGCAAGTTGAAAAATCTTTATTGTGTATCAAACCATTTGTATTAATTAGGAGCAGAAGCAAAATAATTACAAAAGTATATAGAGGAGAAACAAACCAAAAATACCAAATGCTTTGTGCACTTTTTATGTCCATTTGGGTCCTTTTAACATTAGCCTGCGCAGAAAATATATTTCATATATAAGTTTAAAGCCTCTTCAAACAGTATGCATCAGTTGTGGTACAACCTTTCATTAAGTTATTATAATGTTTATTAGTAACAGCCTTATTCCACTGCCAACATTTCAAACATTTATTTGCGAACGACACATTTTTTCTCAATGTGAAAAATGTTGCCTGTACGTTTTTCCATAAGAAACCACATTTTTCACATTTGCAAAAAATGTTGGTATTCGGCCTTTAAAATCTGTGTTTTTTGCAATGATTTATCGAATTTCGTGTCGATGTTATTAAAAATATAAAGGATTCATTACCAAAAACAGCTGATATTGCAACGAAGGCAAGCGGTAACTTTAAATTATGCAGTTTTTAGCATTTAAAGATGGGCAAAAAGACTATGAAATGAAGCCCCTACTTCCAGGTCGTATTATTTGACTTTTGGAAGGAAAACTTTGCGGCGCAAATTCATTTTCATTTATTCATATGTTGCCGACAATTGGCACTTGCTAATAGAATCACAGAATGTGAAGTTTGTAAGTGGGACATATTTTAAGTAAAGGGGAATCAGGCTATAATATGTATAAAATCTACATTTGTTAAATCACAGCAAAGAGTCTAGCATTGAAAATTCATGTTGCAATTTGGTGGTGAATCCAGAAAGTAAAGAATTCCCACTCGATGTACAATCTACACCAGATTCGGGCATGGCCCACTAGGAGATACACTGAATACACTTTTTATATTTTATTTTACATTCTTTTTTCTTTGAAAAAAATGGATGCGTTTAATTCGTATCACGTTCACATAGACGATCGGACACATGCAGAAACAATAATAATTATAATTATTTTATATATAATTTCCATAAATTTGCATACATTTATAGAAAACTGTTAAGCCCCTCTATGGCAAATTGCAATCCGTTTGTCAAAGCGAAAAACCTGCTAAATTAAAGTGAAGATGCATAAAACTAATTCAGCTTCGATTACATCTAGAGAGAGAGAGGGCAGATTATGGGGGGCTATGGTCCGATTCGCAATAACAAACCAGAGATATATTGTAAAGTTTGTAGCAAACAAAACACACCATACGCATGACATTGGGGTACCACGAGCAACAACGGCGCGATAATAAACTTATTTATAGCATAGTTTATGCGCACCAGCTATCACTCATACGACGTGGTGTCGCACATTTAATATGCACCCTTGTGTAAAAGGCGATACGGCTTCAAGTGCTTCAAAAACGAAAACGAAAACGAAAACTGTCTCGAATCCGAAACGCATGCGAATAAGCACATATACATATTTGTATCTAGACATGTGTTCAGTCGCATGATATGTTTGTATCGAATAGACGAGTGGAATATCTACAAAAATATAAGTACCTACAAGTATAATGCGATCGTAAAAAGTCTTTTCATTGCGTGCATAAAGTATTAAGCTACTTTGCAGCATCTTTGCATGCATTACGAAGGATAATAAACAAATACACAAACACACAAACACACACACAGCATGTGGCTTATAGGCAGACACCAACAGTGGGTCAGGTTAGTCGACAATTGTTTGTCAATGTTCGCGATTGCAGTTGTAATTGAACTTGTGATTGTAACATTCCTCTTTTCAAAAAGTTTCCAAACTTGCTTCGTATAGATTCTATAAAAGTATATATATTCTTGATCAGGATGACGAACTGATTGCGCAGAACAAGTTTATTATTTTTTGTTGATATCTCGTCCCATTACCACAGTATTAATATATATTTATTTTAAATCTTGTTTTTATAATATAATAACTCATATGTTATGCTCTCAAAAGTGTGGGCGAATTGTGGTTTTTAAACATTTATTTACATTTTAGACTCTTATCTTGAGTCTGTGTTCTTCACCGACAAAGACAGCACTAAATCTGTGCCCCCACAATTCTTCATTCATTTAGCAAAAATGTAAGCAATCACAAAAGTTAAGAACTATCATATCACTTAACAAGTACAAATAATAAGGTACCACTGTTTTATAGTAAAACCATCTTTAATGCCTTTGAGTTTCTTAACCGCACCCCGCACTTGCCGTCCGATGCCAGACAGAAAGATTTTCATTTTGATTTTTAATATATACAACTTATTTTTCATCTACTGTCTTATTGGCCCATTGTAATACCGTTATACCTATTTACACATATTCTATGTGACTTAGAATAATAGGATGTGATATTATTACTTGAATAAAAGTAATTATTATTTAAATAACCCAGCCAAGCGGCACCTCCAAATGCGACAACTTGTGCAACAATCGCTGGCTTTATACAAAATATGAGTTCGTCTATGATCAAGGGATGAACGCATTTATATACTAATGCCGTTTTATATGGATGTATTTATGTCTGTTTGCTGTTCATAAATAAATAGGATGTGTCCTTGCATCAATATGCTGTATGTACATACGCGCCCACAGTGTCAATGGCTTGCCAAAAGGATTAAGTTAAGAAAATACGCGAAATTGAATTCCCTGTCATCGCAACCCTCATCCCTTACATTCGCACACACACACACACATGTTTTATAACTTGTTGAAGGAAATGAAATTGCCATTAAAGGCGAGTAAGTACTCGTCAGTAAAAACCAGAAGAGTGCCATATTGCCAAATACCCTATAAAAACATACATCCCTTACAACAACATAAGTAGACGTTCGATTGTGATTACAATACCTGGTCTAGATATATACTTATTAAGTTTCATTGCAATACGAGTATATCAATCAACATTTGCCATTTCTTCTCACTTATTCACTAAGGTGCCTTTAATACTTGTTCTATCTGCCATTTGTCTCCAAGGAAAGCCACCTCTGAAGTTTGCACGTTTTGTATACAACAAAAATAAAAAAAATAAAAACAAAACTCAGATCGGTTTTATTCAAATACCCTTAACACTTAGAATATAAGTAAAAGGGTATAATGGTTTTGGACAAATATATATGTAACTCACCTAAGAAGACATGCTTTAATTAAAAAAGTTTTAGTTTTCGACCGATCATTCCTATGGCAACTATATGATAAAGTTTTTCCATGTAAATAAGACTTTGCATAAATACAGGGATGATATAAGATATCAGGATAAACAAAAATGTTTTTCATACAATAATATACTTTTCGACCGATCGTTCCTATGGCAGCTATATGATAAAGTGTTCTGATCCATATATCCGACATATTTACTGCGTGCAAAGTTTCATAACGATGGCTTTAAAACTAGTTCGCATAGAAACAGACAGACAGACATGAGTTTTTCGACTCGCTGGTTGATACTTATCAAGAATGTATAGGCTTTATGTATTCAGAGACGACTCCTTCTTTGCGTTACACATTTCTCCACAAAATAATAATACCGTCTACCAGGGTATAAAAAACGAAGAAGATATAGTAATTATTTCCCATCGTGTGAAGAAAAAGTACAGCCGCTGCACAAGTACGCAGCATGTGTGCACTCGGAAGGGTATTTCTCTGTCGGGTCCTCCCAAACATTTCTTACTCGTGTATGGGCAATCCCCCGCCGGACTACGCACCTGAGCATATGCAGGCGTGTGTGTTCATACATAAGTTGCTCAGTGTTATTAGAATTATATGGATTACTAAGCCGCTCTCAAGATATTCGGCTTTGATTTCAGTTCGGTTTGGAACCGAGCGGATCGCTTTCATTTTCAGTCCAGATATATACATGTATGCACACACGCACGCATACATATGTATACACATAGCAGGTTGCTAGAACAGTTGGTCGGCGACATTTTCGTTTTGGCATTTCGCATGCAATTTGCGGTTCATTGATTCGGAAGTTTTCCCATTTAACTTAAGCCTCTTTAACAATCCTATTGACGCAAATTTCTACTTACCGTTACCATTGCAGGGCACTTGCCCCCTGCTGCAGACGCACAGGTACAGGTGCAGGTCCAGCTGCAGATGCCCATCATGTAGTTATTATATTTCACCACAGCCAGATCTCATTCCACGGCCCATCTCAAAAATGATATTAATGCGTGCTTTATTCAACACCGATTGAACTTGGTTAAAGCTTGGTCAAGTATCAGCTATGTATGTATGCATATGTGTATGTAGCTAGAATCTTGTATATGTATAATCTCAATAGTGGCGACGGAAGATGTTGCTCATGTTAACGGCATTATTATCCTCACAAACACAAGCAACAACTATAACTAAGTGTAATGTTGTTTTATGGCGTATTTAACTTGCAGTTACCTTGTAGACTTGTCATTTACTAAGAATTTCTACATTATCTTATTAAATATATTCGCAGTCGACGCGCAAAACTGAAGCGTTAGTGTGGCCAGCTGCCGCTTTTAAAAAAGGTCAATAAACAGGGTTGCTAGTACATGTCATTGAAATACATTACTATTAAATCATAAAAACTCGACTGCTTAAGTTTCTTGGGAGAGAACTGGTATGCGAAAACAAATTTAAATCTAAATCAAGCCGTCGTACAAATTTTGTATTAATGAGCTGTGAACAGAAGATAGGCGATATCTAAATCATGCCAAAGCAAGGCTCAAGTGTATACTTATAAATCGAACTAATCGATAATTACAGTATGCCCAACAATCCACTACCAAGGTTATTAAAATTTAAGATTGACATATTAAACGTATTACAACCTCCTTTTATACTCATTTAGCGGTGCAGGGTATAAGTAGTGTTTGGCCGCCGATGACAGCGGCAGCTTTAACCAGAAGCATCCATAAAACAACAACAACTATAAGAGCAAACAGCAGCAAGGACATGTCAGAGAATTACCCTAAGGCAGCCATCCACACGCCCACCCACACACACACACACACACACACACACACACACAAATTCAGCCACGTACACAAAAGCTGAACAGACTGAAGCCGTAAACCAAAATGCCGTCCAAAAGACAGGTGCAATGTGCAATCTTTTGGTATTTTGTTGGCTTTGCACATTTGGCGTAATGCCAAAAATAAAAAAAAAAAATTCAAAAAAAAAAAGATAGAAAAAATAATGGGAAGGGAAAGAAAGCAAAGCAAAATACAAGTGCGGCAAAAGCAAAGACAAGTACAATGAAAATTCAACACCTGAAAAATGCAAACACTTAAAAGACGTCCTGCCAACGACGACGTCAAGAAGCAAACCCGACGTGGTCGACAAGGACGCAGGCAATATCGATGCGCCAGCACTTCAGCACTGATGAGGGTGATGACGAGGAGGGACGCGCAGATAGAGACGGAGACAGAAACGGAGTTCGGCGCTCGGAGCTGCTGAGCCTTGGCCTGAGCTCCGCTACAAAAACAACAAGGACGTGCATTCATTCAAATCGACTCCAGCTCGAGTCTCACCGTTTCGAAGCACAACGCATACAAAAGAAATTCATTTTAATGCACAGCCGGCACAGGCGGCCCAAGCAGTTTCTGAGACAGGAAACCATTGCCAGTGGGGTCGTGGCCGGGTCGGACTCGGAATCGGAGTCGTAGCCGGAGCCGGTGTCGAGGTCTGCGTGCGCCTAAACGTGGCAAATGCTTTATTCTCCGCGCTTGTTGAATTTAAGCGGCCAAAGCGCATTGCTGCAATTGGAGCTAGCGCTGGAGCTGGAGACTGTGGGCGGCCAAGTGGCAAGTCAACCCAAGTTGAGTCTATAATTTTTGTTGTGGTTTCTGTCTTTTGTCTTTACGCTGCTTTCGCCACCCTGCGCCCAATTTTTAGATTTCGCCGCGACCGAGTCTTTCGTTTGCAATATTTAAAGTAGACATTAGCTAACTCGCAGATTTGAATTAAAGGGCCCCTTTAAAATCGCACTTAACGGAATGAGTATGGCTTAAATTTGAATTAACACATAGATGAATATATGTATGTATTCATGACTGCCCCTAAGTAATTTATGCTGCCTTTAGAATAGATTGTAGGAAACACCGATTATTTATCAATTGTAATTTCGGAACATACATTACTCTCCTGTGTCGATATACGTGATCACGATCGTGATCGCTATAAAAGTGTTGGAAAGTGTCCAAATGTTTACTAACCATAAGCGAAAAATTTCTAAACAGAAAGCTAGATCATTCATTCATTCAATACATTCCCAAAAGTAAATGCACAAGGCAATGCATGATAATATTATAAAAACATTTAACAGCTCCATTCAAATTTCCCCAATGTGTAAAATAAATTAAAAGCAACAGAAGCCGATGCACAACAACGTTAACGGCTAAACGCCGACTGGCCGTATCTTAACAGTTATCGGAACACAAATATGCTAAAAGCTCTTAGCTGTTTTGAGTGAAAGCTCTCGAAATACCACTCAAAGCCATGGCGCATGTGCCCAATTGTACGAGCAGCTCAAAATTTGTGGGTGGCGCCAATTTCTGCTCAACATTTTTTTTATTATTAACTTTCGTTCGTACTGGCTGTCGTGCCGGTAGGTTTCCCTTGGTAATTGTCGCCCCAACTCCAATCGGGCTTCGGGTCGACATTCAGCGGCGTTCGTCTTACAACCGAACTGACAAATCAGTACCTAGCCGAAACTCCGATTGAGGGCAATGATAAAAATGACGGACTTGGTAATTTTTATTTAATTTTACCACAATCTGCTACAAAGCACTTAAATATTTTTGGCAGAAATAAATCTTGATCAGCAGATACTTTAAGCATTTCGACTACGCCATTGCTAAGCAAAGTTATTTTTAAATATTCCTGGGAAATAGCAAATATCAACATTTTGAATACACCCGCCGTTTAGGTACAGCAGCTGATTAGCAGGGACAACAATCATTTAGCGGGGTGACATTTTTACACCCAAGCGCAATGCTGCTTTCCGACATATCGATAACATTGCCATCGATGCACTTTCTTACATCCCTACGCAAAAATAAACAGCACGAAAAAAACTACAACAAAAACAAAAGGCAACACAAACTGAAAGCGATAAACTGCGACAACAACAAATTCTATATTTGCGTAAAATACGAATATAAAATGGTAATTAGAAAAAAATAAATTTACTAACAATTGGCAACAATTCGAGCAAATCTTTTGTGGATCTGACGCAATTATGCAAGTTGCAACTGCGGCAACATCTAACTGTACTTGGTGGTAGGCCTCCTGTTGTGGTGGTTGCGCAGAGACTCCACAAATCGGCGATGCTAAGCGCTTTGAAGTTTTAAAAATCACAGTCGAATCAGCAGCTGTGAGTAAAACTGTCTAAATAATCCGAATTCAATATTCTGAATTAAGCTCTGACTGAATTTCTTTCGAATTCACAGCAATGAATACCAAACATTCCGAACCATTCTATATCTCATCCAGTTTGTTTGACAACAGGCGCCTTAAGCGCCGCCTGGGCAAATGGATGGAACACCTGCAGGAACGGCATCAGCTCTACATGGCACCTGCCTCCAAGACTGAACGTTGCAAGCTAATGTTATCACGACGTCACGTTGCTGCTGCACTGCCCGCGGACATCACAATTGATCTGCTGTCGGATGATGATGATGATAACGATGAAGCGCCTGACTTGTCAGTGGCCAATGGACATCATCTAACATCTAGGCCTATGCCCGGCAGCTTGCAACTATCGACGATGCCGAACATAAGCCTTGTGCCGGTCGAGTTGGCGCCGGCACAAAGCTCTACCATGTTGCTGATGCCAGCTGCTAGAAGTTGTGGTGATAACAAATTGTATGGGCCTCGAAAACGTAATGCAGATGTCACCTCCACAACGGCAACCACATTTACCGACAGCGTTGTGCTCACCAGTGACGACGAGAACGGCACGCTGAACTACGGTAGCCGTCAATTGATGCGCTCGCCGCCGCCATTGGCGCCGCTCACATTTTCCAATAACATGGAAGAGGTTACTGTGTCGTTGGTTCCCCGGACTTCAACTACTGCCAACTGTCAAGCGCGCCAGAGACGCCGTCAGCCACGAGACGCATCGTTTAGTCAACCAAACAGTTGCAGCACGCCCAGCAACGACACAAACCACTTCAATGGTTACCTAAATGTGGATGTGGGCAGTGATATGACAGCTTCACTACCGGATGAAACCACAGTGCACACGGTCATCGCCAATCGCATCTACGAGCTGTCGCTAAGCAAGCTGCGTGAAGGACTCGCTTCCAGTGGCGTGCCGGAATACGCACATGATCTGCTGCCGGAACAGCTGCAGAAGCTGTCGCCGGCGATGCGTGCCAAGGTAGCGCCAATGGTTGCACCGTCGCCTCCGGCGCCCATTTCGCTTAAACTTTCCAGCGACCTAAGCATATCACTGATCTCAGACGACGACGATTGTGATGGTGGAAATGCTGGCGGCGGCGGCGGTTCCAAGAGCATAGATGTGCTGCATCCCGTGGTAGCGGCCGAGGCACATGCTGCCGCCAAGCTGCTGAAACAGCAACAGCCACAATTGTCTGTTGTGCAGCATCTACAGTATCCCGGCCATGGCTCACCCGTAGCTCTGCCGGTCGTAGCGCCACCGACTTTGACAGGGCCACAGTCGACCAGGCGTCGCAAACTAGGTTAAAGTTCTTGGAACGCCACAAGATCATTCCCCGACCCGAAAACTTGCATCACCAACCCCCCACATACAAAAGAAATGTAGCGGTCCAGAATTTTTCTCTTACTAGCCTCTAGTGCAAATATATAACATATTTACATAGATATGTAGTTCCGATTCTTTACAGTTTCAGCAGTTCCGAGCATGGTGCCGATTGTGTTTCTCTTTCGTACTCGCTTGTGTCTGCCATCTCTCATCTCTCTCATACTTTAAGCCTTTTTGAACGTACAAAATCAGGCAGAAAAAGTCTGCAAAGCTTAGAAAAAACAGTAAACTTATAAAGAATAATGGAAATATATTTATGCAAACGGGATACACAATATTTATGTAATATAATTATAGACAAAAAGTAGAATTATATTTGTATACGAAAACTATACAACTGTTATCTATACAATTTGTATTCGTTTGGACAGTTTTATGTACATATTAAATATATCAATTGCCATTGTGCTACTTGTCTACATTTTTTAATAGAAAGACACCCCGGATCTCGATGTTCTTATCCTCTCTATGTGAATACTATAAAATGCTATTGATATGAAGTTTTCAGGGTTGTAAGCGAACAACATTACATTTTGTACAGAGAATAATATTTGCGTGTGATCTTGAAAATATTTATGATGTATTTTCAATGTGACCAACATATAGGGTCCTCAAGACTAAACTTATTTTATGCTTATTTAAAAATATTGAATGCGTGGCTGCTATCATTTTCGCTCTGAACTCTATTGTTAGGCTTTCTCAACCCGGTTCGTAGCCGCATTTTATGCTGATGCTTTTGACCAGAAAAGTCTCATGGAAAACAACATAAATTTATTTATTTATATTTTTTTAATTAATTGATTTTATTAATTAATCAATTTATGTTTTAAAAGTCATACTGCTGCAAAAAAACCACAAATTGAATTGTTAAAGCCATATACTAAAGTTAAAATCTAAGTAGGCGGTTGAAGAACGCATATTCTATTTTAATTATTATATAAATTAATCAATAGAATCAAAAAATCTCTGTTTATGTGCTTGATATTATAAGAAGTGGCTCTTATGTTTAAAACCTGTTTTTTTATTTTGGGATAAAACAATATTTTGCAAATTTATATTCACGGGTTGTATTTATTCCTTAAAGCCTTAAGCCCAAAATGTTAAAAATGTATACCGAATTCGTATAATTTAAGCTGCGATCGCATTGTGTTATTAATATTTCAATAGAAAAGGCAAAATTAGATGCTGATTTGCAAAATGTATATATATTTATATATATAAAGTTCTTTAGCAAATATAAAACAGACTGTTTTATTAAGTTAATATTTATTTTTCCTGTCAAGTTTTACATTTTAGTGGGAATTCGCTTATTTATTTGCTCGCTGATTGCTTTTTGCCTGCGCTTTTCGTTGGAAGCTTTGAATTCCTTTTTGCAAATTGGCCACACCGGCGCGATTGGCCAACGCATGCGCCATAAAATTATCCCGCGTATCTTTTAGGGCGGAAACGTATTCTGATATACCAGAAATAATTTTGCTGTTGAGTGTTAAAACGTATCGAACGGGTTTTAAACGCGGTCAATTACGACGGCTGCGATTAGCGCAAGACGAATTAAAACATCCTTAAATCACGAGATCTTACTGACAAAGTGCATAATTATCAATTATACGTTAAGCAACAAACAGGCCCGGCCATGCTACTGGTACAACATATTTTTCATTTACTCGCATCTGGCTCACAGCAGTACATTCATATGTATGTACTTATACATCAATTTCCTTGTCCTTATTCGGATGAATAAAGCATCGTATGAGAATTATAATTGTTAAACATAATTAAATACGTATCTACATAATGCAGTCAGCATCAAACATTTTTTAGATGGTAAATACTGTCATTCGTATACATACATATTTGTGCATAAATACATACATATATATCTTTATACCTTTGGTTCAGACGTATGTATGTAAGCATCTATGCATATTCATTTGTAAATACAGCTCCAATGTCCTTTCAAATGCCACTACACTAAGATGTTTTGATATCCAAACTCATTTATGTAAATACTGTGCGGTATTTCCGAAATATTCACTTTGAAGCTTGCATGTACGTATATATGTATGCACATACATGTGAACATGTGTATGCATGTATGTATGTATGTAGACCCCGAAAGGAATACAAAGTTTTCGTACTTACTTGGCAGTTATTGATGCTTTTCATTTTCCACCACACCCACATACTCTACACATGCATACATATTTACACTAAATACTTACATATGTTTGCTCAGAAGTGCTTTTGCATTTATAGGTAGTGTCAAATATGTATGTATGTATATGGTTATGTTCGATGCGATGTGTGTATGTAATTCCAAGCAGATATAAGATTATTACACAAATTCACATATCTACGTAGATGCATACGAACATATACATTTTGTATGCTTGTGATAATTCGTGCCGGCACAATATGTAAACAAAGTTAAAATTAAGCCGCTTTATCTACAGTCATCGATGCTTTTGACATACATATGTATGTATGTATACACCTTCGTAGGTGCGCACATAATTGCAGTGCAATTTTAATGGAATACATAAACAACAAATACAAACGCACACATACATATACTTATTTAACTCGCTTTATATATTAGTATTTATAAATTCAAGATTCTTATTGTATTTTTACACACACAATTGTACATATGTATTTATGTATCCATATTACTTTTCACGTATATAAATGTATGTGAATAATACGTATTTTGACTTTTTCTTGTCTTGTCTTGTTAAGGTGCACAAATCTTGTGCGTTATAATTTATAAGCCAAATACAATTGACTATAACACAAACAGCTTCTAAAGCGGCAAAATGTTAATTCGTTGGAAGAGCAAAGATAAAAGTGCATCAACTAATCAAAGTGGCAGCGCGAACAGCAGCTCATCGTCGAAAAAGAAACGCAAAGGACGAGAAGGAGGTAATTGCAATGAATTGCCAATAATATAAAATAAAAGAGTCGCAAGCAAAATAATTGCACATACAAATGCAAATGATCATGCAAATATAACATATAAGCTCATATATATAAAAATATGTATATATGTGTATACTTAACATATATACATATTTAAATGCATGCCATTAAAAAAAACAGTCTGTCAAAATATGTACATACATTGGAAATTGCAGGCATTGCAATAATCGATATCAACTATCAACTATCGATAACGACTGCGCTCAATTGCTTATTATCTTGCCGTATTATTAACGCACTTTTGGCTACATTTTCAGAAGAAGACTGGCAAAATGAGAACAAACCGGGCCGCTTACCGACTAACGATCAAGGTATATAATAACCTAAACATGAATACATCGGCAACACCATTATTTGATGCATGCTCTTACTGGTTTTTCCGTATACATTTACAGGAGGCGACGAGCGCAGACGCGCAATGCGCCGCGACGATCCACGGCGCCACACACTTGGTGGCGACATTTTAGTCTATGGAAGTTCTCAACATCCTCACGCACATCAAATGCCACAGCAGCAACGTGCCATGGACCTGGAAGTAAGCAAGAAACCAGCATCCAGACAAAATCCAATTGCAACACTTTTCGTACTTTTTGTTGCAGATGAGTACTCGAGCGCAAAAGAACAAGAAGAATCAGCCAATGCGCGGCTATGCACCCGTTAATCAGGGTCCGTTGTTCGACGATGACCCCGGCATTATGTCCGAGGTGGAAACTGCTAGCACTGGCTTTCGGCGCGGCGGTAAACAGCGCTCATCTTTGCCAGTAGTGCGCACACCCTCCAAGACACTGGAGCGACCGTTGGGGCTTGTATTCTTACAATACCGATCAGAAACAAAGCGAGCACTACTCCCAAATGAAATCACGTCGATAGACACGGTGAGGGCGTTGTTTGTGCGCTCGTTTCCCCGTCAGTTGACCATGTCGTACTTGGAAGGACCGAACGTTAAGATCTACATTCATGATGCCAGCAAGGACATGTTCTATGAATTGGAAGATGTGCGTTCGCACTTGCGCGAAATACGTGATCGCTCGGTGCTGCGTCTCTTTGAGTCCACAGAGGTAGCCGCTCCGCCTCAGATTTTGCCAGGTGGTCCCGGTATACCACAGCCGCTGCCCCAGGCACCATCTAGCTGGGATCAGGATCAGAGCTACTTTAGTGAGCCAGAATTCGATTCGGACTTCAAGCACCAGCACATTCACAAATCTAAGGTAAACCGATTTTCAAATTAAGGCCTAAGACCTATTTAAAACCAAATTAGCTCCATTTAATTAGAGCCATATGAACCGATAAGGTTCGAGCTCCAATCATTGGATATATCTGACCGTATTTTGTAAATGCCGATATTCGATAGAGTTTACATTTATATAGTGTGTGTCACATGTATTGATTTTAGGAGAAAAAGTAATTCTAAATCTAAATTTGAATATTTTCATTAGTTTTGGGTAGTCAAGGGTTTATTGATAGGGAAAGCGGGTTCGAAACTAAAAACATTTTTTACTTTTGGGGGCTAGTATCCCCGATTAAATTATAAGAGAAAGATTGTTGCCAGTTTTATTTGCCAATGGCTTTTCGTCGGTTTTATGAACAACTATTTCAAGACCGTGGAGACCCACCGTGATATATATTTATATAAATATGTGCATATATACATAGAGGTGAGGATTTTGTTATAAAGTCGGTTGCCCAACTTTAGTACGTATGTATATACATCTGTCTATCCATTAATATGTCTATATACGTACATACATACGTGGATACTTATTTACTTATGTGCACTTACATACATTCAATCCCAAAAAAAAAAAAAAAAAACAAAATAATATATGTAATTATGTACAATAAGCGTTATATGCACCACCTTGCTCCTTGCTGCTTAAATATATTTAGCTCTCGGGCTAGTTTATGACTGGTAGAGGCAGCTAGAAGTTGCCGCAGGTGCCCACACTGAGACCCTTGAGCGTGTTGTTCATGTGTTCCTCCACGTTCTTCCAGCTGAACACAATTGCACCCTGAAAAGGCTCTGGGTCGCAGTTGCTGCAGATGCTCATAACCGCCTTGACTTCCTCTTCGGCAGGCTCGCGGTCGTGTGAACTGATTTCCTCCTCAAGTGTCATTTTCAACGTCAAATCCTGTTTGAATTGTTGACCTCCAAAGTCGGCAAGACCGTTGTATTTGCTAAATGCCTCGCTGCTGGTGCCCAAACCATCATCCACAACAGAACCATCGTCCAGTAGCACCAGGCCTCGTTTCCGCAGCTTCTTATCATTAGTTGCAGTTCTCAGCGTTGTCGCATCCGTATTCGCCGCGTGTCGCTTGAACTGTATATGCGTCTCTGTCTCATCTATGAACTGCACATTGGCCGAGTTGCTGAGCATCTGGAACCGACCTGCCTCACTTGCAAGCAGGGGTGGCGAGCCAGGTCGGCTTTGGGCTATGGGCAAAATACCAAGCAACTGCTGAGCCACCAATCGAGAACCAGCGTTAATCTGACCGTTGACAAAATTCGTGTTGACGGTTATTGCTTGTTGTTGGGGTGGGAATTCAGCACCGTTGGCGCCGCCGTTGGGCGGTTTCTGCGTTGGCCCTGATCCGGCCAGATTGATGCGCACTCTGGTGGGGATTTGCCCGCTGGCGAGTAGCGAGTGCATGGGCTGAGGTCGATTAATCTGAATTTAATCACGAAAGTATTAGACGTCGTCCAATAGGGGAGCACGACCATTAAATACTAACCATTGGCGGCGCACGCGCTGTGCTGGACACCTCCTGACCATCGTGGTCGACATGGTGCACATGGTGGTGTTTGTGATCCCGATGTGCCTTTCCTGCGCTCAAGGCTACGCGATAAATTTGCACGAGGGTAACCTCGAAATGCAGACCGTGGCTCACTTCACCGGTAACTGAGCTGCCGCCTGATCTCAGTTTTCCTTTTGCGGGTATTTTATGGCCCACTAGCTGTAAAATGATTGACACTCTACATAATTCGATTTTGAAATATTACATATTATTTTAAACATAATTACATGCAGCAGCTGTATGCTTTTTAATGCTGCTAAACTGCAACCTTACTTGACTGAGAAGTGCCTCTTTCTGTTGCACGCAGTACATATGTCGGGGTCGGCTGCATCGGAAAACTATATCATATAGCTGCCATAGGAACGATCGGTCGAAAAGTAGGTTATTGTATGACAAACTTTTTTGTTAATCTATATATCTTGACCAAACTCTGCATTTAGTAGTTTTACTATGATTCTCATATATATGCAAAATTATATAAAAATCCAACCACTATATCATATAGCTGAAATAGGAACGATCGGTCGAAATAAAGTTGTTGTATGGAAATCTTTTTTGACTAAACTCGAAATTTAGAGATTTCACTATGTTTTCTACATTTATGTCAAATTTCATTTACATCGGAACAATATATAAAACAGCTGCTAAAGGAATGTTTTTCAAGATTATATCGTATATTTACCATAACTTGCGCAAATGTTAAACTAAAGCTAACTCTACTTCCTACGAGCAAGTTTAAACTCTGGTTGAAATGAATTTTGAATTGGTTAATACAAAAATTTCGGTTTTCCTCGAATAATTTTCGACGATTCATACAGATACATTATATTCGCACCAAACAAGCTGCGAATGACCACTTACCAAAGAACATAATTATACCCTGAACCCTTTAAAAATGAGAAAAAGGGTATATTGTATTTGTGCAAAATGCGAATGTATGCGAATGTATGTAACAGGCAGAAGGAAGCATCGCCGACCCCATAAAGCCTGATCAGCGTAAATAAGCGAGTCGATCTAGCCATGTCCGTCTGTCCGTATGTATGAACGCAAGGATCTCAGAACATATAAGAGCTAGAGTTCGAACCCTGCCAAGGGAACTTTTTTTTTAAATTTATTTGGTGTTGGAATAGGGAGTTCAGGGTATTCCCTAGTCAGGAGCTCCCGACTCGAACCTCTTACTTTTTTTTTTATTTGCCATTAGTAGGCAGCTTTGAGATATTAGTGTTTATGTATATATGGGCACGCTGCATATTGTGAGAAAACTGATATTTAATATCTCAGCAATAGCATAATTCAAATATGGCTGGTAACCAATTACCGCAATTTGTGTCGCCATCTGTAGGCAGTTGTCGTTGGCTTGGTTAATACTGTTTCCGATGCTCGAATTAAAAGCGTAATTTAAAAGTGGCACCCAGTTTGAGCTGGACTCGTTACTCACCGAATTGTGGAAGCCACGCCCAATACGTTCTGCCTTAAGCCAGACTTGCCACTCGCCGGTCTTTCCATTCCACGAGCTGCACATGTGATGCCATTGCCGCATACGCAGCGGGTAATTTAATCTAAACCAAAATCAGGTGGACCCCACAGAAAAAAAAGAGAACAGCGCAATATTATAAACCCACTCTTGAATGGAAAGATATGCAGTTTGAATGATTGAAATGAAATGAAACGTACCTGTACATTTGCTGACCCTTTATGGCCATCGATAGGAAACTGGAATTTTGCGCATTGGCGACCCAGATTTGTATTTCGCGTGGTTCTTTTTTCACTGTAGACGTAAAACAGAGTTAATTGGCTGTTATGAAATCAGAGCAAATTGCGTGATGCTGCTCTGTTGCAACACGAGCTCAGCAATTAACTGATATCCAAAAAGTGAAAGATACTTGATATTTGAATAGTGCACGAGAATCTTCCTTTTCATTTATGAAGTCTAGTCTGAGATTTTTATACAAATAATGTTAAGGTACCGAAACTGTTTGGATTTGCACTAACTTCAGGCGGATGCAGGCCAAAGCTACATATTTTCAAGGAAAAAATAATTCAACAAAATAAATTTAATTAAATTTAAATTTATTGTATGTCAGTCAGATTTATCCCTGTGCTGACCAGCTAAATATCTTTCTTTCTTTTGCCACTCGCCTATGATGCCAGAGTATTAAGCGGGAAATATGGAGAAATCATGTTAACATAAGAGATATGCAATATCTTGTGGCAGAGTAGACTATCGTCGACCAGTTTTGTTGGCTCAGCCTTGCAGACTGAATTTGTGCAGGTGTGCAGGTTTAGTGGAAGATGTTGTCTCGGGTCAAGACGGCATCTGTCCAGGTCCCGGAAGCTTTTCACGCAGCTCAAATTGCATATTTAAAATAATCTCAAACAGTTAAAATAACAAAAGCAGGCGGTAGCAGCAGCCGCTTACTGCAAACAGGTAAATTTAGCGCTTATGTAATGTATCTCAAGCGACGATGCCGTCGTTGTGGGGAAGTTGGAAATAGTTGGAAGATAAAAGGCGAAGAGTAGACAAATCATCTCTAAGATACTTGGCATAATAAAATAAATGGTCGTTATTTCGCGTCATTGTCGACCCGTATCTGCGTCTGTGTTGACCATCAAAAAATGTGTTAAGCCCTGCTGTCACTCATTTATCTCTCAAATCATATCAGACAATAACATCAACATGATCACAAACCGTCTGCTGCATGAGATCAAAAACATTCACTCTGTCTATTCGGTGCGGTTGGCATCAGGGAGTTGGATCCCTTTCACTTTTTGGGGCCAGGTTCGAATGCTGGATCGTGGTCCACACAAATTTAGTTTGGTCACAGGTCGCACAAAGCGAAGGTCTCTCAACTTGACTGACAGGGGCATCGAAACAATTAACGTTCGCTTATGTAAAAGGGCGGTCGTGCTTGATTAAAGAAAGTATCTTCAACAGGCCCTTCTTTTTTGTATACATAATTATTTCGTCAGCAAAAATTAATAATTCCTCAGATGAACCTACCTCTTCTGTAGACGGCATAACCCCCCACACTCACCTTGGTAGGTCAACATGACATGGTCGCCGCTATGATTGGTAAAACGCATCCAGAAACATAACGTGAACTGATCCAGCTCGGGCAACTCGTTGCCGTACTCCACCGCGCCGTCCTGATTGAATGCGAATTTCTTGACACTGCAGCGATCGGCGACATAGAGTGGAGAACGGGGAAAGCTGAGAGAAGGTTCCTCAACAACATCATCCTTTAAGCTGTACGACTCGTAATGGTTTTCGTGATCGTCCGCCAATGTGATGGGGTGCGTGATGCCAGTTTCCACGCCATTCACGACAGCGGCGCGCGCCAGCAATAGATCGTCCTCCTCCTTTTGATCGCCACCAAATTGGCCATAGCTTGTGGTCAGCTCGTGGCTGCTGCTGGCCTCACCTGGATGCGATTGCTTGAGGCTGTAGGATGTTATGGGGCTGCCGGAAGCAATAGGCTTCCAGGCGAAGGAAACGCGCACACCGCCGAGCAATGTGATGAGCAGCAATCCCGCTCCACAGCCTGTTGGCCAAAATAATCGGTTGTGCAGCCTAACCATATTACTTATTGCCGGGAAGTACCTTTGGTTTTGGCTTTTGGAATTTTTTTTGGATTCAACTTATACCGTTTCTACGTCCGTCTGCGGCGCTGTCTCGCACTTTACTGGCCGTTTACGCATGCGCCGAAGCTATGTCGAGCGGAGCGGTAAAGAAAAATAAAAATAAAAACAACTACAACCGCATACAACACCGAGAGCCCGTAGTAATCCCCGAAGATTGTGCGAGTACGTCTCTCGGCCAGTTGTAACAAATTGTAAAATTGTATTGAAATTGAAACTGGTTGGCGTTTTGTTTTTGTCTTCTCCAGAGCCGAGCTTTTTGTCCGACTGCAACGAATGAACCACGTATGTGTGTGCTCACATTTATGTAAGTATGCACTGACACAGCTGCCCACCTGCTGCCCCTCACAACCAGTTGAATGCGAATTATTATAAGCCAACGGTCTCCACTCTGCTTGTGTTATAATCACTCTAGCGGTTTCCTTTCATCATTCATAAATCAGTCAACATCCGATTGACAAATATTAAATGCTACTGCTAAGAAAATTGATCTAAAGAGAACAGTTGCCTTTATTGCGCCGCAAATTAGATTACCTCGTAGGAGGTATCTACTAATGTCTTCTAGAATTTTAATTATATATTTGAAGGGAGTTCGCAAAAAACAAATTTGTATTTGCTGACGTAGGATATTTTTAAACAAAATTATGTTTTACCAAGATTCCGTGGAGTCCTGAAAAGTCATAAATGCGGAGTTTGGTAAAGCTATGATTATATACATTATAAATATACAAAAAAAAAAAAAAAAAAAATAGATTTCCTCGTAGATACGACAAAATTATAAAAAAGACTTTATTGAGATTTAATTTTCCACCGATCGCTCGTATGACCACTAAAGATATAGTGATTCGATTCAGCCATTTACATTTATTGCTGTTATGCCTTTCATGTAAAATAAAACATAATAAAATATATTAAATAATACAAAATATAAAATATATATTAGATTAGATATAAGCTTTCAGTTCAAAATGTATACCTTTTATTAAATTAAATATACATCTAAGCTGAAAGAATGAAATATATTCGTTTGTTGCTTAATGTATTTTCTTGTGCGTAAAGTAAAATAACTTTTCTGTAGCTTGTGGATCCTTCGATTTGTTATCGAATACCCTAACATTCTATAACTTTCATGTAATATACTATTCTTATAATTCCCTGTGATTGAAATAGAAAACAAAGGTCTCGGACAAGAGAAAGCTTATCAAGCAATATAAGCTGCTGAACGAGCAGACACGTCAATAATTGGCAAAGAGTTTGATTAAATGGGTGTGTTATTTTGTTACAACATGTGTGCATCGATTAGGTTTTGTCTTGTTGGCCCAGCCCTCTGGAATTTCAAGCCAAACATTGATGTGTGAGTATAGTTAACCTAAACAATTGACCTGAAATTGAAGTGAAACTTTTTCACATTTTTGCCACCCGAATGAAGGCCCGTATGAAATTGTCAAGGCTGTAAATCATAATAATTTGTTCTTCACTTCTGGTTGCAAACTATTTATCTACATGCATTAATATATTTTCATTCATAATCAGGGGTTCGACTTACAGTTTGAACCGGGTTCCGGCTGACTGGAGATCTGGGGTTGAGTAGCCCTTAGAAGTTCTTTATTTTTAGCCAATCCAGCTTTTAAAATTGTTTTGTTTGAGCTCAGCTGCTTTTTGGGAACTGATTTGTTTTTTGATTCGGGCCATTTTATATATAGAAAATAGTAAAGAAATTTAAAATTCCAACGGGTTCGTTGCAGAACACATAAGGCTGCGATTCATAACCCGTTTAAGTAAGTAAGTAAGTAAGTGTCTTTATATATTTATAAATTACAATTGGATGACTTAATTATTCATGTTCATATTATTGTTTTTTTTTTTCAGGTTGGCAAACAACCAGCTCCATATTATGTTGGCTCCTCACAGACGCTGCCACGTGGCATGTACGCCTCAGAACGTACCAAAGTCTCGATGGGTGCGTAAATAAGTTATTTATTAGTGTAAGCTTAAAACTACAGCTGTTTTTCATTCATCAGTTAAGTATTATTTATATTTTGTATTATTTAATAGTTTTGCCTTTTCAATAGGTTATGCTTATTTCAGTACCACGAAGGGCTGTGTACATGCGCACATACGTACTTTTAAATAGATATGTGTGTATGTGTGTGTAATGCATTAAATATTTGTAAATAAACAAGTCCTTTGAAACTGTTGTTAACATTCCTTAACCCTTTAAAGCACATATTCATTTGTACAGAATACCAATCTTGATAAAGACAAGTCCGTTTGTCTGTTTAAATGAGTTTGACCAAATCTAAAATATAATATGATGTAATTATATATGAAGTTATATATATATATATATATATATACGTATATATATATATATATATATATATATATATATATATATATATATATATAATATTTATTTGTTGGCTGGCTCGAGGTCCGTGTTTGTTAAAACAAACAATGAAAAACAATTTTATTCAATTCTCTTCCGATATATTTCGGTTGCACATCGGCAAACCGTCTTCAGGGCACTAACACCAAGATACAAAAAACAATTAACAATTATAATACAATAAATTAAACATTATTTCGAACATTTTACATACATTATTTTACACGTCTGCGCTTTTTGACGTGGAGATTGTTACTGAGGTTGTTTGACTGTTTAAGAGGTGTCTGTACAAGTGAGCGCAATTTTCTGTGTCTGTCTTGTAGTTTAGTCGTTTGTAGGTTGGTGTGTTAATTATGTGTAGCATTTCCAATGTGTGTCGCTTGTTATAGTGTTGTTCTTGTTGTAAGATTGTTGTTTCATCAAAATTTGGTGTGTGGTTGCTTCTTATACAATGGGTCATAAGTGCTGTTTTCTGTATATTATTTTGATGTCTTAGTTTGAAGTCCGATTTATGTTGACTAATCCTTGTTTTTAGCTTCGATTTTGTTGTACCTATGTAGACACTATTGCACTTGTTGTTGTTATCCCCGCCACATGGTATTTGGTAAACGACGTTGCTTTTTTCGATCATCGGGATTTTCGACTTTATCTTGTTGAAGAATTTTTGTAATGTATTCGTCGGTTTGTGTGCTACTTTTATATCTTGTTTGTTATAACAGTCTGAGTTTGTGAGGCGTTCTGATAGTCGTGGTACATATATTAGTGATTTGTATATTTTAGCAGGTTCTGTTGGCTTTTTTCTTTCGATTTGTCGTCTTTTTAATAATGTTTTGATTATATTTGGGGGGAAGTCATTTTTGGTCAAAAGTTCTTTGATTTCATGTTCAATTTCTTTGTGGTATATTGTGTCCGATATTTTCATCATTCTATTCATACAGCCTAGTGCTGTATTGATTATCATACTCTTTGGGTGGTTTGAATTGAAGTTGAGTATTCGTCCGGAGGCTATGGGTTTCCTATACCACTTTATTTTGAGTGTGTTGTCCATTCTGCTTACAATAGAGTCTAAAAATGGTAATTTCCCGTCCTTTTCTAATTCCATTGTAAATTTTATCTGTTTGTGGAAGGAATTCAATTCTTTTAGAATATTTTCCACGTCTATTTTGTTCGTTATGGCAAAAAGGTCATCTACATATTTGGTCAAGAGTCTTGGTTTTATTTTTAATTTATCTGTAATCTTGTCCAACAGTTCCTCCATTAATATATCTGCGATTACTGGGGAAGCCGGTGATCCCATTGGCATTCCCTTAAGTTGTGTGTATATTTTGTCTTCGTATTTGAAATATCTGTTTTCCTGTATGCAAAATCTAACTATGTCCATAAATAGTTGTTTCGGTATATTCGTGTGCTCTTCTAATTTGGTCCATTTTTGTCTTATTGTGTCAAGTGCTAATTCTATTGGTATGCTGGGAAATAAGGATACTACGTCAAAAGATACTAATGTTTCCTCTTCTCTAATCTGGGAGTTGTTGACTCTGTCTTTAAAATCTACCGCGTTCTTGATGTTGTACCTAGAGTCCATTGTCAGATTTTTTAATATTTGTATTATATATTTGCACAGCCCGTAAGATGGAGATCCTATGGAAGAACATATTGGTCTCAGTGGAGTTCCTTCCTTGTGTATTTTTGGTAGTCCATATATCCTCGGAGGTACCGCTGTTGTTGTAGTCATCTTATTTCTTTCGTCCTTTGAAATAAGACCCATCTTGAATAATTGTGCTACGAAGGTGTTATTCTTTGTCTGTAGTCTTGATGTCGGATCCAGTCTCAATGTTCTATACGCGCATAAGTCGTCTAAAATATTTGTCATTTTATTTTTATATTCATCCTCATCCATTGCTACGGTTTTGTTGCCCTTATCCGACGATAGAATTTTAATATTTATATTTTCTTTCAGTAATTTTCGTGTCTGTTCCACTGTGTCCAGTATTGCTCGATCCCTACTGTTTTGGTTGTTCTTGGTTTTATGCTCTTTGACTAACAAAGAGAATTTTGTGCGCGCCGACTCTTGTGTTTCCTTTTCTTTTATTGTTTGCACTAGCTCCTCACCGTCTGCGATGTATTTCAAGAGAGGAAAATCTCTCTTGCTGATTGGGAGAGCGAACTTCGGCCCTTTTGCGAGTAACGCTACGACGTTTGGCGGGAATTCTATTTTTGTTTTGTTTACAAACCACTCTCTTTGCGTGTTGTTATCCGCTAAGGCTAGGTTCCGTTGATCTCGTAACTTATCGTGTTTCGTTTCTTGTCTTTTCTTGAGTGTTGTTGTTATTTTGTTTTCTATATTTCTCTCGCTCTCAAAAAACGCTTTTGCGTCATCTGTGGTCATCAGTTGTTCTATGTTTGTTTTTGCTTTTTCCATATGTTTTGTTTGTTCTTGTAATAGGTTGTGTTTGTGTTTTATAAGTAAGTTTAATATTTTGGTATGGTAAAAATGTGTGTGTCTAGTCAATGTTCTTGTTATGTCAGGGTGGGTTTTATTGTCAGTGGTCAGTATGGTCAAATGCTGTGTCAAGTTTTTGATGAAGTTAGGTATTAAATTTGATTTTCTACATTTTAACAAAAATTTTAAACTAGATTTAAGTTTAGTTAATTTTACCAGTGTTAGTTGGAATTTATTAATTGTTCTTTTCGAATCCTTGTATTTAGTTTTTATTTTTGCGTAGCTCATGTTGGTTGCTGTGCATACGGCGTGCCTTCCGTTGATATTTATTGATGGCTCTGGCGACCTTTCCATATTTCAATATTTATTTGTTGGCTGGCTCGAGGTCCGTGTTTGTTAAAACAAACAATGAAAAACAATTTTATTCAATTCTCTTCCGATATATTTCGGTTGCACATCGGCAAACCGTCTTCAGGGCACTAACACCAAGATACAAAAAACAATTAACAATTATAATACAATAAATTAAACATTATTTCGAACATTTTACATACATTATTTTACACGTCTGCGCTTTTTGACGTGGAGATTGTTACTGAGGTTGTTTGACTGTTTAAGAGGTGTCTGTATATATATATATATATATATATATATATATATATATATATACATAAAATATATATATATATTATATTATATATATACTTATATATGAAGTTTCCGTTGGAATGTAAATGATTTGTCTGTAAGGGTTACTTAATCTTCGGCACCCTAAATATTAATTGTTCTTTCTTGTGTTTCCTTCGAATTATTTTCAATAAGTTAATTTACGTTGTACAAAATATTGGGTATAAATAAAAGAGTTTGTTTTATAAACTATCTTTATAAACATGTATGAATAATAGAATACATACATATTTATACATACAAATTGTTGAACATGCTTTGTTTAAAACCCCCATGCGTAAATATATTATGTATAATTAAATAAAATATAAAAGGAACGCCTGTGAAACCATTCAGATCGATTAATCGAAGGGGTAGCATGGAACCCCTGTTTCCATATTCCTCGGATCAATTATACAGTATACCAGGTACACGAATATATACCTCTTTTTCTTTACTTACGATAAGAACAAATAACTTTTTTCCATGTACATTCATATATAGTATAAGTTCATGTATACAATGCATTGGTTACGCTTTTTATGGATTCAAAAATTGAGCGTGACAGTTACAAATTAGTAAGATTTATATATTGAACTAATTCGTAAATATATATATTTTTTTTTGTCTTGTATGAATAGTGTTTATTTTTGTGTTTATATCATATATACTACAAAAATTAAAGTTACACACGAAAGTCGTCAATGATAGACCACTTTTAACTGTGTTGATTTTGCAGACGGATATACCAGCTCTCCAGAACGAAGCGTACGTGGCAACTATGAGGAACCATACTATAGCCAGTACGGTACTCGCGGCGCTGTTGTGGCTCCCATCATTGACGAGGAACAAAGGTTAGCTATAAGATATATATATGTGTTATCCTACTGTCCAGACTTACTGACTTGATGGAGACCAACAGACAACTGACTCTGTTAGAGCTAGGAAGCTGCTGAAGCTTCCTTTTAGACTGAAGTGAGTATGAAAAACATTAAGCAAAATAGGTGTGTGAGCATCAATCTAATAAGCAAAAGGTCATCGGTTCCAACCAAGCAGCACTTTCTATATCTGATTATATAGTTTGTTATAAATAAATGGAAAATAAACGAATGAAAGTTAAAAATAATAAAGTTAATCAGTGTATTGAGTAGCAGATTAGGCTTCCATGTAGACAAAATATCTGTTTTTAATATGCATAGCCGCGGAACGGGAGCTTGAGTGGCATTCTTTCAGCCTTAAGTTGGCGCCTTGCGTAACCAGGTCGATGCCGGGAGTTCATTCTAATCTATAAACATAAATGTATGTGCATGCACTCAACAGTATACTCTTTCTCTTTATACTATTTTCACAGCGATGTGGCCCTCGCGGAAGACCAGTATTCGTTGTACGGCATTAAAGTGGGCCCTAACCGTCTGCCGCATCGTGGTAATCAGATCTACGACCCAACCAGGTGAGCATAGCCCAAACGCTGGCTTCGTACGGATTCCATATAAGTCGCATAGTCCGCCAAGAGTATATTTGGGATGTGAGCTGAATTGACGCCGCGTCGACGTCTACTGCGTCTGTAAATTTTTATACGCTTCACATTCCCATTTGTATTAGTTGTAGTTGCTGTGGCTACCGGATGAAAATAGGTTGTGCCTTTGCTCTTAATGGCCTGAACTATGAGGCAAAGCAAATAGCCGCCAAACGAAAGAAAAGCCAAGGCAGTAATGCTTATTTGAAACAATGTCTGCAGCTTGGATGGCTTCTCCTCGACCCAGGAGGCTGCCGGATCACTTTGCCAGGGCTGTTGGTTGCCACCGCCCGACATGCCATGGTCACCCCTATGAAAAGATTGTGAATAGGATCTGATTAAAAGAAGAGCGTTTACTGACTTACCGATCGGCAGCCATTAAAGCCATGCGCTGGGGCTCATCAGTCGCATTAGTGCAACTTGCAATATCATCGGTAAGGCCTCCGCGCTGACTCTCGGCGTGAGTCATGAGTTCCATTGATTTCTTCAACACAAGCAAATCATGTATTTGAAAATTTGACAAACAGTTTGCAAAGCGTTGTGGCGTGCTGGTCACTATTAAGCAACAAGTTATTGATCAAAGTAAAGTGATTCAGATTATTGGTTAACCGCGTGAATATCTACCGCTGCAATAGGCCATGGTTTTGTCTGGTACTTGGGCCTGTAAGAAGCGACTGTGTGTAAACAAATGGCCATGAATGCGTTTGGAGTACGATTTGTGTAGCCGTCTTTGTAACGCTTGCCTGAGTAAATTATTTCGACTTTCAAGCTTAAAATCCGACGTATGGCTTTAGGCTTGGTTGCTCAATTAGAACTGGTCTCGCGGCGGAAATGCGACTGAATATGCTTGTCACAACTGTGGGCCAAACTTGTGTGTAAATCATAAACAGTATCTGTTCAAAAGCGTGTCGAATGTTCTTATTTATCTTTACAGACCTGAAGACTTACATCGCATACGCGTTGAGCATATGGAGCGTCAATTGGCTAACCTGACTGGATTGGTCCAGAAGGCTTTAGTCAATCAAAATCCCCAAATCGCTCCAATGGCTGTGCCCACATTAGATTCCAACTATCTCGTTGTGCCATCACAAATGCAAGGTAAGTCGTTATGTTCATGATTCTAAGGTAACCCAATCGTGAACTCGAATAATGCTCAAGCTAGTTAAGACTACATTTTTCGGTTCAAGCTGTTCAAGTTGCAACCAAAAGGACTTGACCAAACATGCGACTCGAACGGGTAGGACTTGATTTGTTTGAATACTTTCGAGTTTGGTTGACCGTTTATTCAAACACATAAAAGTATATACTTTCATATATACAATTGTAATGATTTTTGATCTTTAATCTCTACTTTTTACTATTATTTAGCTAATGGTTCCGCTGATGAACTATATATAAGAGAAAAGGCACCCAAACTGGGAAAGAACTCCTGTCGTAAGTATAGTCCAACTTTTGCACATACATCAGTGTCCTAGACATGCTCTACTTTTCAGAAAAATCCGTATCATTTGAGAAATCTGTTTCATTTAGCGACGATATACAGGGAATACCCAAGTCTCATAGTCCTATACATGCCGGTAAATAAAAATAAATCCAAGAAATTACTTATCATCACAATTTTATACATCATTCTTTATTTTCGCTTTTTTGCTACATTTGGTTTTTGTTGAAATATCACGTGAATTATGTTAAACGATGTCTAAGAATTTCAATGATGTGCACATTGACTTTGCATTCCCTGACTTTGGTTTGTTTATATATCATTCAGATATATATATCATAAATCAGTTAGACAATAGTAGTAAAGTTGATATACCCTTTGAGTAGAACCAAAGATTACAGTTCCAAACTTGATGCTATTATATTAATACTCATCCTTATTCAAAAAAATTATTCTGCACCGGACCCAAAGCTGATACGAAACCAACAAAGCCAGCAATCAAGTCGTCTACCTTGCCACGTACATCGTCTCAAGGTAAGAGCCCTATAAAAGAACCGAAGGGAATCATTTCTTAAACGCAGGGATACTTTAAAAGACATACAACAATCACGCATGCATAAAACGAAAATCACGTAAAATATACTTTTTACAAATAATCAAATTCATAAATGATTTAAGTTGCTGTTCGTTCACTTACAATTAAAACAACCCGCAGAGCGCGATCGCCTAAAGCCCCCTCCACCGCCAAAACCCATTGTGTTGGCCCAGACCTCCCATCCTAGCTACCGCGCGGACATTGCACTCGCACCAGAGGTCTATAATCATTTGCGTGGCCTGCAAAAAAAGGCAAAGGACCTGCGCATGGAAGTGCGAACTTTGAGGCGGTTATCTCAGGCCCAGTCCGTAGCCGTACGAGAAGATATCAAGAGCACCTTTATGCGCATACGTGCCACATTGTTGGCCAGCAGTGGCAACTTTTGGGGGCAAATCGACCAGGACACCACGCGAATCTCGAGGGAAGAAGAACTATACAAACAGGAGGTCATACGTCTTGAAAAGGATCTAAGCGATTTGGAAGCTTCAGTGGAGAACTTACGTGGCGAGGTAATCAATCGACGTACGCGCGTCAATATGACAGCTGTCGAGGACATGGCGCTGGTACTAAGTCGTGCAAGGTATGTGCAATAAGTTAACGTTAAAAAACGCAACCAACTCTGATCTTACTACTGGCGTATTGTAGCAAAACTGTTGCTGAACTGAAGCTCAAATTTCCGACACTATCAAATGGCTTGCGGTGCATATTATCTAACGAGATGGAGAAGGTGGTACGTGAAGAAAAGTTCCTAAAAGAAGAGCCCGACCGCCTGGAGTCGGCCTTGCGACGCTGCAAAAAGCTTACGGGCACGTTAGTGACACTTAAACGGTTTGTAAATTTCAAAAAGAGCAGTGCATCGAATGCATTTCGTATACTTGAAAAATTGATTCGCTCAAACAGGTCAAGAGTCAAATTTTGTAGCTCGACCTGCTTGAGCTAGAGCTAAGTGTAGAAAATTTCATAAAGATCGGTTAAAAAAAAAACAAAGTTATATGCAACTGCGCAATTGAATAGAGCAGCATCTCTAAGAATTAGCTTATTAAGCTTAGCTTATTAAGCTTAATTCAAAATTTTGACCCAAATCGACAAACCCGCAAGGGGTTACATCACTTTTTTTTTTTCAAAATCGAGGTCGGTGCGAAAACCGAAACTTTTTCGATGATTATACCCTGAACCCATTAAAAATGGGTATAAGGGTATATTGTATTTGTGCAAAATCCAAATGTATGTAACAGGCAGAAGGAATCATCTCCGACCCCATAAAGTACATATATTCTTGATCAGCCTCAATAGCCGAGTCGATCTAGCCATGTCCGTCTGTCTGTCCGTTCGTCCGTCCGTCCGTCCGTATGTATGAACGCAAGGGTCTCAGAACTAAATGCTAAATGCTATAGACTTGAAATTTTAGATGTAGGTGCTCCTGGTGCCTGCGCAGATCGAGTTTGTTTCCGATCATCGATAACTTACTTTCCAAGCAATCTATAAAAATCGATATCGATATCCCGTTTTTTGGGCAATTTTGGTAAATAACAAGAGGTGGAGTCACGAAACATATGTTGCTTCTAAAATATTATATATTTGTTAAGTATCTTTCATTTAATACCTATCGCCACCTCTCCGCTACCACCCCAGAGCTATAAATCAAGTTGATAACCCAACTTTTATTGCCAACCAAATTAAGCCAAAATTAAAATGTAATTGACTTTTTCAGTATACACATATATTCTATGATACAATAAGATGAGCTAGAGTCGTGAAACATGATATGTTGCTTCTAAAATAGAATATACATATGCATTTGATGTTGGAAGAAGAGGGTTCAGGGTAACCCCTAGTCGGAAGCTCTTACTTATTATTCTCTCAAGTTGTCTATCCGAAATTGAAACATTAATTAACCGATGCTAGACTTTACTTTCAAAGATGTTTATTTATTGCTAATATACACCTCCCCGAACAGTTTGGCCAGCGTACAGGAACAACGATTACCACCCAATGAGCCGTCAGTAAATGAAGAGTCTTTACGTTCCGCCGATATTTCGGTGCCTGACAAGGTGAGTCCCTCCATAGATGCCCATAGAAATATATTCTTGAAAAACAAGTACACTAAAATAGTTATAAACAAAACACCTAGGGCTGTACTGCCAATGCTATTTTTGCGCATAAAACACCGTGTCATACATATTAAAATATATATACTTGTTTAAAAATATTCTTTGTAATTTTTCGATGACAAAAACTAGTTGCTTTTGACCGAAAGAAGTATGCATTGGCCAAGTTTAATTTTTAAAGATGAACTTTTCTTTTGCACACTAGTAACCTTGCTAAATATCGTAATACCCGCAGACTAAATATGTGATCAATATACATAGAGTATTTAAGAGGTAACTTTGCTTGCAAAATTTGGGATATTTTCGAGATTTCACTTAATACAAATGATGAAACGTAAAACAACATTACCTTTGACTTTGGTTTGGTCATAAAGTCTGTCTGCAAAACGAAAAACATTGTTAGATGAAAATTAAATTATTTAACAATTCAATTGCTGATTACATTATAATAATCCTTTTAATATTATTGTTTGTAAAAGAATAGGTAATCTTGCCTTTGAACTAGGTAAGTGAATATTTACATGAGAAACAAACAAAGCAAATCTAGCAAAATCTAACATATTTCATCATATTCAGCAATAACTGTTAAACCCTATTTTAATTACATTTAAATTTGGTAAATGAATTGTATATTTTTTATATACATGCTTACGTTCACAATAGTATATACAAATATTCAATCATAGTAGATTACATGGTTAAAATTTTAGCATTAAATCATGTTTATTTTCCAACATATGAATAAATGCTTACAATTAATTAAAAAAGGAAAAATTCAAATACTCAAACCTTATTTTCATTAAAATTATTGTCTATAACCCAATTCATGAAAGGTATTCAAATTATATAAAACACATCTTCTATGTACATTAAAAGTAAATAGGCTAAATTAACTTTAACATCAGCAATTGAATGTGTTTCACTTGTGCGTCTCATATCATCCGCATTAGTTGCGAATCTCAAATATTTTTTCTGAGGCAATTGTTGTAGAAGACTAACACTTAAAATGATTACTCCTCAAGTAAATGTCATGTTTACCATCAGATATTGCCGTTGTGCAAAGTAAAGTGCAGACATTGTAATCTTTTGGAATATTCAAAAAATATATAGTTACCTATTTTTGTGTGTATATATGAAGGGAATGTGAAACTTATTTTAATCTAATTTCATCTTTAATAGTGCGCATCGACTATAAACGGTTATTTTTAATTCAAATTGGAAAATTTGTAAGGGTCCAATAAGCAAGCTATTTAGTCTAGTAAATAAATCATCTTCTTTTATTTACTACTTGGTTCGTATACTTTTTTTTCTATCGTTTTCGTAATGTTTTTTGTTTATATATTTTTTTTTTTTTTTGTTTTGCGCAGATTACTATGAACAAGTTGCAATTGGCTGTTAATAAGTAGTTTTTTGTTCATACTGCGACAACTTCTTTATGCTTTATTGATTATATAGTTAACTCCAAATCCCACAAGTTTTTTTTAAAAGGCGAAGTGCAGTTTTGTGCACCATACCGAAGCTTCACCGATGTTTTCTTCATCTCCATAAAAGGGGGAACCATTACAAACAAAATTCAAAGTTTATTTTAATAAAAGCGAAAAAACGTTTTACGTATTGAACACCCTATTCATATTGATATGATGACAAAACACCAATCAAAGCTAAAAGTCTTATCAAATGAGGTTTACCTAGTGATTTCATTTTCTTCTTCTTGCCTTTTTTGGAACTAACAATTTTGATATCGTATACAACAACAACTACAACCACATAGTTTAACTGGCGATGGAGTTCTAACTTCAAAGAGGCAATTACTGAGTAATGACTGAAAATACAAATATTAAAAAAATACACAAAAAACCAAAACAAAAAAACTAAAATTACTAAAAACCATTTCTAAAATGATGAACCCATAAAACTATGTCCATTTTATTTTAGCTAAACATTATTTGCTCCGCATTAAACATAACTAGTTTATATTTTTGTATACTACTTACTACTGCTATAAACTTCTAATTAATACTAAACTCAAAAACCTTTTTAAAACTTACATAAAAAGCTACATATAAGCCCAAAACACACACACTTAACAACTGCAATAATCATTAGTTACATATAAAATATATAACATATGTATACATATGAATGTGTGTGCGTAATGTGCTTTCCAAAAGGGGTTTATCCTAGGCAAAATAATACACCTTGAATGTGTGTGTTTGTGTATGTGTGTGTGTGTGCACACTTCTGGGCTACAATTCCTTTATATATTCAGCGCTAAAGGAATTACAAATTACAAATTATATGAACACTTAACAATGTTAAAAAAGCTACGGATCAAAGTACCTAAATATAATTATAGATCGCCAATTTTATAGTCAAAATTTATCAAAATCAATGCTTGAACGTAGGCAATGACAAACAAACAAAAAAATGAAAGGTAAATGGAATTGACACAATTTTTTTATACATGTTTTGAAAGACTTAACAGCTCTAACCTCTGTGGTAGAAAAACCGTTTTTATCCCCCAGTTCCATTAAATACTAAATCCCAGATGTCCCTATAAATAAAAATAACATAAATTCAAATGTGCTCCTAAAGACCTCCTTGTGTGCTCAGATATTCATATTTTAAATAATTGTTTTCATTGCTTTCGTCTGTGGTCTGCTCGTGCACCCCTCTACACATCTTACTATTTCTATACAGTCTGGATTGTAAAACTATCAAAAAAATGATTTAAAAAACTTATACATATTTATTTGCAAGCAAAATAAAACATAAACATTTAAATCTAGGAAGAAGACGCATTGTAGGAACATGACTTAAGGCTTAGGAAATATGCGAAGGGAATAGAAATGATATCAAAAAATAAAAAATATCACAAAAAGGACTTTAAAAACCTCATTCCTATATGATGTAGTCAGCCAATGCTAATATTTTTCATAAGTAAACAGCATAATACAACTTATAAATGCCGGTTATATTCAAGATATCTGGATAACCAAGAAATTAATTTCCGACAGATCTTTCCAACGGAAGTTATATGATAAAATCGTCCGAATCGGCAAATTCCGACGTTAGTTCTGAAAGAAATACTAGAGTTTAATGCCTATGAGAATTGTTGATACATATCAAGAATATATACTTTATGGGCTGGGAGATGTCTCCTTCTATACGTTACGCATTTCTTGTCATAATATCCGCTAAAAGGGGATTAAATATGTTGTATGCTGAGTTATAATTTGCAATATTCCATCTTCAATTTGGCTATAGAAATATTATGCTCTGATGTGTATAGGTACAGTGAGCTCTTTATGTATCTCTATCTGTATGGTTTTTTGGTAATTATGTTCCAATATAGGTTTATTTATTTTCATATATTTTAAATAGTAAAAGAGATGACATTATTCAGGCTAAGAAGACGAATTGTAGTACGTGTTGCGATAAAGCTCCTGCTAAGCCAAATCCAGCTATCTTGTTCATTTGTCGACACTAATGCTTTATAATAAGAAAGTACGTCTTTTGTTTATAAATGCATTGGTTCGGTTATTATTATTTACAAAAAGGTGATATGTATTAGTTCTGAAATGATTAGTAAATGTCAACAGTAACGTTTTGCAGTTCCTTGACAATTCGAGACAACTTTCATATTCTTTAAAAAATACTTACATCTGTTTCTTCTTCAAATCCTCTGTTGTGTTTCTGTCAATTATTTATGTAAAAATCTCTTTCGCAAAAAGTTTACCATAACTGAAACAAATTCATTAACTTGTGTGCATGCATGTATGTATGTGGGGCCCTCTCCAGCCTTCACTTTCTACTCACTCGTTAAAAAGATAAAGGATGATGGCAATTTAGATTTTCTTTTTCATCATACATTCATAACGTTAATTTATGATTTCGTACGTGTCCTAAAAAACTAGAAAGAAAAAATTCAAAACAAACTGTCTTTGCCTTTCTGATTGGCTAAAATATTTAAATAACATTGTGCAACTTTTGGAAAGAGTATGATTCGGTGTTCCGAAGACTTCATATATGCAAACATATTCATAGAATGTTTTTTGCTTTCAAAAATTTGCTTTCAATATTTTTTATAAGCCATAAGCTAGTAAGCAAACAGAGTTAAGAAAATAATATCTGTATATTAATGTTGTAGTTGAAAAATGTGTATGTCTTTATAAAGATTCGTAACAACTTACATGTACCTATGTTTATGCATACACAAATCATTTAACAGCGTACAGTCAATATTTCATTATCAAAATAACCAAATCAAAACAAGTAAAAGGCCAAGTTTTTAAAAATTTATGTATGCAAGCAGTCAGTCACTTATGTTCTCACTCATCGATTGTTGTCTTTGAAGTTTTAACCATCTATTTTCCCATCATCGTACACTCAGTCATCGATGCCTTAATATATACATATATTTATTTTCAACAACTGTCCAAAAAAAAAAAAAAAAAAAAAAAACAATTTATAAATCTTAAGTCAATATAAACTTTAGCTTATTTTTTTAATAATTAACAGTTGATTCAAAACTTACCCAAATATTTAATCGGTGAAGACTTCATTTGGAGCTATGTTTAATGTACATCTTATATACTTCATGTCGCTTATGTATTTCTGTTTAACCTCACATAGTCTAATACCACAGATCTTGAGCGCTGAGCCCTAATTAACGCCAACCTCCTCCCATTCTAATTTTTTTGAAAACTTGTTAATCACAAATGTTCGAGCTTGTTTTGTTTGCTTACGCATACTCTGTGTACTTTATAAATACAATTTGTTGTACTGAAAATAATAAGAATGTATATTGCTGCATGAAACTGGGCTAATTTCAAACCTTAAAAAATATTCATACATATTTTCAGCCACATCTATCCGAAGTTACAAACAATAGCCTATTTGCTGACAACGTTATTGTTTAAAGCAAAAAAAATCGAGTTTTAATCATAGTATGGAAAGCCTTGGAGCACATTTATTTATTTGATTTTTTGCATGACATGAAAGCTGTAAATTAAATCAATACAAAAAAATCGTTACATAAAATCTCAACCGAACCTAAGATTTAGTTTGGTCACTGATTTTTGTCCTATACTAAATATTGTCCTTGTGCACAGCATGATTCATTTGTATGCAACCTGTAAATTGAGGCACCTTGGCTTGGTCATTTTTCTTTTAGCCACTATCTTGATGGGTGTTTAAAAGTTGTACAAAATGTATTTATTTATCGATACTTTACCACATGAAGTATATACATACAATACCTATGTATAAATGTTTTTAAACTTCAATTTTCATTCAATTTTCGGCCATAATTTATGCATTCACAATTGTTCAATTATATATTTTTGTAGCCAATCCCAACACCCAGGATGGGGTCGTTCACTGTCAGCGGGGGATTCGCACCCGAAAACGCACTCGATGCTCTGCTAGACGAGCTGAAGACATTTTCAAAGCCGATTGCCCAACAACAACAACAGCAACAACAACAACAAAAACAACAATTCGAGGTAAGTGATTTACGGGACTATTTTAGATTTCGATTCTGATCAAAGATTTTGGAATCATAATGATTTGGTGTTCCTTACATAAATTCCATTCGAATCTATCGTGTTCCAAAGTGTTGCCTGAGTAAAAATGATTTGGGTTAACAAACCAATCAACCTGTTTAAAATCAATTTAACCTCAGTCAGAATTAGAAGCAGCAAAAGTAAATCGAGTCAGAGTACATGCGAAATCAAGAATCGAAATCTTATGCAGGCTCGTTAGCTTGACATATTATATATAGACTTATTAACCTCTATCGAGTCAATTGACAAAGGTACGCCCCGAAGATTCGGCATCCGATGAGAGCGCCCAGGCTGCTATACAGAGTACCGTCACCACGCAAATATCCCAGGCTCGCCTTTTCACTGAATCCAACGTAAATATGCAACAGGCTAACACTAACAGCATGGTCATTGCTGTGGCAACAGGTGCTATACAACTTTCACGTGGCCCATTGAGCCATCAGCAGTCCCAGTCCCAGCAGCAGCAGCTAATGGTGCACACCCATATGGGCAGTTTACGTCGCCTGCACTCCTTCCCCAGCGAATCGGAGAACGAATTCCCAGCCACTGGTCCGCGTGACAGTCTCGCTAATGGTGGTGGCAGCAGCATCATCAAACCACCACTCCCTGAGCGTAACGCCGATTTAATAACTAAAGTGGGTCACAAACGCATACCGCCACCACCGCCGCCGCGTACCAGCTCACGCAGTCCACTGGCCAGTCCGACAAGCCCAAATGTGCCACAGAACATAGTTGCCGCAGCTGCTGCCAACAACATTGGTGACAATATCATCAGCATCGAAACTGTCGTTATCGGTGGTGGCGACACCTCCAGTGGCGACAACTCCAGCGGCAATGAGTCCGGCAATGATCATGCCCAGCGCCAGGTTGCACTTGAAATGCGGCACCAGGAACTATTGAAGAAGCAGAAGCTATTGCAGGAACAATACCAGCGTTTGCAACAAATGAGCAAGATACCCTCTGTGGACATATCCTGCCCCTCACAAGACCCAGCCAGCGGTGGCAACGCGAACACAATGCTCAAACACTTGGGCAGCGAATCAAATATACAGCAAAAAATCGCCGCATTGAACCTGGCCTGTGAGTTCGGCAGTGGTGTCGACGCTGCGGCGGCTGAGACTACTGTGGGTGCAAATGGTGTGTTGATCAGTGATGCTACGGGTGGTGTGGTCGGCGGCGTTGTTGGTGGCGGTGGTGTTGTTGTTGGGACGGTTGGTACAGAAGCTGCTGCTGCTGCTGCAAACACACAATTACAAACAGCTTCAATGACCACTAAGCAGGTATATGAGACGGAAATACTTTAACACAACTGGAAATTGGCATGGAGCGAAACCAAAATTGATATTTAATCTGTTGTAGCGCCCGGTTAATTGAAGCATTATATGTCTATCTCTGTCATTTGCACGAGTTTCAGCTCTATCCGTATATCACTATCTTTGTCACTCTTGTTAACAGACATCATTAACATACGAAGACTTAGACAGGCCTTCGGACTCTGTAATATCATTAATACATGAATAATAGAATTGTTAAGAAATGTTAAGTAACTAAACTCGTAATTATACGGGTTACATCTAAATGTCGTACATACATATATATATATATATATATATATATATATATAATGAATATAAATTCATCTACGTTTATATGCTATTGTATGTATGTACCCAATGCCAAATGAAAATCAAAAACTTTGAAACATGCACCCAACATAGCGGCACATAGCTGTATGTATGTATGCACATAAGTACATCTTATATATGTCCATATTCAAAAGATTTTGGATAATATCCATAACAAGCATGAGTAGAATATAAAAGAACCCTAACGCATGAATCCATTATACATTAGAAATATTTATAACCTGGTTCTGATAAATAGTTGGTCCTTGCAATAGGTCCTTAAATAGGCAGACCACAATGTCAAGGAAAACTTTACTTAAAAACATTTTGATCCTTAAATATTTACGTTAAGATATTTATTATTTTTTTTTTTTTTTTTTTTTTTTTTTTTTTTTTTGGTATGGGACGTGAGACTGATAGTTCTATATATCTAGGTCATCAAAAAGTAATGAATAATTACTCAAATAATCAATAGATACGGTTATATTTCTTAGAAAATAAAACTAGCTAATTTTTATTCGAAGACAGCCTAAAGCAATTCGCAAAAAGCGTTTCCTTGAAAACCAATAATATGGTTTTTAAGGTGCATTACGTTTTTGGGAAGAGTCAATTTCTTCGGAATACCGAAAAGAAATGTTATTGCTTATACCGTACTCCCATTAAATGGGAATATTTATTAATTTGTACGAATGTGCATCACATTGGAGCCATGTCGGTCCGCCCATTTATTTGTTAGTGCACCTAATCAAGGCTTTTACAAATTATCATATATTCAAGCACTCAGTTTTTTTCAAGTTGTATATTTAATATATTTCATAGCACAGCTCTTCATAGCTATTTTTAAATACTTTTAGGTTTTTACATGTTATAATGAATTAAAATGCTCTTCATTTATTGATAAAAAGGCATATTTGAAATATAAAGTATATATACACTGACATACATATGTACATACATACTTACAAACATACATAAAATGTTGTATTATACATTTAGTATATATAATACACGTACCATAAGGGTATTAAATGTACATATTCATATATACAATTAAAAATGTGTTGCACTTGTACCAGATTTTTATATAAATTTAAAATGCATTTCCCAGTTTTTGGATGTAATTTTACGTATTTATGCCTTTATATGTATATATACGACGGTTACATGTAACTATTCCTAAATTTACTTAGTCCACTGGCTCTGCCAATGATACACATTTTTCAGTTAATAAGCACATTTTGTAAAAATCGTTATTTGTATGTTTCATAGTTCAGGAAAAGATAATTATACAAACAAAATTTTCCTTGATTTTACGTAACTCGACTTTCTAAATTGAGCTACGTCAGAATCGACGAATACTGATAATTGTTTAGTATAGTTAAATTACACATCACAATACGAATTAACTAATTGACTTTTAATTCATATATACAAATATAACGAATACAAAAAGATACGCTCAAAATATTTATACATTATTAATACATATTTTCAATAATGAAAGCACTTTTTTAAATTTATTTTCACATTTTGACAAATACGAAAAAACGTTACGCAACGAAAATACATTCAAAAGAATTGATTACAGCGATAAGAAGTACGAAACTACATATGTGAAAGTATTTAAATACTATAAAGCGGCAAACATAATAATGGTAAAACTTATTAAACATATTTTAAAATATAGTTATGCAAAAACACCACAAAATCAATGGTATTAAATGTATGTATGTATGTATACGTAAATGTTTTTCCTATTAGGCACACACATTTACACAATCAACTGCAAACATGCGTGGCAGTACGTCTAGTAACATGGCATAAAGTAGGTACTATAAAGATTAATAACAATAATAAAAATATAAAAAAAAAACTATACAAAATCATCATGCATAGATGTGGACATAAAAAATCGCATTTTTTTCTTAAATTTATTGTAATACATATTTAAATTGCAAGAAACCACAACAATAAATATCATACGCAAAGTAGCCATCGGTACTAATTTTAATAGAATTTTTAGAAGGCGTACTTACATGTACATACACAAAAGCGAATCCTGCAAAACCTTACTAAGTAACTAAGACTATATGTTTTTGGATATTCATAATTTCTTTATATAGCGCAGTAAATTCTAGATATTTCACGACAATACGCAAATTCACTTACAATAATTGACAACAAATATTCAAACCATTTCATTATAAGGGGTTATTTAAAAACTAGAAAGTGTAAGGCACATTGAAATTGATATCCGTCATAGTGTGTCATGGAGACGTCCAGTCGGGCTATTGGTATATATATAGGTACATATCGTTTAGCTTATACACAACATTTCATTGCAGCAAATAGATAGATCTATTGTTATATAAATAAATATGTATATATAGGCATATGTAAGAAGGCACATCAAAATCGATATTCGTTATAGTCGCTCATGGTGAAGTGTTAAGCGGATATGCTATGTCCACGTTCAGTCTGGCTATTTATCGGTTAGTTAATCTAGGACTCGCACAGCCAGTCGCAGGGCAGTTTCGGCATTTTGCTTGCTGGCCAGGGCAAGTAACCGGCTGTCTTGAAAACCCAGTAGTCGTAGGAAACCTTTGTGATCAGAGCTAGCAGGAGAATTATTTCTGCTGCTATTAAATAGTATATGTAGTCCGTCCAGTCGGGCGGTGACTGGCACAGCTTTGTTTCCTGCAGCTCAATAACGCTTTGAGGTAAATTGCGGCATCTTATGTCCATGTAGTCGGGTATATCGGTACTGCGTTCCTTAAGCCAGTTTTGCAACGTTTTTGCCGAGTTGCAGTCACATTGCAGTCTGTTCTCAGCCAGATAAATGCGCCGTCCAATGCCCGTATCCATAAGAGCATTGTTCAAAAAATATTCGGGAATCTAAAAGAAAGCAAACAGCAATATATCCATGTTAAGTTGGAATCTTTTCGTTTGCTCACTTTACTCAACGAATTGTTCCGCATGTAGAGCCGTTGAAATTGCTCAATGAACTTGGTGCCCTCAAATTCGTATATAGAAGATATATGATTATTATCGGCGACCAGTTTTACAATATTGTAATAGGTGGGATTTGTATGGAAATGATCTCCCAAGCTGCTTATTTTGTTGTTGCTTATGTTTAACGTAAACGTGTTGTCCGGTAACTGGGATGGTAGCTCAACCAAGCCAAGGTTAGAACAATCGACATTACACACGGTCCTGGATTGATCGCCCTGTATTATCATGATACTGTATATATTGCAGGAACAGTTGCCATAATTCGGTATACTTGGACACTTCGTACCACATTTCTTAATGCTTTCGAGTTGTTTAACGGAAACCAGATCCGTGGAATTAAACCACTTATGTGTCGCGTTATACAAACAAAAGGAGTGTTCCGGATTAACAATGTTGAATGAGTCGATATAGATGATCTCGCTGAGGGGCTCACAGAGCAAACGCATGTTCCCACTGTAAGATATGATAATATTATATGTACACGAATAATTCTTATTAGTTGCCCTGTTTGAATTAATCTGGCATCTAGGTGATTGGTAGCTATCAAATACTAGTATAGTCCTGATTACGAATCTTCCCTTCTCAGATTTGGTCAAGATATTTTACCAATATCTTTACTTGCCTATGGAAGCTATATGAAAAAGTGCTCCCACCCGGATTGGCCCCCAGAGTAAGGCTACATTTAGAAAAGCACGAGTTTCCATAGAATTCCTATTTGGGCTCGCTTGTTGATAGTGATCAGGAAAATATATATATTTTAGGTGTTCGGAGACGACCCCTTTGCGTTACACATTTCATGACAAAGTTAAAATACTCTACACAAGGCTAGGACAAACAACACTTACCTAATGTCCAAGGCAATGTTCTTGTTCTGGTTTCGATTTGGCACACGGGAAAGCAGATTATTCGATATGCCCAGAAATTCTAGGTGGGGCACATCCTTGACAGCCCGTGATGCGATTTCCGAAATGTTATTATTCGATATATTAAGGCACTTTAGCTTGGAGTGTCGCGGGAACGCATTCGTCAGTTGCATTATATTTCCATCCGTGACGGCGAGCGACTGCAGCGATCGATATATTGGATTGGAGAGGTTCATAGCCTGCACGGTAAGATTGCGTACATGCAGGTTTGTCCATTTCGAAATGTTGCTGCAACTGGAGACCATGGAAATATGGGTAATGTTGCAGCAGTACCAAGAGTTGGCATGCGTCGGATGCTCACGGCACTGACAGCTATTGGAATCACGCTCTCCAGGACTCTGCTGACCGTGAACCTGCGACAGGCTGCCATTTTGTCCACTGTACGCAGTCATATTATCTGCAGTTATGTTTTCGGCACCAGTATCTAGCAGAATATCCGCTCGGTCAGATATTTGTGAATCATCGCCACTAGCGTTGTGGCGGCGCCAGTTGAGGCACAGCTCCTCTTCCGCGTAAAAACAATTTCTCAGATATTCTGGCAATTCGGAAGACACTGCGGCTGATGGTGTAGCAGTTGTCGTACTGGTCATCGGTGTTATAGCTGACAATGAATCTGCGTTGTCTGCTTCGTTCACACGATGTCGATTAGGTGCCGATGTAGGCGATGGCGGCGAGACCATTGCCACCTCTATCGATTGGGTTACCAACGGGGGCGCCGGTTCTGATGGAGTCGCTGCCAGAGACTGCGGCGGCACCGTCACCTGCTGCTCGGGATGCGCGCATGCGTAGGCCAGCAGCATTAACAATAATACCAGCTGCAAGGACAGGACAAGGGGCGCGAGTTTTATTGAAATTGTCTATTGATAGGCACAAAACGGATATCCAAATAATAATACGGCGCTTAGCCCAGCAAGCGGGATGTTTACACAATTAATTAGCGCACATGTAATTCGATAAGAACAAGGCTTGGCCCGCGGTTGTGGCAATTAACTTGAGTGTTGCTGGTGATGATGCCAATTGACCTATTTTCTAGCTACAGGCTACTTACAGTGGCCGTGTTACAGAAACAGTTAGCGTTTTATAGCATTCTCTTGGCAAGTTCTGCTAATAAAGTCAATTCAGCAATGTAAAGCAACACTGGTGATAGACGGAGTCGACTGGATATCGAGCGAGTTGAAGGCGTGCCTCAGACACAGTAGGCTATATCAACAAAAAGTAATTAGGTATGTACATACACATACACATTTAATATGTGATATATGTACATACGAAGTCCGGAAAAATGTACGTAAACGTACATGTACTTTTTCCTTACGAGAAAGATGCATAGATAAAAACACGCACATACATATGTATGTACATATAAATATATACAATCTGTTCAGCGTATTTTAGTAGTTCTAGTAAATTATACATAACGCCGGGTTTCTTATTCTTTAATTTACTAACGTATTACCGCAGATTGAATTATTTCTTTATGTTAATGCGAGCACAAATGGATGTTTGCTAATATAGCCATATTTACGTTAATTCTGCGAGAATTCGCGTATGTATGTACGCACATATATTAAAAATATGTATGTTTGTACGCATTATACAAATAAATATTTTGACGAATATTTTTTCTCAAAATTTACCAGTTACAATATGATCCTCACATTAAAATGGTCGATATACAAACAAATAAATATGCAATAAGTTTTAATCGCTGTTAAATTATATTCTAGAAGTACATTTTATGTGCATGCAACTGCAGATAAAGCTTAAAGACACACAAATGTTGACATATACAAGCAAACATAAATATACATGCATATATGTCTGCCAGTACATACGTCATTTACATATAATATATACATTGCATATATTGCGTATGCGTGATTGACTTACAACTTTACAATCAACCATTGCCTTTATTGGAGCGCGATGACAACTGCGATTTGATAAATCAGCATTTGTATGTTTTAAAAAAAAAACATGATCATATTTTAAAAATTTGTAATCTCTTATATTGTTGGCGTATACTAAAAACTACGACACTACAGAAAAACTTTCAGTCATATCAGTCAATGAATTTTATGTTAAAAAAGCAAATTGTTATATTTTTTTAAATAAATTTAATATTAAACAAAATCAAGAAACAGCGTACGTTATCGACAACAAAACGCACGCAAGTGTGTTTTAGGGCTGCCAGCGTAGTAAGCGCGATTTTCATGTACTAAAATACTAAACATGGTAATAATTAATATAATCGAGAAAGCCAGTATTTTTTTGGCATTTTTGCTCTTAGATCTATACATTGCTCTAAATGTGTTGAAATACTAAATTTCTTTTCGCAATCTCATCATATTTGAATAGGTATCATTAGAGATGTTAGAATCTCGATGACACTATCGCTTCTGTGTTCCTAATATTCTGGGAATGAGTAATGCTACGTTGTTTTTTTTATGAATATTAAAACTATCGGTTTTACCAGCACTATATATCGGTCTATTTCTGTAAAAAGGTCTTTTCGCAGGAATAGCAATATAAAAACTGTTCTTTGTACCATGACGCGACAGCAGATGTTGTCTGAGGGAATATCGCGTAATATAAATAAATCGCAAGCAATACCAACAATATCGTAGCCAAAGAAGTACTCAGATTATTTAAGCCATACATTGTGCCAAACCAAAACTATTTCATCATCTATTATTTTAACAGTAATAGAAAATAGATAATCAAAATGCCGATTGATACGCGCGAGCTAATGGAAGCTATTGCAATTGTTGCTGATGAGCAGAATATACGTGTAGCTGTAAAACAATCTGCAAAGGGCACAGCGATCTGTGCTGCCTGCTGCTTTGCAGGTGGCCTACTGATGGGTCCAGTGGGCCTAGCTGTTGGTGGCGCTGCGGGAGGAATTGCCGCCTACAAAGTGACCAGTGGTGAGTGTGTTGATCGAGATTCGTGCTGTATTTAATTAATTGTTGACGTTAACAGGCACATTTAAGCCGCTGGGAGAGGTAATATTAAACGATTTGACAGACATGCAGCGCGAGCAGCTAGTGCAACATGTGACAAAAGCCGTCGCCGAGGTACACCCCACAGATTTGGTAATGCTGCTTCCGTTGATAACGCAGAATGCCTCCGTTCAACAGGCTGTGCTCAGTACAATTATGTCGTTTGTTACCAATGAACTGCGCATGCAGATTGTTGACTGATAAGCTGATTTGTAAATGCGCCCTGGTCCAATTACCGATTTTACTGATGTACATATGAAAATATAATTTTAATAATAATTTCCTTAGATACTATATATATATAATATATAAATGAACTAGAGGTTATATTCGGGAGCTCCCGACTAGGGGATACCCTGAACCCTCTGCTTCCAACATCAAATGCATATATTTATTCTATTTTAGAAGCTATATGTCAAGTTTGGTAACTAGCTCTTATTATATACCGAAATTGCCCAAAAACCAGGTTACCGACATCGATTTTTATCGATTGCTTGGAAACGGAGTAAGTTATCTATTATCGGAAACAAACTCGATCTGCGCAGGCACTAGGAGCACCTACATCTAAAATTTCAAGTCTCTAGACAGACGGCCATGGCTAGATCGACTCGGCTATTGCTGCTGATCGAGATAATATACTGTATGGGGCCGGAGATGCTTCCATCTGCCTGTTACATACATTTGGATTTTGCACAAATACAATATACCCTTATACCCATTTTAATGGGTACAGGGTATAAAAATATTTTCCCTCACATGGAACTTTTATCTGCCTGCAGTTGGCACGAATAACAACAAATTTCGGCACCACTCGTATTTTTAACATTGGAACCAGAAAGTGCGATTCGGGTAGTTTATTCTAGTATATACATGTATCCGTTGCAATAACTAAGGCTCTGCTATTCCCACTCGACGTTCACCTGATCCCAATCGTCGAAGAAAGGCTGGTCTATGGTCTCAATCAACAGGCCACAGTAGAGGCAATCGGACGCAAGTATGTCCTCGATTTCTGTTTTGAGATCAACGCGTTTCGCCTGTTGCTCGGTTGTGTGATTGGTCGAGCCTATTGTTTGTGCCATTAAATTTTCCATTTGTTGCTTCAACATCGTAAGTCGGCGACTGCGTTCCTTACTGAGCATTGGTAAAACCTGTTTTTCTAGGCAGTCGCTATGGAATTTATGCCCACAAATAAACACAAAAAACGGCTTTACCAGCAGTATAAGATCACAGATGTCGCACACGTCTTGCGCCTCCATTCGAATGCTGTGTTGTTTCAGTTGACGCAGTTCCTTGCACACAAGTTGCGACTGCTTCCTTGTTTCAGCCATGTCCTTCTGCAAGACCTGTATGCGCTCGTTGTATTTCTGCAAGAAGGAAGAATGGAATATATATATATATATATATATATGATTTACTGTATACGTCAAGCTTACCTTTAGAGCATCACAAATAGCCTCTTTAAAATTGTCAATCTTTTCAAAATCTGAAAAGAATGGCAGCAGATCCTCAATCCGCAACAGCTCGCTTTCATTTAGCAGGCTCAGGGCCTTTTTTACATCGTTCGTACCCTTAATTTCATGGTAGGCTACAAGATTATTAAGAATCATGGATCATTTTATTGGGGTTGTCACGCCTGCAATAAATATATTTACCTATGCGTAGCCACAGTTTGCGGCGTGTCTCACTGTCCTGTGGCCTTACTGCCGTCTCTTTGGCTAATTTCATGTCGAATTGTAGCGCCAAGTCGACAGCAGTTGTCCACATGCACAGCATACACTGCAGGAACACACAGGCCACCTTCACATCCAATTCGGTGCACACCTTCAATGCGAAGTGAATGTCGTAATTTACCAATGTTTCATCCCGGCCCTGTATTTCCAGGTATTTCATTAGCTGCTTTCTATCGTATTGCGCATATAGATGCAGGAGGAAATTATGTATGGCATCGTTTGAGGTATTTAGCTTATAGACGGCAAACTCGAGATAGCGTATGACCTGCTCCCGCTGTTCCTGCGTATCTATTATTATAAGGGTAGGCACTACTTTCTCAATCTCTAATTTGGCGCCTTGTGCCATCAGGGCATCGATCGTTTGCTTTGGTAGACGTTCCATTAGCTGAGGAGCATACTTGTAGTAGAGCGTCAAATCTCGCTGTTTACACAGCGTTTGCAGCGCTTCAGGATGCCTGTCTGCTTTCAGCTGTTGTCCGATCACCTCCTCGTAGTCGTCTATAGAGATTGCGAATTGCGTTAAGTTGTGCGGATCCGCATGCTCTGCAATGAGCTGTCGCACAGCAATGCGTTGCTCATTTGTGCATGCTAAAACAGGTGGCTCACGCATGAACTCATCGTACTCCGCCTGCCATTCTTCGCGCAAGGCTTCGTCGTTGCCGGGCGTGTTAATTTGCGTTAGATAGAGATCGATCAGCCAGATGATTAGGGCCTTGATGGCATCAGCTTGATGCTCGGCCCGTTCTTCCACATTCATCATGGTCAGCTTAGTGAGTCGCTTCTTAACGTAGTTAACTATTGGTCTTTTATCGGGCAGCACCATGAATTTTAAGCACACCTTTTCAAATGTCTCATTGGTTTCTGCATAATAATTTGCGGCAGCCTCATAAGCGCCTTCTTTAAATGCAGCCTCTGCACGCTGCGCCAATACCAGCTGTAGATTCTCGGGCACTCCGGCGGCATGCGCCGTTGCCAGTTCGTATTGGCCCCTATTTAAATATATACGCCATATGTTTCGCTCCTCGTGGGTAATTTTAAGCGTAAAGACCGCTTTGTCTGTATAAACGTATATGGCACCTGTCACAGGGTCCCGTTCCATATTTAAAAGCTTTCCAACTCTGGCCTCATCGAATGAGTCATGGTACACTAACTCCTGGTTAAGCAAACATATGGCTTTTATGTAGTCCGCGTAAAGTAGCACGGCATGATACTCCGTTAACACGAAGGATTTGGGCACATGTATACGTCGTTCGTCATAAGACAAATGTTTGCCTTTTTCCAAATCCAAATTGATCAACGTGTCGCCCATCAGCGGTTCACTACTCTTAGGATCTATTGAAAGCTATAATCAAAAACAAACGGTTTTTAATAATAAATGTAAATAACAGTAACAGTAACAGTAACAGTAATAATAATAATACAAATGTATGTAACAGGCAGAAGGAAGCATCTCCAACCCCATAAAGTATATATATTCTTGATCAGCATCAATAGCCAAGTCGATCTAGCCATGTCCGTCTGTATGTCTATCTGTCCGTCCGTATGTATGAACGCAAGGATCTCAGAACCTATAAGAGCTAGACACTTGAAATTAGATGTAGGTAGGCACTAGGAGCAGATCGAGTTTGTTTCTTACTCCGTTTCCAAGTAATTGATAAAAATCGATATCGGTATCGTGTTAGTTGGGCAATTTTGATAAATAAAAGGAGCTAGAGTCACCAAACTTGAAATATAGCTTCTAAAATAGAATAAATGTATGCATTTGATGTTCGAAAAAGAGGGTTCAGGGTATCCCCTAATCGCTCCCGACTAGAACCTCTTACTTGTTTAGTCATGAAATCTTGCATATGTCCGTCACAGGCAGTACATGTCGGAACCCGCCAGATCGATCGACTTACTATTATCTTACTATTTACTATCTGACGAGCCTTATTATCTCATTGATAATAAAATTATATATCATAGTTTTTTGAATAGCTTACTGACTATTACTATTTGACGTGCCTTATTATATCATTGATAATAAAATAATATAGCATAACCTTTTGAATAGCCCAGAGGAATGGTCAGTCGAGAAATAAGTTTTTGTATGAAAAAGTGTTGTTTTTCCCAATATCTAAAGCAAACTCAGCAATCACTAAAGCCCTTACATATGTACAAAACTGAGAGCCACATGATAACATGGGTTTATAATCTTCGGCTTACCGATGACAGCCGTTTTTCTCTATTGGATATAGCGATTGTATGACAGTAGCACTTACCTCACCAATGCGTATGCCAGCGCCGCATAGCCAGGCCCATTGTTTTGGATACTTGCTATTGGGAGGAGCAAAAAACCGAAGCGTTGAGTAACTCAAATCGGTTTTTTGTTGTTTTTGGGATAGTTCCCGCTCGCCATTTACATAGCTCGCAAAAATGGGCTGCAGGGAACGTTCGTCCGGCTTTAGCGTTTCGTAGAATGTGTAAATACTGTCCGGTGTGTTGGCAACAACTATCCAACGATTGCTATTAGGCACACGCAGTACCTCCAGCCCGTTAATGGGATATTTGCTAAGACCCAGACCCAGGTCGTAGAGCTGTTTTCTCTGCGTGTCGCTGGCTGGTCCCAGTTCTGTTTCAAAAATAAGCCCGCGACTGGTGCCCATTAGTATATAGCTTGTCGTGGATTTGTCACCGTGGTATGTGTTGAAAGCAACCGATGTGATTTCGTGATCTTTTAGCTTCTCGATTCGACGCACTTTGAGCTGTTGTCCTTGGGGCGATTCCGTGCTGTGTATATAGAGAAAATCGGCCGAGACACCTGGTGATTTGGGCACCAGTGAAACAATGAGGTGATGGCCGGTAGTATCAAGAAAAATATTTGTTATTTTATAGCCAGCAAGATATTTTTCTAAAGCAGTTTCTGTAAGCAAGTGCAGAATTATTATTTTTAAGATAAGCAACCGATATTAAACGGCTTAGCTCACGGCCTGGTGGAATTGCGCGAGGTAGAAAGAATCGCAGCAGTGTCAACCGCCCTTCTGCTGATAGTAAACAAAACAGCCAGTTGTTTGCGACGATCAAATGCATCAACTCCCCGCTGCAGTTGCTGGGTAGATTAAGTGTCATCCTGCGCTTACTGAATATTTCTTCATCTTCTGCCTCATCGAATGGGTTTCCGCCGGCAGTGGCAACGTGAGTATTGGAGCTCTTTTCGATACGGGGCAAGAATTTTGGCTGCGACGTCTTCGCCTGTGCCATTTTCACAGTGTAGATCTGGTTTGTAAAATTTTCGATAAAAGGCTTCGCTATGGGTTTTGTTTTTAATCTTTGTCTAACTGTTACTTGTTATTTTCCAATAAACGCCCTATTTCGTGTGACCGATGGGAATGTGCAAAAAAATACCAAAAAGTTTAGTCTCCGACTTTACGTAAATATACTAATATGCTGTTTTTTTTTCGTTTGAACAGAAATTCGTACGAATTCAAATAATCATGTACTTATATTTAATAAATAATTAAAAAATAAAAAACAAGATTTATGTACCTTTTAATAGTATGCAAGCTAACCCAATTAGACTTTTTATTTAAGACCCCTGATTATAATGTGTATTTCAGTAATTTGCAAATTAATCTTTTTGTTTTCGCCCTTTTTCCTACAAAACATTCGTTTTCTGTAAGCCAGATGCGTTTATTTATCAATTGCGAATGCTTTCGACCTAGGACGGCCTCTAATTGAAACTGACTCATTCGCCGTCGATATCCTTGATTGTTAGTTATGACGAACTGCGAAGAAGTAATCAGTTATCAAATCTATGATATGAAGATCGGAATCAGTGTTGCCAATTGTCACTTCAAAAAATATGCCGAATCTAATAATAATATATATAGTGTAAGAAAAGTTAACTAAGATCATAAATTGCCAATTATTATAATTTCTTTAAAAAAGACGAACTTAATAAACAGTTCTTTCTGGCTAACTTTTTAAAAATAGAAAAATTTAGCTCGACAATAGCTGAATTGGCAACACTGGTTGAAATATCAGGACTTACGGCCAAATCATGCATCAGCTGCAGTTTTCGCATACCATCGTGTACTTCCATCAGGAGTTCAGTGCGATCGGAGACGTTATTTACCATACGAATTGCAAACGATATTGAATCAACTATGATCAGTTTTATCTGCAAGGGAAAAAAAGGTTTTCTTTAGCAATCTTATTTACTAATAGACGAGCATCCACTGGTGTGCGTGCATTGGGCTCCTTCTCTAGGTACTTATGGCAATTCAGTAAGCCAGCCACAAGCTGAGCAGTATTGCGGCAGTCTACATAATACACATTCTGTAACATTTGGGTTGCTGTGGGTGCTGATATAGATGTGCATCTGAGACGCGCAGCAAGATCGTCGGCTAACTCTGTATGCATGAAATAGGGTAGATTAAATATTTGATCAATGGCTGTAAAACACCTTATCACAAACCTTTTAGTCTAGCTGGATTAAAATCCTTACGGGTATCAAAATATAATGCTTTGCTCGCTAAACCACAAGCATACCTGGGTATTTGAACATTTAAGCAGAGCTTCATACTAGAATATCGATTGCTTATTGAATGTTTTAAAAAAAGCATTTGTTGTTACTTGCCACAATTGGGTCTTTCCTGTACCTGGTTTGCCGACCAATTCGTATACTTTGCCTGGTCTAATGCCACCTCGCAGACATTTATCGAGCGCTGTTATACCAGTTGTAATCGTCGGAGATTTCTCGGCCTTAAGATTTTTTGCAGTTTTATATTCCATTTGGATTTGCGTTTAATGAACGCGTTTCAGCATCGGCCATATCTTTGAGTTCTCTGGTGTGCTATCAAATTAACAGCAAATATCGATAAGTTGTCAGCTGTTCTGCAAACTACCGACAAATACATTAAAAACAGACTTGTTTCCTCAGGTTCACGGTTTTTATACCCTGAACCCATTAAAAATGGGTATGAGGGTATATTGTATTTGTGCAAAATCCAAATGTATGTAACAGGCAGAAGGAAGCACCTCCGACCCCATAAAGTATATATATTCTTGATCAGCATCAATAGCCGAGTCATCTTTTTGATGATTTTTTGGAATATTTCAGTCAAATAATGTCAGATATTGGAATTTTATACAATTTTTGACTCGTAAGGATCAGTTCTATCGATTGGCATTAAAAAAATGAAATCCAAAATTTTGACACAAATCGACAAAATGGAAAGGAATCGATACATCAGGTTTTTTTTCAAAATCGAGGTCGGTGCGAAAATCGAATCTTTTTCGATGATTTTTTTTTCAATATCTCGGGTAAATAATGTCTGATTTTAAAATGTTATACCTTTTTGAATGCGTACGAATCCCTACCATCAATTGGCATTCAAACAAATAAACCATCGATGGGTTCGAAAATGTTAAAGACAAAAAAACCATAAGTTCGTAAAGTCAACCCCTTTGATGATATTTTGGAATATTTCCGTCAAATAATGTCAGATTTTCCCATTTCATACCATTTTTGACTCGTAAGGATCAGTTTTATCGATTGCCATCAAAAAAGGAAGTCCAAATTTTGACAAAAATCGACAAAATGGCATGGGGTTACATCACGGTTTTTTTCAAAATCGCGGTCGGTGCGAAAATCGAAACTTTCTCGATGATTTTTTTTAATATCTCGGGTAAATAATGTATGATTTTAAAATGTTTTACCTTTTTGAATGCGTACGGATCCCTACCATCAATTGGCATTCAAACAAATGAATCATCGATGGGTTGAAAAATGTTGTTGACAGAAAACCCATTCGTTCGTAAATTCCATCTTTTTGATGATTTTTTGGAATATTTCCGTCAATTAATGTCCGATTTTGGAATTTTATACAATTTTTGACTCGTAAGGATCAGTTCTATCGATTGGCATCAAAAAATTAAAATCCAAAATTTTGACCCAAATCGACACAATGGCAAGGGGTTACATCACGTTTTTTTTTTTAAAATCGAGGTCGGCGCGAAAATCGAAAGAATATATGACGTTCCAAAACGACATAGCTCCGCGCGGAGACCATCCAAATCATCACGATTTTTTTCAAGATCGAGGTCGGTGCGAATATCGAAACTTTTTCGATGATTTTTTTTTAATGTCTCGGGTAAATAATGTCTGATTTTAAAATGTTTTACCTTTTTGAATGCGTACGGATCCCTACCATCAATTGGCATTCAAACAAATGAATCATCGATGGGTTAAAAAATGTTGCTGACAAAAAACCCATTCGTTCGTAAATTCAACCTTTTTCATGATTTTTTGGAATATTTCCGTCAAATAATGTCCGATTTTGCAATTTCATACCATTTGTGACTCGAAACGATCAGTTCTAACGATTGGCATCAAAAAAATGAAAATCAAAAAATTTGACCCAAATCGACAAAATGGCAAGGGGTTACATCACGTTGTTTTTCAAAATAGAGGTCGGTGCGAAAATCGAATTTTTTTCCTAGAGATATGACGTTCCAAAACGACAGAACGCCCCGCGGAGATATGACCTTCAAAATAGAGGTCGGTGCGAAAATCGAATTTTTTTCCTGGAGATATGACGTTCCAAAACGACAGAACGCCCCGCGGAGATATGACCTTCATCACGATTTATTTCAAAATCGGGGTCGGTGCGAAAATCGAAACTTTTTCCTGGGGATATGACGTTTCAAAACGACATAGCTCCGCGCTGAGATATGACGTTTCAAAACGACAGAATCCCCGCGGAGATATGACCTTCATCACGATTTTTTTCAAAATCGAGATCGGTGCGAAAATCGAAACTTTTTCCTGGAGATATGACGTTTCAAAACGACATAACTCCCCGCGGAGATATGACCTTTATCACGATTTTTTTCAAAATCGGGGTCGGTGCGAAAATCGAAACTTTTTCGAGGAGATATGACGTTTCAAAACGACAGAACTCCCCGCGGAAATATGACCTTCATCACGATTTTTTTCAAAATCGAAGTCGGTGCGAAAATCGAAACTTTTTCCTGGAGATATGACGTTTCAAAACGACATAACTCCGCGTGGAGATATGACGTTTCAAAACGACAGAACCCCCCGCGGAGATATGACCTTCATCACGATTTTTTTCAAAATCGGGGTCGGTGCGAAAATCGAAAGAAGATATGTGACGTTCCAAAACGACATAACTTCGCGCGGAGACCATCCAAATCATCACGATTTTTTTCAAGATCGAGGTCGGTGCGAATATCGAAACTTTTTCGATGATTTTTTTTTAATATCTCGGGTAAATAATGTCTGATTTTAAAATGTTTCACCTTTTTGAATGCGTACGGATCCCTACCATCAATTGGCATTCAAACAAATGAATCATCGATGGGTTAAAAAATGTTGCTGACAAAAAACCCATTCGTTCGTAAATTTCATCTTTTTGATGATTTTTTGGAATATTTTCGTCAAATACTGTCTGATTTTGGAATTTTATAAAAATTTTGACTCGTAAGGATCAGTTCTATCGATTGGCATCAAAAAAATGAAATCCAAAATTTTGACCCAAATCGACACAATGGCAAGGGGTTACATCACGTTTTTTTTTCAAAATCGAGGTCGGTGCGAAAATCGAAAGATGATATGACGTTCCGAAAAGACATAACTCCTCGCGGAAACCATCCAAATCATCACGATTTTTTTCAAGATCGAGGTCGGTGCGAAAATCGAAACTTTTTCCTGGAGATATGACGTTTCAAAACGACATAACTCCCCGCGGAGATATGACCTTTATCACGATTTTTTTCAAAATCGGGGTCGGTGCGAAAATCGAAACTTTTTCGAGGAGATATGACGTTTCAAAACGACAGAACTCCCCGCGGAAATATGACCTTCATCACGATTTTTTTCAAAATCGAAGTCGGTGCGAAAATCGAAACTTTTTCCTGGAGATATGACGTTTCAAAACGACATAACTCCGCGTGGAGATATGACGTTTCAAAACGACAGAACTCCCCGCGGAGATATGACCTTCATCACGATTTTTTACAAAATCGGGGTCGGTGCGAAAATCGAAAGAAGATATGACGTTCCAAAACGACATAACTCCGCGCGGAGACCATCCAAATCATCATGATTTTTTTCAAGATCGAGGTCGGTGCGAATATCGAAACTTTTTCGATTACTTTTTATTAATATCTCGAGTAAATAATGTCTGATTTTAAAATGTTATACCTTTTTGAATGCGTACGGATCCCTACCATCAATTGGCATTCAAACAAATGAATCATCGATGGGTTGAAAAATACTGTTGACAAAAAACCCATTCGTTCGTAAATTCCATATATTTCATGATTTTTTGGAATATTTCCGTCAAATAATGTCCGATTTTGGAATTTTATACAATTTTTGACTCGTAAGGATCAGTTCTATCGATTGGCATCAAAAAAATGAAATCCAAAATTTTGACCCAAATCGACACAATGGCAAGGGGTTACATCACGTTTTTTTTTCAAAATCGAGGTCGGTGCGAAAATCGAAAGAAGATATGACGTTCCGAAAAGACATAACTCCTCGCGGAAACCATCCAAATCATCACGATTTTTTTCAAGATCGAGGTCGGTGCGAATATCGAAACTTTTTCGATGATTTTTTTTAATATCTCTTGGTAAATAATGTCTGATTTTAAAATGTTTTACCTTTTTGAATGCGTACGGATCCCTACCATCAATTGGCATTCAAACAAATGAATCATCGATGGGTTAAAAAATGTTGCTGACAAAAAACCCATTCGTTCGTAAATTTCATCTTTTTGATGATTTTTTGGAATATTTTCGTCAAATACTGTCTGATTTTGGAATTTTATAAAAATTTTGACTCGTAAGGATCAGTTCTATCGATTGGCATCAAAAAAATGAAATCCAAAATTTAGACCCAAATCGACACAATGGCAAGGGGTTACATCACGTTTTTTTTTCAAAATCGAGGTCGGTGCGAAAATCGAAAGAAGATATGACGTTCCGAAAAGACATAACTCCTCGCGGAAACCATCCAAATCATCACGATTTTTTTCAAGATCGAGGTCGGTGCGATTATCGAAACTTTTTCGACGATTTTTTTTTTAATATCTCGGGTAAATAATGTCTGATTTTAATATGTTATACCTTTTCGAATGCGTACGGATCCCTACCATCAATTGGCATTCAAACAAATGAATCATCGATGGGTTGAAAAATATTGTTGACAAAAAACCGATTCGTTCGTTTTTCATGATTTTTTGGAATATTTCCGTCAAATAATGTCCGATTTTGCAATTTCATACCATTTGTGACTCGAAAGGATCAGTTCTAACGATTGGCATCAAAAAAATGAAAATTTGACCCAAATCGACAAAATGGCAAGGGGTTACATCACGCTTTTTTTTTCAAAATAGAGGTCGGTGCGAAAATCGAATTTTTTTCCTGGAGATATGACGTTCCAAAACGACAGAACGCCCCGCGGAGATATGACCTTCATCACGATTTTTTTCAAAATCGGGGTCGGTGCGAAAATCGAAACTTTTTCCTGGAGATATGACGTTTCAAAACGACATAACTCCGCGTGGAGATATGACGTTTCAAAACGACAGAACTCCCCGCGGAGATATGACCTTCATCACGAATTTTTTCAAAATCGGGGTCGGTGCGAAAATCAAAAGAAGATATGACGTTTCAAAACGACATAACTCCGCGCGGAGACCATCCAAATCATCACGATTTCTCTCCGCGGGACGTTCTGTCGTTTTGGAACGTCATATCTCCAGGAAAAAAATTCGATTTACGCACCGACCTCGATCTTGAAAAAAATCGTGATGATTTTGATGGTCTCCGCGCGGAGTTATGTCGTTTTGAAACGTCATATCTTCTTTTGATTTTCGCACCGACCCCGATTTTGAAAAAAATCGTGATGAAGGTCATATCTCCGCGGGGAGTTCTGTCGGTTTGAAACGTCATATCTCCACGCGGAGTTATGTCGTTCTGAAACGTCATATCTCCAGGAAAAAGTTTCGATTTTCGCACCGACTTCGATTTTGAAAAAAATCGTGATGAAAGTCATATTTCCGCGGGGAGTTCTGTCGTTTTGAAACGTCATATCTCCTCGAAAAAGTTTCGATTTTATACAATTTTTGACTCGTAAGGATCAGTTCTATCGATTGGCATCAAAAAAATGAAATCCAAAATTTTGACCCAAATCGACACAATGGCAAGGGGTTACATCACGTTTTTTTTTTCAAAATCGAGGTCGGTGCGAAAATCGAAAGAAGATATGACGTTCCGAAAAGACATAACTCCTCGCGGAAACCATCCAAATCATCACGATTTTTTTCAAGATCGAGGTCGGTGCGAATATCGAAACTTTTTCGATGATTTTTTTTTAATATCTCGGGTAAATAATGTCTGATTTTAATATGTTATACCTTTTCGAATGCGTACGGATCCCTACTATCAATTGGCATTCAAACAAATTAATCATTGATGGGTTGAAAAATATTGTTGACAAAAAACCGATTCGTTCGTAAATTCAACCTTTTTCATGATTTTTTGGAATATTTCCGTCAAATAATGTCCGATTTTGCAATTTCATACCATTTGTGACTCGAAAGGATCAGTTCTAACGATTGGCATCAAAAAAATGAAAATCAAAAAATTTGACCCAAATCGACAAAATGGCAAGGGGTTACATCACGCTTTTTTTTTTCAAAATAGAGGTCGGTGCGTAAATCGAATTTTTTTCCTGGAGATATGACGTTCCAAAACGACAGAACGCCCCGCGGAGATATGACCTTCATCACGAATTTTTTTCATAATCGGGGTCGGTGCGAAAATCGAAACTTTTTCCTGGGGATATGACGTTTCAAAACGACATAACTCCGCGCGGAGATATGACGTTTCAAAACGACAGAACTTCCCGCGGAGATATGACCTTCATCACGATTTTTTTCAAAATCGAGGTCGGTGCGAAAATCGAAACTTTTTCCTGGAGATATGACGTTTCAAAACGACATAACTCCCCGCGGAGATATGACCTTTATCACGTTTTTTTCAAAATCGGGGTCGGTGCGAAAATCGAAACTTTTTCGAGGAGATATGACGTTTCAAAACGACAGAACTCCCCGCGGAAATATGACCTTCATCACGATTTTTTTCAAAATCGAAGTCGGTGCGAAAATCGAAACTTTTTCCTGGAGATATGACGTTTCAAAACGACATAACTCCGCGTGGAGATATGACGTTTCAAAACGACAGAACTCCCCGCGGAGATATGACCTTCATCACGATTTTTTTCAAAATCGGGGTCGGTGCGAAAATCAAAAGAAGATATGACGTTTCAAAACGACATAACTCCGCGCGGAGACCATCCAAAACATCACGATTTTTTTCAAGATCGAGGTCGGTGCGTAAATCGAATTTTTTTCCTGGAGATATGACGTTCCAAAACGACAGAACGCCCCGCGGAGATATGACCTTCATCACGATTTTTTTCAAAATCGGGGTCGGTGCGAAAATCGAAACTTTTTCCTGGGGATATGACGTTTCAAAACGACATAACTCCGCGCGGAGATATGACGTTTCAAAACGACAGAACTCCCCGCGGAGATATGACCTTTATCACGATTTTTTTCAAAATCGGGGTCGGTGCGAAAATCGAAACTTTTTCGAGGAGATATGACGTTTCAAAACGACAGAACTCCCCGCGGAAATATGACCTTCATCACGATTTTTTTCAAAATCGAAGTCGGTGCGAAAATCGAAACTTTTTCCTGGAGATATGACGTTTCAAAACGACATAACTCCGCGTGGAGATATGACGTTTCAAAACTACAGAACTTCCCGCGGAGATATGACCTTCATCACGATTTTTTTCAAAATCGGGGTCGGTGCGAAAATCGAAAGAAGATAGGACGTTCTAAAACGACATAACTCCGCGCGGAGACCATCCAAATCATCACGATTTTTTTCAAGATCGAGGTCGGTGCGAATATCGAAACTTTTTCGATGATTTTTTTTTAATATCTCGGGTAAATAATGTCTGATTTTAAAATGTTTTACCTTTTTGAATGCGTACGGATCCCTATCATCAATTGGCATTCAAACAAATGAATCATCGATGGGTTAAAAAATGTTGCTGACAAAAAACCCATTCGTTCGTAAATTCCAACTTTTTGATGATTTTTTGGAATATTTTCGTCAAATACTGTCTGATTTTGGAATTTTATAAAAATTTTGACTCGTAAAGATCAGTTCTATCGATTGGCATCAAAAAAATGAAATCGAAAATTTTGACCCAAATCGACCCAAATCGACAAAAAAAAATCGACACGTTTTTTTTTCAAAATCGAGGTCGGTGCGAAAATCGAAAGAAGATATGACGTTCCGAAAAGACATAACTCCTCGCGGAAACCATCCAAATCATCACGATTTTTTTCAAGATCGAGTTCGGTGCGAATATCGAAACTTTTTCGATGATTTTTTTTTAATATCTCGGGTAAATAATGTCTGATTTTAAAATGTTTTACCTTTTTGAATGCGTACGGATCCCTATCATCAATTGGCATTCAAACAAATGAATCATCGATGGGTTAAAAAATGTTGTTGACAAAAAACCCATTCGTTCGTAAATTCCATCTTTTTGATGATTTTTTGGAATATTTCCATCAAATACTGTCTGATTTTGGAATTTTATAAAAATTTTGACTGGTAAGGATCAGTTCTATCGATTGGCATCAAAAAAATGAAATCGAAAATTTTGACCCAAATCGACCCAAATCGACAAAAAAAAATCGACACGTTTTTTTTTTCAAAATCGAGGTCGGTGCGAAAATCGAAAGAAGATATGACGTTCCAAAACGACATAACTCCGCGCGGAAATCATCCAAATCATCACGATTTTTTTCAAAATCGGGGACGGTGCGATTATCGAAACTTTTTCGATGATTTTTTTTTAATATCTCGGGTAAATAATGTCTGATTTTAATATGTTATACCTTTTCGAATGCGTACGGATCCCTACCATCAATTGGCATTCAAACAAATTAATCATCGATGGGTTGAAAAATATTGTTGACAAAAAACCGATTCGTTCGTAAATTCAACCTTTTTCATGATTTTTTGGAATATTTCCGTCAAATAATGTCCGATTTTGCAATTTCATACCATTTGTGACTCGAAAGGATCAGTTCTAACGATTGGCATCAAAAAAATGAAAATCAAAAAATTTGACCCAAATCGACAAAATGGCAAGGGGTTACATCACGCTTTTTTTTTTCAAAATAGAGGTCGGTGCGAAAATCGAATTTTTTTCCTGGAGATATGACGTTCCAAAACGACAGAACGCCCCGCGGAGATATGACCTTCATCACGATTTTTTTCAAAATCGGGGTCGGTGCGAAAATCGAAACTTTTTCCTGGGGATATGACGTTTCAAAACGACATAACTCCGCGCGGAGATATGACGTTTCAAAACGACAGAACTTCCCGCGGAGATATGACCTTCATCACGATTTTTTTCAAAATCGAGGTCGGTGCGAAAATCGAAACTTTTTCCTGGAGATATGACGTTTCAAAACGACATAACTCCCCGCGGAGATATGACCTTTATCACGATTTTTTTCAAAATCGGGGTCGGTGCGAAAATCGAAACTTTTTCGAGGAGATATGACGTTTCAAAACGACAGAACTCCCCGCGGAAATATGACCTTCATCACGATTTTTTTCAAAATCGAAGTCGGTGCGAAAATCGAAACTTTTTTCTGGAGATATGACGTTTCAAAACAACATAACTCCGCGTGGAGATATGACGTTTCAAAACGACAGAACTCCCCGCGGAGATATGACCTTCATCACGATTTTTTTCAAAATCGGGGTCGGTGCGAAAATCAAAAGAAGATATGACGTTTCAAAACGACATAACTCCGCGCGGAGACCATCCAAATCATCACGATTTTTTTCAAGATCGAGGTCGGTGCGTAAATCGAATTTTTTTCCTGGAGATATGACGTTCCAAAACGACAGAACGCCCCGCGGAGATATGACCTTCATCACGATTTATTTCAAAATCGGGGTCGGTGCGAAAATCGAAACTTTTTCCTGGGGATATGACGTTTTAAAACGACATAACTCTGCGCGGAGATATGACGTTTCAAAACGACAGAACTTCCCGCGGAGATATGACCTTCATCACGATTGTTTTCAAAATCGAGGTCGGTGCGAAAATCGAAACTTTTTCCTGGAGATATGACGTTTCAAAACGACATAACTCCCCGCGGAGATATGACCTTTATCACGTTTTTTTCAAAATCGGGGTCGGTGCGAAAATCGAAACTTTTTCGAGGAGATATGACGTTTCAAAAAGACAGAACTCCCCGCGGAAATATGACCTTCATCACGATTTTTTTCAAAATCGAAGTCGGTGCGAAAATCGAAACTTTTTCCTGGAGATATGACGTTTCAAAACGACATAACTCCGCGTGGAGATATGACGTTTCAAAACGACAGAACTTCCCGCGAAGATATGAACTTCATCACGATTTTTTTCAAAACCGAGGTCGGTGCGAAAATCGAAACTTTTTCCTGGAGATATGACGTTTCAAAACGACATAACTCCCCGCGGAGATATGACCTTCATCACGATTTTTTTCAAAATCGAAGTCGGTGCGAAAATCGAAACTTTTTCCTGGAGATATGACGTTTCAAAACGACATAACTCCGCGTGGAGATATGACGTTTCAAAACGACAGAACTCCCCGCGGAGATATGACCTTCATCACGATTTTTTTCAAAATCGAAGTCGGTGCGAAAATCGAAACTTTTTCCTGGAGATATGACGTTTCAAAACGACATAACTCCCCGCGGAGATATGACCTTTATCACGATTTTTTTCAAAATCGGGGTTGGTGCGAAAATCGAAACTTTTTCGAGGAGATATGACGTTTCAAAACGACAGAACTCCCCGCGGAAATATGACCTTCATCACGATTTTTTTCAAAATCGAAGTCGGTGCGAAAATCGAAACTTTTTCCTGGAGATATGACGTTTCAAAACGACATAACTCCGCGTGGAGATATGACGTTTCAAAACGACAGAACTCTCCGCGGAGATATGACCTTCATCACGATTTTTTTCAAAATCGGGGTCGATGCGAAAATCGAAAGAAGATATGACGTTCCAAAACGACATAACTCCGCGCGGAGACCATCCAAATCATCACGATTTTTTTCAAGATCGAGGTCGGTGCGAATATCGAAACTTTTTCGATAATTTATTTTTAATATCTCGGGTAAATAATGTCTGATTTTAAAATGTTTCACCTTTTTGAATGCGTACGGATCCCTACCATCAATTGGCATTCAAACAAATGAATCATCGATGGGTTAAAAAATGTTGCTGACAAAAAACCCATTCGTTCGTAAATTCCATCTTTTTGATGATTTTTTGGAATATTTTCGTCAAATACTGTCTGATTTTGGAATTTTATAAAAATTTTGACTCGTAAAGATCAGTTCTATCGATTGGCATCAAAAAAATGAAATCGAAAATTTTGACCCAAATCGACCCAAATCGACAAAAAAAAATCGACACGTTTTTTTTTCAAAATCGAGGTCGGTGCGAAAATCGAAATTAGATATGACGTTCCGAAAAGACATAACTCCTCGCAGAAACCATCCAAATCATCACGATTTTTTTCAAGATCGAGGTCGGTGCGAATATCGAAACTTTTTCGATGATTTTTTTTTAATATCTCGGGTAAATAATGTCTGATTTTAAAATGTTTTACCTTTTTGAATGCGTACGGATCCCTACCATCAATTGGCATTCAAACAAATGAATCATCGATGGGTTAAAAAATGTTGCTGACTAAAAACCCATTCGTTCGTAAATTCCATCTTTTTGATAATTTTTTGGAATATTTTCGTCAAATACTGTCTGATTTTGGAATTTTATAAAAATTTTGACTCGTAAAGATCAGTTCTATCGATTGGCATCAAAAAAATGAAATCGAAAATTTTGACCCAAATCGACCCAAATCGACAAAAAAAATCGACACGTTTTTTTTTCAAAATCGAGGTCGGTGCGAAAATCGAAAGAAGATATGACGTTCCGAAAAGACATAACTCCTCGCGGAAACCATCCAAATCATCACGATTTTTTTCAAGATCGAGGTCGGTGCGAAAATCGAAACTTTTTCGAAGATTTTTATTGAATATCTCCCGTAAAAATCGTCTGATTTTGAAATGTTATACCTTTTTAAATTCGTACAAATCCCTACTATAAAATGGCATTCAAAGAAATTCAATATCGATGGGCTACAAAAATTGTTGACAAAAAACTGATTCGTTTTCAAAATCAACCTTTTTGGATGATTTTCCAAAATTTTGACCCAAATCGACAAAATGACAAGGGGTAACATCACGCTTTTTTTAAAAAATAGAGGTCGGTGCGAAAATCGAAACTTTTCGATGTCTTTTTTTTAATATCTCGGGTAATAGCTCCGCGGGGAGATATGACGTTCCAAAAACGACATAACTCCGCGCGGAGATATGACGTTCCAAAACGACATAACTCCGCGCGGAGATATGACGTTCCAAATCATCACGTTTTTTTTTCAAAATCAGGGTCGGTTCAAAAATCAAAACTTTTTCGATGATTTTTATTGAATATCTCCCGTAAAAATCGTCTGATTTTGAAATGTTATACCTTTTTAAATTCGTACGGATGCGTACTATAAAATGGCATTCAAAGAAATTCAATATTGATGGGCTACAAAAAATGATTGACAAAAAACTGATTCGTTTTCAAAATCAACCTCTTTTGATGATTTTCCAAAATTTTGACCCAAATCGAAAAAATGACAAGGGGTAACATCGAAACTTTTCGATGTTTTTTTTTTAATATCTCGGGTAATAGCTCCGCGGGGAGATATGACGTTCCAAAACGACATAACTCCCCGCGGAGATATGACGTTCCAAAACGACATAACTCCCCGCGGAGATATGACGTTCCAAAACGACATAACTCCGCGCGGAGATATGACGTTCTAAATCGACATAACTCCGCGCGGAGATATGACGTTCCAAAACGACATAACTCCGCGCGGAGATATGACGTTCCAAAACGACATAACTCCGCGCGGAGATATGACGTTCCAAAACGACATAACTCCGCGCGGAGATATGACGTTCCAAAACGACATAGCTCCGCGCGGAGATATGACGTTCTAAAACGACATAGCTCCGCGCGAAGATATGACGTTCCAAAACGATGCGAAATCGAAAGAAGATATGACGTTCCAAAACGACATAACTCCGCGCGGAGACCATCCAAATCATCACGATTTTTTTCAAGATCGAGGTCGGTGCGAATATCGAAACTTTTTCGATAATTTATTTTTAATATCTCGGGTAAATAATGTCTGATTTTAAAATGTTTCACCTTTTTGAATGCGTACGGATCCCTACCATCAATTGGCATTCAAACAAATGAATCATCGATGGGTTAAAAAATGTTGCTGACAAAAAACCCATTCGTTCGTAAATTCCATCTTTTTGATGATTTTTTGGAATATTTTCGTCAAATACTGTCTGATTTTGGAATTTTATAAAAATTTTGACTCGTAAAGATCAGTTCTATCGATTGGCATCAAAAAAATGAAATCGAAAATTTTGACCCAAATCGACAAAAAAAAATCGACACGTTTTTTTTTCAAAATCGAGGTCGGTGGGAAAATCGAAAGAAGATATGACGTTCCGAAAAGACATAACTCCTCGCGGAAACCATCCAAATCATCACGATTTTTTTCAAGATCGAGGTCGGTGCGAAAATCGAAACTTTTTCGAAGATTTTTATTGAATATCTCCCGTAAAAATCGTCTGATTTTGAAATGTTATACCTTTTTAAATTCGTACGGATGCGTACTATAAAATGGCATTCAAAGAAATTCAATATCGATGGGCTACAAAAAATGATTGACAAAAAACTGATTCGTTTTCAAAATCAACCTCTTTTGATGATTTTCCAAAATTTTGACCCAAATCGAAAAAATGACAAGGGGTAACATCGAAACTTTTCGATGTTTTTTTTTTAATATCTCGGGTAATAGCTCCGCGGGGAGATATGACGTTCCAAAACGACATAACTCCCCGCGGAGATATGACGTTCCAAAACGACATAACTCCCCGCGGAGATATGACGTTCCAAAACGACATAACTCCGCGCGGAGATATGACGTTCCAAATCATCACGTTTTTTTTTCAAAATCAGGGTCGGTTCAAAAATCAAAACTTTTTCGATGATTTTTATTGAATATCTCCCGTAAAAATCGTCTGATTTTGAAATGTTATACCTTTTTAAATTCGTACGGATGCGTACTATAAAATGGCATTCAAAGAAATTCAATATCGATGGGCTACAAAAATTGTTGACAAAAAACTGATTCGTTTTCAAAATCAACCTTTTTGGATGATTTTCCAAAATTTTGACCCAAATCGACAAAATGACAAGGGGTAACATCCCGCTTTTTTTTAAAAAATAGAGGTCGGTGCGAAAATCGAAACTTTTCGATGTCTTTTTTTTAATATCTCGGGTAATAGCTCCGCGGGGAGATATGACGTTCCAAAAACGACATAACTCCGCGCGGAGATATGACGTTCCAAAACGACATAGCTCCGCGCGGAGATATGACGTTCCAAAACGACGTTGCTTTCAAAATCAACCTTTTTGGATGATTTTCCAAAATTTTGACCCAAATCGACAAAATGACAAGGGGTAACATCCCGCTTTTTTTTAAAAAATAGAGGTCGGTGCGAAAATCGAAACTTTTCGATGTCTTTTTTTTAATATCTCGGGTAATAGCTCCGCGGGGAGATATGACGTTCCAAAAACGACATAACTCCGCGCGGAGATATGACGTTCCAAAACGACATAGCTCTGCGCGGAGATATGACGTTCCAAATCATCACGTTTTTTTTTCAAAATCAGGGTCGGTTCAAAAATCAAAACTTTTTCGATGATTTTTATTGAATATCTCCCGTAAAAATCGTCTGATTTTGAAATGTTATACCTTTTTAAATTCGTACGGATGCGTACTATAAAATGGCATTCAAAGAAATTCAATATCGATGGGCTACAAAAAATGATTGACAAAAAACTGATTCGTTTTCAAAATCAACCTCTTTTGATGATTTTCCAAAATTTTGACCCAAATCGAAAAAATGACAAGGGGTAACATCGAAACTTTTCGATGTTTTTTTTTTAATATCTCGGGTAATAGCTCCGCGGGGAGATATGACGTTCCAAAACGACATAACTCCCCGCGGAGATATGACGTTCCAAAACGACATAACTCCCCGCGGAGATATGACGTTCCAAAACGACATAACTCCGCGCGGAGATATGACGTTCCAAAACGACATAACTCCGCGCGGAGATATGACGTTCTAAATCGACATAACTCCGCGCGGAGATATGACGTTCCACAACGACATAACTCCGCGCGGAGATATGACGTTCCAAAACGACATAACTCCGCGCGGAGATATGACGTTCCAAAACGACATAACTCCGCGCGGAGATATGACGTTCCAAAACGACATAGCTCCGCGCGGAGATATGACGTTCTAAAACGACATAGCTCCGCGCGAAGATATGACGTTCCAAAACGACATAGCTCCGCGCGGAAATCAAAACTTTTTCGATGATTTTTATTAAATATCTCCCGTAAAAATCGTCTGATTTTGAAATGTTATACCTTTCTAAATGCGTACGGATCCCTACCATCAATTGGCATTCAAAGAAATTCAAAATTGATGGGTTACAAAAAATAGAGGTCGGTGCGAAAATCGAATTTTTTTCCTGGAGATATGACGTTCCAAAACGACAGAACGCCCCGCGGAGATATGACCTTCATCACGATTTTTTTCAAAATCGGGGTCGGTGCGAAAATCAAAAGAAGATATGACGTTTCAAAACGACATAACTCCGCGCGGAGACCATCCAAATCATCACGATTTTTTTCAAGATCGAGGTCGGTGCGTAAATCGAATTTTTTTCCTGGAGATATTACGTTCCAAAACGACAGAACGCCCCGCGGAGATATGACCTTCATCACGATTTTTTTCAAAATCGGGGTCGGTGCGAAAATCGAAACTTTTTCCTGGGAATATGACGTTTTAAAACGACATAACTCCGCGCGGAGATATGACGTTTCAAAACGACAGAACTTCCCGCGGAGATATGACCTTCATCACGATTTTTTTCAAAATCGAGGTCGGTGCGAAAATCGAAACTTTTTCCTGGAGATATGACGTTTCAAAACGACATAACTCCCCGCGGAGATATGACCTTTATCACGATTTTTTCAAAATCGGGGTTGGTGCGAAAATCGAAACTTTTTCGAGGAGATATGACGTTTCAAAACGACAGAACTCCCCGCGGAAATATGACCTTCATCACGATTTTTTTCAAAATCGAAGTCGGTGCGAAAATCGAAACTTTTTCCTGGAGATATGACGTTTCAAAACGACATAACTCCGCGTGGAGATATGACGTTTCAAAACGACAGAACTCTCCGCGGAGATATGACCTTCATCACGATTTTTTTCAAAATCGGGGTCGATGCGAAAATCGAAAGAAGATATGACGTTCCAAAACGACATAACTCCGCGCGGAGACCATCCAAATCATCACGATTTTTTTCAAGATCGAGGTCGGTGCGAATATCGAAACTTTTTCGATAATTTATTTTTAATATCTCGGGTAAATAATGTCTGATTTTAAAATGTTTCACCTTTTTGAATGCGTACGGATCCCTACCATCAATTGGCATTCAAACAAATGAATCATCGATGGGTTAAAAAATGTTGCTGACAAAAAACCCATTCGTTCGTAAATTCCATCTTTTTGATGATTTTTTGGAATATTTTCGTCAAATACTGTCTGATTTTGGAATTTTATAAAAATTTTGACTCGTAAAGATCAGTTCTATCGATTGGCATCAAAAAAATGAAATCGAAAATTTTGACCCAAATCGACCCAAATCGACAAAAAAAAATCGACACGTTTTTTTTTCAAAATCGAGGTCGGTGCGAAAATCGAAATTAGATATGACGTTCCGAAAAGACATAACTCCTCGCAGAAACCATCCAAATTATCACGATTTTTTTCAAGATCGAGGTCGGTGCGAATATCGAAACTTTTTCGATGATTTTTTTTTAATATCTCGGGTAAATAATGTCTGATTTTAAAATGTTTTACCTTTTTGAATGCGTATGCGTACCCTACCATCAATTGGCATTCAAACAAATGAATCATCGATGGGTTAAAAAATGTTGCTGACTAAAAACCCATTCGTTCGTAAATTCCATCTTTTTGATGATTTTTTGGAATATTTTCGTCAAATACTGTCTGATTTTGGAATTTTATAAAAATTTTGACTCGTAAAGATCAGTTCTATCGATTGGCATCAAAAAAATGAAATCGAAAATTTTGACCCAAATCGACCCAAATCGACAAAAAAAAAACGACACGTTTTTTTTTCAAAATCGAGGTCGGTGCGAAAATCGAAAGAAGATATGACGTTCCGAAAAGCCATAACTCCTCGCGGAAACCATCCAAATCATCACGATTTTTTTCAAGATCGAGGTCGGTGCGAAAATCGAAACTTTTTCGAAGATTTTTATTGAATATCTCCCGTAAAAATCGTCTGATTTTGAAATGTTATACCTTTTTAAATTCGTACAAATCCCTACTATAAAATGGCATTCAAAGAAATTCAATATCGATGGGCTACAAAAATTGTTGACAAAAAACTGATTCGTTTTCAAAATCAACCTTTTTGGATGATTTTCCAAAATTTTGACCCAAATCGACAAAATGACAAGGGGTAACATCACGCTTTTTTTAAAAAATAGAGGTCGGTGCGAAAATCGAAACTTTTCGATGTCTTTTTTTTAATATCTCGGGTAATAGCTCCGCGGGGAGATATGACGTTCCAAAAACGACATAACTCCGCGCGGAGATATGACGTTCCAAAACGACATAGCTCCGCGCGGAGATATGACGTTCCAAAACGACATAACTCCGCGCGGAGATATGACGTTCCAAATCATCACGTTTTTTTTTCAAAATCAGGGTCGGTTCAAAAATCAAAACTTTTTCGATGATTTTTATTGAATATCTCCCGTAAAAATCGTCTGATTTTGAAATGTTATACCTTTTTAAATTCGTACGGATGCGTAATATAAAATGGCATTCAAAGAAATTCAATATCGATGGGCTACAAAAAATGATTGACAAAAAACTGATTCGTTTTCAAAATCAACCTCTTTTGATGATTTTCCAAAATTTTGACCCAAATCGAAAAAATGACAAGGGGTAACATCGAAACTTTTCGATGTTTTTTTTTTAATATCTCGGGTAATAGCTCCGCGGGGAGATATGACGTTCCAAAACGACATAACTCCCCGCGGAGATATGACGTTCCAAAACGACATAACTCCCCGCGGAGATATGACGTTCCAAAACGACATAACTCCGCGCGGAGATATAACGTTCCACAACGACATAACTCCGCGCGGAGATATGACGTTCCAAAACGACATAACTCCGCGCGGAGATATGACGTTCCAAAACGACATAACTCCGCGCGGAGATATGACGTTCCAAAACGACATAACTCCACGCGGAGATATGACGTTCCAAAACGACATAGCTCCGCGCGGAGATATGACGTTCTAAAACGACATAGCTCCGCGCGAAGATATGACGTTCCAAAACGACATAGCTCCGCGCGGAAATCAAAACTTTTTCGATGATTTTTATTAAATATCTCCCGTAAAAATCGTCTGATTTTGAAATGTTATACCTTTTTAAATGCGTACGGATCCCTACCATCAATTGGCATTCAAAGAAATTCAAAATTGATGGGTTACAAAAAATAGAGGTCGGTGCGAAAATCGAATTTTTTTCCTGGAGATATGACGTTCCAAAACGACAGAACGCCCCGCGGAGATATGACCTTCATCACGATTTTTTTCAAAATCGGGGTCGGTGCGAAAATCAAAAGAAGATATGACGTTTCAAAACGACATAACTCCGCGCGGAGACCATCCAAATCATCACGATTTTTTTCAAGATCGAGGTCGGTGCGTAAATCGAATTTTTTTCCTGGAGATATTACGTTCCAAAACGACAGAACGCCCCGCGGAGATATGACCTTCATCACGATTTTTTTCAAAATCGGGGTCGGTGCGAAAATCGAAACTTTTTCCTGGGAATATGACGTTGTAAAACGACATAACTCCGAGCGGAGATATGACGTTTCAAAACGACAGAACTTCCCGCGGAGATATGACCTTCATCACGATTTTTTTCAAAATCGAGGTCGGTGCGAAAATCGAAACTTTTTCCTGGAGATATGACGTTTCAAAACGACATAACTCCCCGCGGAGATATGACCTTTATCACGATTTTTTCAAAATCGGGGTTGGTGCGAAAATCGAAACTTTTTCGAGGAGATATGACGTTTCAAAACGACAGAACTCCCCGCGGAAATATGACCTTCATCACGATTTTTTTCAAAATCGAAGTCGGTGCGAAAATCGAAACTTTTTCCTGGAGATATGACGTTTCAAAACGACATAACTCCGCGTGGAGATATGACGTTTCAAAACGACAGAACTCTCCGCGGAGATATGACCTTCATCACGATTTTTTTCAAAATCGGGGTCGATGCGAAAATCGAAAGAAGATATGACGTTCCAAAACGACATAACTCCGCGCGGAGACCATCCAAATCATCACGATTTTTTTCAAGATCGAGGTCGGTGCGAATATCGAAACTTTTTCGATAATTTATTTTTAATATCTCGGGTAAATAATGTCTGATTTTAAAATGTTTCACCTTTTTGAATGCGTACGGATCCCTACCATCAATTGGCATTCAAACAAATGAATCATCGATGGGTTAAAAAATGTTGCTGACAAAAAACCCATTCGTTCGTAAATTCCATCTTTTTGATGATTTTTTGGAATATTTTCGTCAAATACTGTCTGATTTTGGAATTTTATAAAAATTTTGACTCGTAAAGATCAGTTCTATCGATTGGCATCAAAAAAATGAAATCGAAAATTTTGACCCAAATCGACCCAAATCGACAAAAAAAAATCGACACGTTTTTTTTTCAAAATCGAGGTCGGTGCGAAAATCGAAATTAGATATGACGTTCCGAAAAGACATAACTCCTCGCAGAAACCATCCAAATTATCACGATTTTTTTCAAGATCGAGGTCGGTGCGAATATCGAAACTTTTTCGATGATTTTTTTTTAATATCTCGGGTAAATAATGTCTGATTTTAAAATGTTTTACCTTTTTGAATGCGTATGCGTACCCTACCATCAATTGGCATTCAAACAAATGAATCATCGATGGGTTAAAAAATGTTGCTGACTAAAAACCCATTCGTTCGTAAATTCCATCTTTTTGATGATTTTTTGGAATATTTTCGTCAAATACTGTCTGATTTTGGAATTTTATAAAAATTTTGACTCGTAAAGATCAGTTCTATCGATTGGCATCAAAAAAATGAAATCGAAAATTTTGACCCAAATCGACCCAAATCGACAAAAAAAAAACGACACTTTTTTTTTCAAAATCGAGGTCGGTGCGAAAATCGAAAGAAGATATGACGTTCCGAAAAGCCATAACTCCTCGCGGAAACCATCCAAATCATCACGATTTTTTTCAAGATCGAGGTCGGTGCGAAAATCGAAACTTTTTCGAAGATTTTTATTGAATATCTCCCGTAAAAATCGTCTGATTTTGAAATGTTATACCTTTTTAAATTCGTACAAATCCCTACTATAAAATGGCATTCAAAGAAATTCAATATCGATGGGCTACAAAAATTGTTGACAAAAAACTGATTCGTTTTCAAAATCAACCTTTTTGGATGATTTTCCAAAATTTTGACCCAAATCGACAAAATGACAAGGGGTAACATCACGCTTTTTTTAAAAAATAGAGGTCGGTGCGAAAATCGAAACTTTTCGATGTCTTTTTTTTAATATCTCGGGTAATAGCTCCGCGGGGAGATATGACGTTCCAAAAACGACATAACTCCGCGCGGAGATATGACGTTCCAAAACGACATAGCTCCGCGCGGAGATATGACGTTCCAAAACGACATAACTCCGCGCGGAGATATGACGTTCCAAATCATCACGTTTTTTTTTCAAAATCAGGGTCGGTTCAAAAATCAAAACTTTTTCGATGATTTTTATTGAATATCTCCCGTAAAAATCGTCTGATTTTGAAATGTTATACCTTTTTAAATTCGTACGGATGCGTAATATAAAATGGCATTCAAAGAAATTCAATATCGATGGGCTACAAAAAATGATTGACAAAAAACTGATTCGTTTTCAAAATCAACCTCTTTTGATGATTTTCCAAAATTTTGACCCAAATCGAAAAAATGACAAGGGGTAACATCGAAACTTTTCGATGTTTTTTTTTTAATATCTCGGGTAATAGCTCCGCGGGGAGATATGACGTTCCAAAACGACATAACTCCCCGCGGAGATATGACGTTCCAAAACGACATAACTCCCCGCGGAGATATGACGTTCCAAAACGACATAACTCCGCGCGGAGATATGACGTTCTAAATCGACATAACTCCGCGCGGAGATATGACGTTCCAAAACGACATAACTCCGCGCGGAGATATGACGTTCCAAAACGACATAACTCCGCGCGGAGATATGACGTTCCAAAACGACATAACTCCGCGCGGAGATATGACGTTCCAAAACGACATAGCTCCGCGCGGAGATATGACGTTCTAAAACAACATAGCTCCGCGCGAAGATATGACGTTCCAAAACGATGCGAAATCGAAAGAAGATATGACGTTCCAAAACGACATAACTCCGCGCGGAGACCATCCAAATCATCACGATTTTTTTCAAGATCGAGGTCGGTGCGAATATCGAAACTTTTTCGATAATTTATTTTTAATATCTCGGGTAAATAATGTCTGATTTTAAAATGTTTCACCTTTTTGAATGCGTACGGATCCCTACCATCAATTGGCATTCAAACAAATGAATCATCGATGGGTTAAAAAATGTTGCTGACAAAAAACCCATTCGTTCGTAAATTCCATCTTTTTGATGATTTTTTGGAATATTTTCGTCAAATACTGTCTGATTTTGGAATTTTATAAAAATTTTGACTCGTAAAGATCAGTTCTATCGATTGGCATCAAAAAAATGAAATCGAAAATTTTGACCCAAATCGACAAAAAAAAATCGACACGTTTTTTTTTCAAAATCGAGGTCGGTGCGAAAATCGAAATTAGATATGACGTTCCGAAAAGACATAACTCCTCGCAGAAACCATCCAAATTATCACGATTTTTTTCAAGATCGAGGTCGGTGCGAATATCGAAACTTTTTCGATGATTTTTTTTTAATATCTCGGGTAAATAATGTCTGATTTTAAAATGTTTTACCTTTTTGAATGCGTACGGATCCCTACCATCAATTGGCATTCAAACAAATGAATCATCGATGGGTTAAAAAATGTTGCTGACTAAAAACCCATTCGTTCGTAAATTCCATCTTTTTGATGATTTTTTGGAATATTTTCGTCAAATACTGTCTGATTTTGGAATTTTATAAAAATTTTGACTCGTAAAGATCAGTTCTATCGATTGGCATCAAAAAAATGAAATCTAAAATTTTGACCCAAATCGACAAAAAAAAATCGACACGTTTTTTTTTTCAAAATCGAGGTCGGTGCGAAAATCGAAAGAAGATATGACGTTCCGAAAAGACATAACTCCTCGCAGAAACCATCCAAATCATCACGATTTTTTTCAAGATCGAGGTCGGTGCGAAAATCGAAACTTTTTCGAAGATTTTTATTGAATATCTCCCGTAAAAATCGTCTGATTTTGAAATGTTATACCTTTTTAAATTCGTACAAATCCCTACTATAAAATGGCATTCAAAGAAATTCAATATCGATGGGCTACAAAAATTGTTGACAAAAAACTGATTCGTTTTCAAAATCAACCTTTTTGGATGATTTTCCAAAATTTTGACCCAAATCGACAAAATGACAAGGGGTAACATCACGCTTTTTTTAAAAAATAGAGGTCGGTGCGAAAATCGAAACTTTTCGATGTCTTTTTTTTAATATCTCGGGTAATAGCTCCGCGGGGAGATATGACGTTCCAAAACGACATAACTCCCCGCGGAGATATGACGTTCCAAAACGACATAACTCCCCGCGGAGATATGACGTTCCAAAACGACATAACTCCGCGCGGAGATATGACGTTCTAAATCGACATAACTCCGCGCGGAGATATGACGTTCCAAAACGACATAACTCCGCGCGGAGATATGACGTTCCAAAACGACATAACTCCGCGCGGAGATATGACGTTCCAAAACGACATAACTCCGCGCGGAGATATGACGTTCCAAAACGACATAGCTCCGCGCGGAGATATGACGTTCTAAAACGACATAGCTCCGCGCGAAGATATGACGTTCCAAAACGATGCGAAATCGAAAGAAGATATGACGTTCCAAAACGACATAACTCCGCGCGGAGACCATCCAAATCATCACGATTTTTTTCAAGATCGAGGTCGGTGCGAATATCGAAACTTTTTCGATAATTTATTTTTAATATCTCGGGTAAATAATGTCTGATTTTAAAATGTTTCACCTTTTTGAATGCGTGCGGATCCCTACCATCAATTGGCATTCAAACAAATGAATCATCGATGGGTTAAAAAATGTTGCTGACAAAAAACCCATTCGTTCGTAAATTCCATCTTTTTGATGATTTTTTGGAATATTTTCGTCAAATACTGTCTGATTTTGGAATTTTATAAAAATTTTGACTCGTAAAGATCAGTTCTATCGATTGGCATCAAAAAAATGAAATCGAAAATTTTGACCCAAATCGACCCAAATCGACAAAAAAAAATCGACACGTTTTTTTTTCAAAATCGAGGTCGGTGCGAAAATCGAAAGAAGATATGACGTTCCGAAAAGACATAACTCCTCGCAGAAACCATCCAAATTATCACGATTTTTTTCAAGATCGAGGTCGGTGCGAATATCGAAACTTTTTCGATGATTTTGTTTTAATATCTCGGGTAAATAATGTCTGATTTTAAAATGTTTTACCTTTTTGAATGCGTACGGATCCCTACCATCAATTGGCATTCAAACAAATGAATCATCGATGGGTTAAAAAATGTTGCTGACTAAAAACCCATTCGTTCGTTAATTCCATCTTTTTGATGATTTTTTGGAATATTTTCGTCAAATACTGTCTGATTTTGGAATTTTATAAAAATTTTGACTCGTAAAGATCAGTTCTATCGATTGGCATCAAAAAAATGAAATCGAAAATTTTGACCCAAATCGACCCAAATCGACAAAAAAAATCGACACTTTTTTTTTTCAAAATCGAGGTCGGTGCGAAAATCGAAAGAAGATATGACGTTCCGAAAAGACATAACTCCTCGCGGAAACCATCCAAATCATCACGATTTTTTTCAAGATCGAGGTCGGTGCGAAAATCGAAACTTTTTCGAAGATTTTTATTGAATATCTCCCGTAAAAATCGTCTGATTTTGAAATGTTATACCTTTTTAAATTCGTACAAATCCCTACTATAAAATGGCATTCAAAGAAATTCAATATCGATGGGCTACAAAAATTGTTGACAAAAAACTGATTCGTTTTCAAAATCAACCTTTTTGGATGATTTTCCAAAATTTTGACCCAAATCGACAAAATGACAAGGGGTAACATCACGCTTTTTTTAAAAAATAGAGGTCGGTGCGAAAATCGAAACTTTTCGATGTCTTTTTTTTAATATCTCGGGTAATAGCTCCGCGGGGAGATATGACGTTCCAAAAACGACATAACTCCGCGCGGAGATATGACGTTCCAAAACGACATAGCTCCGCGCGGAGATATGACGTTCCAAAACGACATAACTCCGCGCGGAGATATGACGTTCCAAATCATCACGTTTTTTTTTCAAAATCAGGGTCGGTTCAAAAATCAAAACTTTTTCGATGATTTTTATTGAATATCTCCCGTAAAAATCGTCTGATTTTGAAATGTTATACCTTTTTAAATTCGTACGGATGCGTACTATAAAATGGCATTCAAAGAAATTCAATATCGATGGGCTACAAAAAATGATTGACAAAAAACTGATTCGTTTTCAAAATCAACCTCTTTTGATGATTTTCCAAAATTTTGACCCAAATCGAAAAAATGACAAGGGGTAACATCGAAACTTTTCGATGTTTTTTTTTTAATATCTCGGGTAATAGCTCCGCGGGGAGATATGACGTTCCAAAACGACATAACTCCCCGCGGAGATATGACGTTCCAAAACGACATAACTCCCCGCGGAGATATGACGTTCCAAAACGACATAACTCCCCGCGGAGATATGACGTTCTAAATCGACATAACTCCGCGCGGAGATATGACGTTCCAAAACGACATAACTCCGCGCGGAGATATGACGTTCCAAAACGACATAACTCCGCGCGGAGATATGACGTTCCAAAACGACATAGCTCCGCGCGGAGATATGACGTTCTAAAACGACATAGCTCCGCGCGAAGATATGACGTTCCAAAACGATGCGATATCGAAAGAAGATATGACGTTCCAAAACGACATAACTCCGCGCGGAGACCATCCAAATCATCACGATTTTTTTCAAGATCGAGGTCGGTGCGAATATCGAAACTTTTTCGATAATTTATTTTTAATATCTCGGGTAAATAATGTCTGATTTTAAAATGTTTCACCTTTTTGAATGCGTACGGATCCCTACCATCAATTGGCATTCAAACAAATGAATCATCGATGGGTTAAAAAATGTTGCTGACAAAAAACCCATTCGTTCGTAAATTCCATCTTTTTGATGATTTTTTGGAATATTTTCGTCAAATACTGTCTGATTTTGGAATTTTATAAAAATTTTGACTCGTAAAGATCAGTTCTATCGATTGGCATCAAAAAAATGAAATCGAAAATTTTGACCCAAATCGACCCAAATCGACAAAAAAAAATCGACACGTTTTTTTTTCAAAATCGAGGTCGGTGCGAAAATCGAAAGAAGATATGACGTTCCGAAAAGACATAACTCCTCGCAGAAACCATCCAAATTATCACGATTTTTTTCAAGATCGAGGTCGGTGCGAATATCGAAACTTTTTCGATGATTTTTTTTTAATATCTCGGGTAAATAATGTCTGATTTTAAAATGTTTTACCTTTTTGAATGCGTACGGATCCCTACCATCAATTGGCATTCAAACAAATGAATCATCGATGGGTTAAAAAATGTTGCTGACTAAAAACCCATTCGTTCGTTAATTCCATCTTTTTGATGATTTTTTGGAATATTTTCGTCAAATACTGTCTGATTTTGGAATTTTATAAAAATTTTGACTCGTAAAGATCAGTTCTATCGATTGGCATCAAAAAAATGAAATCGAAAATTTTGACCCAAATCGACCCAAATCGACAAAAAAAAATCGACACGTTTTTTTTCAAAATCGAGGTCGGTGCGAAAATCGAAAGAAGATATGACGTTCCGAAAAGACATAACTCCTCGCGGAAACCATCCAAATCATCACGATTTTTTTCAAGATCGAGGTCGGTGCGAAAATCGAAACTTTTTCGAAGATTTTTATTGAATATCTCCCGTAAAAATCGTCTGATTTTGAAATGTTATACCTTTTTAAATTCGTACAAATCCCTACTATAAAATGGCATTCAAAGAAATTCAATATCGATGGGCTACAAAAATTGTTGACAAAAAACTGATTCGTTTTCAAAATCAACCTTTTTGGATGATTTTCCAAAATTTTGACCCAAATCGACAAAATGACAAGGGGTAACATCACGCTTTTTTTTAAAAAATAGAGGTCGGTGCGAAAATCGAAACTTTTCGATGTCTTTTTTTTAATATCTCGGGTAATAGCTCCGCGGGGAGATATGACGTTCCAAAAACGACATAACTCCGCGCGGAGATATGACGTTCCAAAACGACATAGCTCCGCGCGGAGATATGACGTTCCAAAACGACATAACTCCGCGCGGAGATATGACGTTCCAAATCATCACGTTTTTTTTTCAAAATCAGGGTCGGTTCAAAAATCAAAACTTTTTCGATGATTTTTATTGAATATCTCCCGTAAAAATCGTCTGATTTTGAAATGTTATACCTTTTTAAATTCGTACGGATGCGTACTATAAAATGGCATTCAAAGAAATTCAATATCGATGGGCTACAAAAAATGATTGACAAAAAACTGATTCGTTTTCAAAATCAACCTCTTTTGATGATTTTCCAAAATTTTGACCCAAATCGAAAAAATGACAAGGGGTAACATCGAAACTTTTCGATGTTTTTTTTTTAATATCTCGGGTAATAGCTCCGCGGGGAGATATGACGTTCCAAAACGACATAACTCCCCGCGGAGATATGACGTTCCAAAACGACATAACTCCCCGCGGAGATATGACGTTCCAAAACGACATAACTCCCCGCGGAGATATGACGTTCCAAAACGACATAGCTCCGCGCGGAGATATGACGTTCTAAATCGACATAACTCCGCGCGGAGATATGACGTTCCAAAACGACATAACTCCGCGCGGAGATATGACGTTCCAAAACGACATAACTCCGCGCGGAGATATGACGTTCCAAAACGACATAACTCCGCGCGGAGATATGACGTTCCAAAACGACATAGCTCCGCGCGGAGATATGACGTTCTAAAACGACATAACTCCGCGCGGAGATATGACGTTCCAAAACGACATAGCTCCGCGCGGAGATATGACGTTCTAAAACGACATAGCTCCGCGCGAAGATATGACGTTCCAAAACGACATAGCTCCGCGCGAAAATCAAAACTTTTTCGATGATTTTTATTAAATATCTCCCGTAAAAATCGTCTGATTTTGAAATGTTATACCTTTTTAAATGCGTACGGATCCCTACCATCAATTGGCATTCAAAGAAATTCAAAATTGATGGGTTACAAAAAATAGAGGTCGGTGCGAAAATCGAATTTTTTTCCTGGAGATATGACGTTCCAAAACGACAGAACGCCCCGCGGAGATATGACCTTCATCACGATTTTTTTTCAAAATCGGGGTCGGTGCGAAAATCAAAAGAAGATATGACGTTTCAAAACGACATAACTCCGCGCGGAGACCATCCAAATCATCACGATTTTTTTCAAGATCGAGGTCGGTGCGTAAATCGAATTTTTTTCCTGGAGATATTACGTTCCAAATCGACAGAACGCCCCGCGGAGATATGACCTTCATCACGATTTTTTTCAAAATCGGGGTCGGTGCGAAAATCGAAACTTTTTCCTGGGAATATGACGTTTTAAAACGACATAACTCCCCGCGGAGATATGACCTTTATCACGATTTTTTTCAAAATCGGGGTCGGTGCGAAAATCGAAACTTTTTCGAGGAGATATGACGTTTCAAAACGACATAACTCCGCGTGGAGATATGACGTTTCAAAACGACAGAACTCCGCGTGGAGATATGACGTTTCAAAACGACAGAACTCCCCGCGGAGATATGACCTTCATCACGATGTTTTTCAAAATCGGGGTCGGTGCGAAAATCAAAAGAAGATATGACGTTTCAAAACGACATAACTCCGCGCGGAGACCATCCAAATCATCACGATTTTTTTCAAGATCGAGGTCGGTGCGTAAATCGAATTTTTTTCCTGGAGATATTACGTTCCAAAACGACAGAACGCCCCGCGGAGATATGACCTTCATCACGATTTTTTTCAAAATCGGGGTCGGTGCGAAAATCGAAACTTTTTCCTGGGAATATGACGTTTTAAAACGACATAACTCCGCGCGGAGATATGACGTTTCAAAACGACAGAACTTCCCGCGGAGATATGACCTTCATCACGATTTTTTTCAAAATCGAGGTCGGTGCGAAAATCGAAACTTTTTCCTGGAGATATGACGTTTCAAAACGACATAACTCCCCGCGGAGATATGACCTTTATCACGATTTTTTTCAAAATCGGGGTTGGTGCGAAAATCGAAACTTTTTCGAGGAGATATGACGTTTCAAAACGACAGAACTCCCCGCGGAAATATGACCTTCATCACGATTTTTTTCAAAATCGAAGTCGGTGCGAAAATCGAAACTTTTGCCTGGAGATATGACGTTTCAAAACGACATAACTCCGCGTGGAGATATGACGTTTCAAAACGACAGAACTCTCCGCGGAGATATGACCTTCATCACGATTTTTTTCAAAATCGGGGTCGATGCGAAAATCGAAAGAAGATATGACGTTCCAAAACGACATAACTCCGCGCGGAGACCATCCAAATCATCACGATTTTTTTCAAGATCGAGGTCGGTGCGAATATCGAAACTTTTTCGATAATTTATTTTTAATATCTCGGGTAAATAATGTCTGATTTTAAAATGTTTCACCTTTTTGAATGCGTACGGATCCCTACCATCAATTGGCATTCAAACAAATGAATCATCGATGGGTTAAAAAATGTTGCTGACAAAAAACCCATTCGTTCGTAAATTCCATCTTTTTGATGATTTTTTGGAATATTTTCGTCAAATACTGTCTGATTTTGGAATTTTATAAAAATTTTGACTCGTAAAGATCAGTTCTATCGATTGGCATCAAAAAAATGAAATCGAAAATTTTGACCCAAATCGACCCAAATCGACAAAAAAAAATCGACACGTTTTTTTTCAAAATCGAGGTCGGTGCGAAAATCGAAATTAGATATGACGTTCCGAAAAGACATAACTCCTCGCAGAAACCATCCAAATCATCACGATTTTTTTCAAGATCGAGGTCGGTGCGAATATCGAAACTTTTTCGATGATTTTTTTTTAATATCTCGGGTAAATAATGTCTGATTTTAAAATGTTTTACCTTTTTGAATGCGTACGGATCCCTACCATCAATTGGCATTCAAACAAATGAATCATCGATGGGTTAGAAAATGTTGCTGACTAAAAACCCATTCGTTCGTAAATTCCATCTTTTTGATGATTTTTTGGAATATTTTCGTCAAATACTGTCTGATTTTGGAATTTTATAAAAATTTTGACTCGTAAAGATCAGTTCTATCGATTGGCATCAAAAAAATGAAATCGAAAATTTTGACCCAAATCGACCCAAATCGACAAAAAAAAATCGACACGTTTTTTTTTCAAAATCGAGGTCGGTGCGAAAATCGAAAGAAGATATGACGTTCCGAAAAGACATAACTCCTCGCGGAAACCATCCAAATCATCACGATTTTTTTCAAGATCGAGGTCGGTGCGAAAATCGAAACTTTTTCGAAGATTTTTATTGAATATCTCCCGTAAAAATCGTCTGATTTTGAAATGTTATACCTTTTTAAATTCGTACAAATCCCTACTATAAAATGGCATTCAAAGAAATTCAATATCGATGGGCTACAAAAATTGTTGACAAAAAACTGATTCGTTTTCAAAATCAACCTTTTTGGATGATTTTCCAAAATTTTGACCCAAATCGACAAAATGACAAGGGGTAACATCACGCTTTTTTTAAAAAATAGAGGTCGGTGCGAAAATCGAAACTTTTCGATGTCTTTTTTTTAATATCTCGGGTAATAGCTCCGCGGGGAGATATGACGTTCCAAAAACGACATAACTCCGCGCGGAGATATGACGTTCCAAAACGACATAGCTCCGCGCGGAGATATGACGTTCCAAATCATCACGTTTTTTTTTCAAAATCAGGGTCGGTTCAAAAATCAAAACTTTTTCGATGATTTTTATTGAATATCTCCCGTAAAAATCGTCTGATTTTGAAATGTTATACCTTTTTAAATTCGTACGGATGCGTACTATAAAATGGCATTCAAAGAAATTCAATATCGATGGGCTACAAAAAATGATTGACAAAAAACTGATTCGTTTTCAAAATCAACCTCTTTTGATGATTTTCCAAAATTTTGACCCAAATCGAAAAAATGACAAGGGGTAACATCGAAACTTTTCGATGTTTTTTTTTTAATATCTCGGGTAATAGCTCCGCGGGGAGATATGACGTTCCAAAAACGACATAACTCCGCGCGGAGATATGACGTTCCAAAACGACATAGCTCCGCGCGGAGATATGACGTTCTTTTCGATGTTTTTTTTTTAATATCTCGGGTAATAGCTCCGCGGGGAGATATGACGTTCCAAAACGACATAACTCCCCGCGGAGATATGACGTTCCAAAACGACATAGCTCCCCGCGGAGATATGACGTTCCAAAACGACATAACTCCGCGCGGAGATATGACGTTCTAAATCGACATAACTCCGCGCGGAGATATGACGTTCTAAATCGACATAACTCCGCGCGGAGATATGACGTTCCAAAACGACATAACTCCGCGCGGAGATATGACGTTCCAAAACGACATAACTCCGCGCGGAGATATGACGTTCCAAAACGACATAACTCCGCGCGGAGATATGACGTTCCAAAACGACATAGCTCCGCGCGGAGATATGACGTTCTAAAACGACATAGCTCCGCGCGAAGATATGACGTTCCAAAACGACATAACTCCGCGCGGAGATATGACGTTCCAAAACGACATAACTCCGCGCGGAGATATGACGTTCCAAAACGACATAACTCCGCGCGGAGATATGACGTTCCAAAACGACATAACTCCGCGCGGAGATATGACGTTCCAAAACGACATAGCTCCGCGCGGAGATATGACGTTCCAAATCATCACGTTTTTTTTTCAAAATCAGGGTCGGTTCAAAAATCAAAACTTTTTCGATGATTTTTATTGAATATCTCCCGTAAAAATCGTCTGATTTTGAAATGTTATACCTTTTTAAATTCGTACGGATGCGTACTATAAAATGGCATTCAAAGAAATTCAATATCGATGGGCTACAAAAAATGATTGACAAAAAACTGATTCGTTTTCAAAATCAACCTCTTTTGATGATTTTCCAAAATTTTGACCCAAATCGAAAAAATGACAAGGGGTAACATCGAAACTTTTCGATGTTTTTTTTTTAATATCTCGGGTAATAGCTCCGCGGGGAGATATGACGTTCCAAAACGACATAACTCCCCGCGGAGATATGACGTTCCAAAACGACATAACTCCCCGCGGAGATATGACGTTCCAAAACGACATAACTCCGCGCGGAGATATGACGTTCTAAATCGACATAACTCCGCGCGGAGATATGACGTTCCAAAACGACATAACTCCGCGCGGAGATATGACGTTCCAAAACGACATAACTCCGCGCGGAGATATGACGTTCCAAAACGACATAACTCCGCGCGGAGATATGACGTTCCAAAACGACATAGCTCCGCGCGGAGATATGACGTTCTAAAACGACATAGCTCCGCGCGAAGATATGACGTTCCAAAACGATGCGAAATCGAAAGAAGATATGACGTTCCAAAACGACATAACTCCGCGCGGAGACCATCCAAATCATCACGATTTTTTTCAAGATCGAGGTCGGTGCGAATATCGAAACTTTTTCGATAATTTATTTTTAATATCTCGGGTAAATAATGTCTGATTTTAAAATGTTTCACCTTTTTGAATGCGTACGGATCCCTACCATCAATTGGCATTCAAACAAATGAATCATCGATGGGTTAAAAAATGTTGCTGACAAAAAACCCATTCGTTCGTAAATTCCATCTTTTTGATGATTTTTTGGAATATTTTCGTCAAATACTGTCTGATTTTGGAATTTTATAAAAATTTTGACTCGTAAAGATCAGTTCTATCGATTGGCATCAAAAAAATGAAATCGAAAATTTTGACCCAAATCGACCCAAATCGACAAAAAAAAATCGACACGTTTTTTTTTTCAAAATCGAGTTCGGTGCGAAAATCGAAAGAAGATATGACGTTCCGAAAAGACATAACTCCTCGCAGAAACCATCCAAATTATCACGATTTTTTTCAAGATCGAGGTCGGTGCGAATATCGAAACTTTTTCGATGATTTTTTTTTAATATCTCGGGTAAATAATGTCTGATTTTAAAATGTTTTACCTTTTTGAATGCGTACGGATCCCTACCATCAATTGGCATTCAAACAAATGAATCATCGATGGGTTAAAAAATGTTGCTGACTAAAAACCCATTCGTTCGTAAATTCCATCTTTTTGATGATTTTTTTGGAATATTTTCGTCAAATACTGTCTGATTTTGGAATTTTATAAAAATTTGGACTCGTAAAGATCAGTTCTATCGATTGGCATCAAAAAAATGAAATCGAAAATTTTGACCCAAATCGACCCAAATCGACAAAAAAAAATCGACACGTTTTTTTTTCAAAATCGAGGTCGGTGCGAAAATCGAAAGGAGATATGACGTTCCGAAAAGACATAACTCCTCGCGGAAACCATCCAAATCATCACGATTTTTTTCAAGATCGAGGTCTGTGCGAAAATCGAAACTTTTTCGAAGATTTTTATTGAATATCTCCCGTAAAAATCGTCTGATTTTGAAATGTTATACCTTTTTAAATTCGTACAAATCCCTACTATAAAATGGCATTCAAAGAAATTCAATATCGATGGGCTACAAAAATTGTTGACAAAAAACTGATTCGTTTTCAAAATCAACCTTTTTGGATGATTTTCCAAAATTTTGACCCAAATCGACAAAATGACAAGGGGTAACATCACGCTTTTTTTTAAAAAATAGAGGTCGGTGCGAAAATCGAAACTTTTCGATGTCTTTTTTTTAATATCTCGGGTAATAGCTCCGCGGGGAGATATGACGTTCCAAAAACGACATAACTCCGCGCGGAGATATGACGTTCCAAAACGACATAGCTCCGCGCGGAGATATGACGTTCCAAAACGACATAACTCCGCGCGGAGATATGACGTTCCAAATCATCACGTTTTTTTTTTTCAAAATCAGGGTCGGTTCAAAAATCAAAACTTTTTCGATGATTTTTATTGAATATCTCCCGTAAAAATCGTCTGATTTTGAAATGTTATACCTTTTTAAATTCGTACGGATGCGTACTATAAAATGGCATTCAAAGAAATTCAATATCGATGGGCTACAAAAAATGATTGACAAAAAACTGATTCGTTTTCAAAATCAACCTCTTTTGATGATTTTCCAAAATTTTGACCCAAATCGAAAAAATGACAAGGGGTAACATCGAAACTTTTCGATGTTTTTTTTTTAATATCTCGGGTAATAGCTCCGCGGGGAGATATGACGTTCCAAAACGACATAACTCCCCGCGGAGATATGACGTTCCAAAACGACATAGCTCCCCGCGGAGATATGACGTTCCAAAACGACATAACTCCGCGCGGAGATATGACGTTCTAAATCGACATAACTCCGCGCGGAGATATGACGTTCTAAATCGACATAACTCCGCGCGGAGATATGACGTTCCAAAACGACATAACTCCGCGCGGAGATATGACGTTCCAAAACGACATAACTCCGCGCGGAGATATGACGTTCCAAAACGACATAACTCCGCGCGGAGATATGACGTTCCAAAACGACATAGCTCCGCGCGGAGATATGACGTTCTAAAACGACATAGCTCCGCGCGAAGATATGACGTTCCAAAACGACATAGCTCCGCGCGGAAATCAAAACTTTTTCGATGATTTTTATTAAATATCTCCCGTAAAAATCGTCTGATTTTGAAATGTTATACCTTTTTAAATGCGTACGGATCCCTACCATCAATTGGCATTCAAAGAAATTCAAAATTGATGGGTTAAAAAATGTTGCTGACTAAAAACCCATTCGTTCGTAAATTCCATCTTTTTGATGATTTTTTTGGAATATTTTCGTCAAATACTGTCTGATTTTGGAATTTTATAAAAATTTGGACTCGTAAAGATCAGTTCTATCGATTGGCATCAAAAAAATGAAATCGAAAATTTTGACCCAAATCGACCCAAATCGACAAAAAAAAATCGACACGTTTTTTTTTCAAAATCGAGGTCGGTGCGAAAATCGAAAGGAGATATGACGTTCCGAAAAGACATAACTCCTCGCGGAAACCATCCAAATCATCACGATTTTTTTCAAGATCGAGGTCTGTGCGAAAATCGAAACTTTTTCGAAGATTTTTATTGAATATCTCCCGTAAAAATCGTCTGATTTTGAAATGTTATACCTTTTTAAATTCGTACAAATCCCTACTATAAAATGGCATTCAAAGAAATTCAATATCGATGGGCTACAAAAATTGTTGACAAAAAACTGATTCGTTTTCAAAATCAACCTTTTTGGATGATTTTCCAAAATTTTGACCCAAATCGACAAAATGACAAGGGGTAACATCACGCTTTTTTTTAAAAAATAGAGGTCGGTGCGAAAATCGAAACTTTTCGATGTCTTTTTTTTAATATCTCGGGTAATAGCTCCGCGGGGAGATATGACGTTCCAAAAACGACATAACTCCGCGCGGAGATATGACGTTCCAAAACGACATAGCTCCGCGCGGAGATATGACGTTCCAAAACGACATAACTCCGCGCGGAGATATGACGTTCCAAATCATCACGTTTTTTTTTTCAAAATCAGGGTCGGTTCAAAAATCAAAACTTTTTCGATGATTTTTATTGAATATCTCCCGTAAAAATCGTCTGATTTTGAAATGTTATACCTTTTTAAATTCGTACGGATGCGTACTATAAAATGGCATTCAAAGAAATTCAATATCGATGGGCTACAAAAAATGATTGACAAAAAACTGATTCGTTTTCAAAATCAACCTCTTTTGATGATTTTCCAAAATTTTGACCCAAATCGAAAAAATGACAAGGGGTAACATCGAAACTTTTCGATGTTTTTTTTTTAATATCTCGGGTAATAGCTCCGCGGGGAGATATGACGTTCCAAAACGACATAACTCCCCGCGGAGATATGACGTTCCAAAACGACATAGCTCCCCGCGGAGATATGACGTTCCAAAACGACATAACTCCGCGCGGAGATATGACGTTCTAAATCGACATAACTCCGCGCGGAGATATGACGTTCTAAATCGACATAACTCCGCGCGGAGATATGACGTTCCAAAACGACATAACTCCGCGCGGAGATATGACGTTCCAAAACGACATAACTCCGCGCGGAGATATGACGTTCCAAAACGACATAACTCCGCGCGGAGATATGACGTTCCAAAACGACATAGCTCCGCGCGGAGATATGACGTTCTAAAACGACATAGCTCCGCGCGAAGATATGACGTTCCAAAACGACATAGCTCCGCGCGGAAATCAAAACTTTTTCGATGATTTTTATTAAATATCTCCCGTAAAAATCGTCTGATTTTGAAATGTTATACCTTTTTAAATGCGTACGGATCCCTACCATCAATTGGCATTCAAAGAAATTCAAAATTGATGGGTTACAAAAAATAGAGGGCGGTGCGAAAATCGAATTTTTTTCCTGGAGATATGACGTTCCAAAACGACAGAACGCCCCGCGGAGATATGACCTTCATCACGATTTTTTTCAAAATCGGGGTCGGTGCGAAAATCAAAAGAAGATATGACGTTTCAAAACGACATAACTCCGCGCGGAGACCATCCAAATCATCACGATTTTTTTCAAGATCGAGGTCGGTGCGTAAATCGAATTTTTTTCCTGGAGATATTACGTTCCAAAACGACAGAACGCCCCGCGGAGATATGACCTTCATCACGATTTTTTTCAAAATCGGGGTCGGTGCGAAAATCGAAACTTTTTCCTGGGAATATGACGTTTTAAAACGACATAACTCCGCGCGGAGATATGACGTTTCAAAACGACAGAACTTCCCGCGGAGATATGACCTTCATCACGATTTTTTTCAAAATCGAGGTCGGTGCGAAAATCGAAACTTTTTCCTGGAGATATGACGTTTCAAAACGACATAACTCCGCGCGGAGACCATCCAAATCATCACGATTTTTTTCAAGATCGAGGTCGGTGCGTAAATTGAATTTTTTTCCTGGAGATATTACGTTCCAAAACGACAGAACGCCCCGCGGAGATATGACCTTCATCACGATTTTTTTCAAAATCGGGGTCGGTGCGAAAATCGAAACTTTTTCCTGGGAATATGACGTTTTAAAACGACATAACTCCGCGCGGAGATATGACGTTTCAAAACGACAGAACTTCCCGCGGAGATATGACCTTCATCACGATTTTTTTCAAAATCGAAGTCGGTGCGAAAATCGAAACTTTTTCCTGGAGATATGACGTTTCAAAACGACATAACTCCGCGTGGAGATATGACGTTTCAAAACGACAGAACTCTCCGCGGAGATATGACCTTCATCACGATTTTTTTCAAAATCGGGGTCGATGCGAAAATCGAAAGAAGATATGACGTTCCAAAACGACATAACTCCGCGCGGAGACCATCCAAATCATCACGATTTTTTTCAAGATCGAGGTCGGTGCGAATATCGAAACTTTTTCGATAATTTATTTTTAATATCTCGGGTAAATAATGTCTGATTTTAAAATGTTTCACCTTTTTGAATGCGTACGGATCCCTACCATCAATTGGCATTCAAACAAATGAATCATCGATGGGTTAAAAAATGTTGCTGACAAAAAACCCATTCGTTCGTAAATTCCATCTTTTTGATGATTTTTTGGAATATTTTCGTCAAATACTGTCTGATTTTGGAATTTTATAAAAATTTTGACTCGTAAAGATCAGTTCTATCGATTGGCATCAAAAAAATGAAATCGAAAATTTTGACCCAAATCGACCCAAATCGACAAAAAAAAATCGACACGTTTTTTTTTCAAAATCGAGTTCGGTGCGAAAATCGAAAGAAGATATGACGTTCCGAAAAGACATAACTCCTCGCAGAAACCATCCAAATTATCACGATTTTTTTCAAGATCGAGGTCGGTGCGAATATCGAAACTTTTTCGATGATTTTTTTTTAATATCTCGGGTAAATAATGTCTGATTTTAAAATGTTTTACCTTTTTGAATGCGTACGGATCCCTACCATCAATTGGCATTCAAACAAATGAATCATCGATGGGTTAAAAAATGTTGCTGACTAAAAACCCATTCGTTCGTAAATTCCATCTTTTTGATGATTTTTTTGGAATATTTTCGTCAAATACTGTCTGATTTTGGAATTTTATAAAAATTTGGACTCGTAAAGATCAGTTCTATCGATTGGCATCAAAAAAATGAAATCGAAAATTTTGACCCAAATCGACCCAAATCGACAAAAAAAAATCGACACGTTTTTTTTTCAAAATCGAGGTCGGTGCGAAAATCGAAAGGAGATATGACGTTCCGAAAAGACATAACTCCTCGCGGAAACCATCCAAATCATCACGATTTTTTTCAAGATCGAGGTCTGTGCGAAAATCGAAACTTTTTCGAAGATTTTTATTGAATATCTCCCGTAAAAATCGTCTGATTTTGAAATGTTATACCTTTTTAAATTCGTACAAATCCCTACTATAAAATGGCATTCAAAGAAATTCAATATCGATGGGCTACAAAAATTGTTGACAAAAAACTGATTCGTTTTCAAAATCAACCTTTTTGGATGATTTTCCAAAATTTTGACCCAAATCGACAAAATGACAAGGGGTAACATCACGCTTTTTTTTAAAAAATAGAGGTCGGTGCGAAAATCGAAACTTTTCGATGTCTTTTTTTTAATATCTCGGGTAATAGCTCCGCGGGGAGATATGACGTTCCAAAAACGACATAACTCCGCGCGGAGATATGACGTTCCAAAACGACATAGCTCCGCGCGGAGATATGACGTTCCAAAACGACATAACTCCGCGCGGAGATATGACGTTCCAAATCATCACGTTTTTTTTTTCAAAATCAGGGTCGGTTCAAAAATCAAAACTTTTTCGATGATTTTTATTGAATATCTCCCGTAAAAATCGTCTGATTTTGAAATGTTATACCTTTTTAAATTCGTACGGATGCGTACTATAAAATGGCATTCAAAGAAATTCAATATCGATGGGCTACAAAAAATGATTGACAAAAAACTGATTCGTTTTCAAAATCAACCTCTTTTGATGATTTTCCAAAATTTTGACCCAAATCGAAAAAATGACAAGGGGTAACATCGAAACTTTTCGATGTTTTTTTTTTAATATCTCGGGTAATAGCTCCGCGGGGAGATATGACGTTCCAAAACGACATAACTCCCCGCGGAGATATGACGTTCCAAAACGACATAGCTCCCCGCGGAGATATGACGTTCCAAAACGACATAACTCCGCGCGGAGATATGACGTTCTAAATCGACATAACTCCGCGCGGAGATATGACGTTCTAAATCGACATAACTCCGCGCGGAGATATGACGTTCCAAAACGACATAACTCCGCGCGGAGATATGACGTTCCAAAACGACATAACTCCGCGCGGAGATATGACGTTCCAAAACGACATAACTCCGCGCGGAGATATGACGTTCCAAAACGACATAGCTCCGCGCGGAGATATGACGTTCTAAAACGACATAGCTCCGCGCGAAGATATGACGTTCCAAAACGACATAGCTCCGCGCGGAAATCAAAACTTTTTCGATGATTTTTATTAAATATCTCCCGTAAAAATCGTCTGATTTTGAAATGTTATACCTTTTTAAATGCGTACGGATCCCTACCATCAATTGGCATTCAAAGAAATTCAAAATTGATGGGTTACAAAAAATAGAGGGCGGTGCGAAAATCGAATTTTTTTCCTGGAGATATGACGTTCCAAAACGACAGAACGCCCCGCGGAGATATGACCTTCATCACGATTTTTTTCAAAATCGGGGTCGGTGCGAAAATCAAAAGAAGATATGACGTTTCAAAACGACATAACTCCGCGCGGAGACCATCCAAATCATCACGATTTTTTTCAAGATCGAGGTCGGTGCGTAAATCGAATTTTTTTCCTGGAGATATTACGTTCCAAAACGACAGAACGCCCCGCGGAGATATGACCTTCATCACGATTTTTTTCAAAATCGGGGTCGGTGCGAAAATCGAAACTTTTTCCTGGGAATATGACGTTTTAAAACGACATAACTCCGCGCGGAGATATGACGTTTCAAAACGACAGAACTTCCCGCGGAGATATGACCTTCATCACGATTTTTTTCAAAATCGAGGTCGGTGCGAAAATCGAAACTTTTTCCTGGAGATATGACGTTTCAAAACGACATAACTCCGCGCGGAGACCATCCAAATCATCACGATTTTTTTCAAGATCGAGGTCGGTGCGTAAATTGAATTTTTTTCCTGGAGATATTACGTTCCAAAACGACAGAACGCCCCGCGGAGATATGACCTTCATCACGATTTTTTTCAAAATCGGGGTCGGTGCGAAAATCGAAACTTTTTCCTGGGAATATGACGTTTTAAAACGACATAACTCCGCGCGGAGATATGACGTTTCAAAACGACAGAACTTCCCGCGGAGATATGACCTTCATCACGATTTTTTTCAAAATCGAAGTCGGTGCGAAAATCGAAACTTTTTCCTGGAGATATGACGTTTCAAAACGACATAACTCCGCGTGGAGATATGACGTTTCAAAACGACAGAACTCTCCGCGGAGATATGACCTTCATCACGATTTTTTTCAAAATCGGGGTCGATGCGAAAATCGAAAGAAGATATGACGTTCCAAAACGACATAACTCCGCGCGGAGACCATCCAAATCATCACGATTTTTTTCAAGATCGAGGTCGGTGCGAATATCGAAACTTTTTCGATAATTTATTTTTAATATCTCGGGTAAATAATGTCTGATTTTAAAATGTTTCACCTTTTTGAATGCGTACGGATCCCTACCATCAATTGGCATTCAAACAAATGAATCATCGATGGGTTAAAAAATGTTGCTGACAAAAAACCCATTCGTTCGTAAATTCCATCTTTTTGATGATTTTTTGGAATATTTTCGTCAAATACTGTCTGATTTTGGAATTTTATAAGAATTTTGACTCGTAAAGATCAGTTCTATCGATTGGCATCAAAAAAATGAAATCGAAAATTTTGACCCAAATCGACCCAAATCGACAAAAAAAATCGACACGTTTTTTTTTCAAAATCGAGGTCGGTGCGAAAATCGAAAGAAGATATGACGTTCCGAAAAGACATAACTCCTCGCAGAAACCATCCAAATTATCACGATTTTTTTCAAGATCGAGGTCGGTGCGAATATCGAAACTTTTTCGATGATTTTTTTTAATATCTCGGGTAAATAATGTCTGATTTTAAAATGTTTTACCTTTTTGAATGCGTACGGATCCCTACCATCAATTGGCATTCAAACAAATGAATCATCGATGGGTTAAAAAATGTTGCTGACTAAAAACCCATTCGTTCGTAAATTCCATCTTTTTGATGATTTTTTGGAATATTTTCGTCAAATACTGTCTGATTTTGGAATTTTATAAAAATTTTGACTCGTAAAGATCAGTTCTATCGATTGGCATCAAAAAAATGAAATCGAAAATTTTGACCCAAATCGACCCAAATCGACAAAAAAAAATCGACACGTTTTTTTTTCAAAATCGAGGTCGGTGCGAAAATCGAAAGAAGATATGACGTTTCAAAACGACATAACTCCCCGCGGAGATATGACCTTTATCACGATTTTTTTCAAAATCGGGGTTGTTGCGAAAATCGAAACTTTTTCGAGGAGATATGACGTTTCAAAACGACAGAACTCCCCGCGGAAATATGACCTTCATCACGATTTTTTTCAAAACCGAGGTCGGTGCGAAAATCGAAACTTTTTCGAAGATTTTTATTGAATATCTCCCGTAAAAATCGTCTGATTTTGAAATGTTATACCTTTTTAAATTCGTACAAATCCCTACTATAAAATGGCATTCAAAGAAATTCAATATCGATGGGCTACAAAAATTGTTGACAAAAAACTGATTCGTTTTCAAAATCAACCTTTTTGGATGATTTTCCAAAATTTTGACCCAAATCGACAAAATGACAAGGGGTAACATCACGCTTTTTTTAAAAAATAGAGGTCGGTGCGAAAATCGAAACTTTTCGATGTCTTTTTTTTAATATCTCGGGTAATAGCTCCGCGGGGAGATATGACGTTCCAAAAACGACATAACTCCGCGCGGAGATATGACGTTCCAAAACGACATAGCTCCGCGCGGAGATATGACGTTCCAAAACGACATAACTCCGCGCGGAGATATGACGTTCCAAATCATCACGTTTTTTTTTCAAAATCAGGGTCGGTTCAAAAATCAAAACTTTTTCGATGATTTTTATTGAATATCTCCCGTAAAAATCGTCTGATTTTGAAATGTTATACCTTTTTAAATTCGTACGGATGCGTACTATAAAATGGCATTCAAAGAAATTCAATATCGATGGGCTACAAAAAATGATTGACAAAAAACTGATTCGTTTTCAAAATCAACCTCTTTTGATGATTTTCCAAAATTTTGACCCAAATCGAAAAAATGACAAGGGGTAACATCGAAACTTTTCGATGTTTTTTTTTTAATATCTCGGGTAATAGCTCCGCGGGGAGATATGACGTTCCAAAACGACATAACTCCCCGCGGAGATATGACGTTCCAAAACGACATAACTCCCCGCGGAGATATGACGTTCCAAAACGACATAACTCCCCGCGGAGATATGACGTTCCAAAACGACATAACTCCGCGCGGAGATATGACGTTCTAAATCGACATAACTCCGCGCGGAGATATGACGTTCCAAAACGACATAACTCCGCGCGGAGATATGACGTTCCAAAACGACATAACTCCGCGCGGAGATATGACGTTCCAAAACGACATAACTCCGCGCGGAGATATGACGTTCCAAAACGACATAGCTCCGCGCGGAGATATGACGTTCTAAAACGACATAGCTCCGCGCGAAGATATGACGTTCCAAAACGATGCGAAATCGAAAGAAGATATGACGTTCCAAAACGACATAACTCCGCGCGGAGACCATCCAAATCATCACGATTTTTTTCAAGATCGAGGTCGGTGCGAATATCGAAACTTTTTCGATAATTTATTTTTAATAGATGGCTCTGGCGACCTTTCCATATTTCAATATTTATTTGTTGGCTGGCTCGAGGTCCGTGTTTGTTAAAACAAACAATGAAAAACAATTTTATTCAATTCTCTTCCGATATATTTCGGTTGCACATCGGCAAACCGTCTTCAGGGCACTAACACCAAGATACAAAAAACAATTAACAATTATAATACAATAAATTAAACATTATTTCGAACATTTTACATACATTATTTTACACGTCTGCGCTTTTTGACGTGGAGATTGTTACTGAGGTTGTTTGACTGTTTAAGAGGTGTCTGTACAAGTGAGCGCAATTTTCTGTGTCTGTCTTGTAGTTTAGTCGTTTGTAGGTTGGTGTGTTAATTATGTGTAGCATTTCCAATGTGTGTCGCTTGTTATAGTGTTGTTCTTGTTGTAAGATTGTTGTTTCATCAAAATTTGGTGTGTGGTTGCTTCTTATACAATGGGTCATAAGTGCTGTTTTCTGTATATTATTTTGATGTCTTAGTTTGAAGTCCGATTTATGTTGACTAATCCTTGTTTTTAGCTTCGATTTTGTTGTACCTATGTAGACACTATTGCACTTGTTGTTGTTATCCCCGCCACATGGTATTTGGTAAACGACGTTGCTTTTTTCGATCATCGGGATTTTCGACTTTATCTTGTTGAAGAATTTTTGTAATGTATTCGTCGGTTTGTGTGCTACTTTTATATCTTGTTTGTTATAACAGTCTGAGTTTGTGAGGCGTTCTGATAGTCGTGGTACATATATTAGTGATTTGTATATTTTAGCAGGTTCTGTTGGCTTTTTTCTTTCGATTTGTCGTCTTTTTAATAATGTTTTGATTATATTTGGGGGGAAGTCATTTTTGGTCAAAAGTTCTTTGATTTCATGTTCAATTTCTTTGTGGTATATTGTGTCCGATATTTTCATCATTCTATTCATACAGCCTAGTGCTGTATTGATTATCATACTCTTTGGGTGGTTTGAATTGAAGTTGAGTATTCGTCCGGAGGCTATGGGTTTCCTATACCACTTTATTTTGAGTGTGTTGTCCATTCTGCTTACAATAGAGTCTAAAAATGGTAATTTCCCGTCCTTTTCTAATTCCATTGTAAATTTTATCTGTTTGTGGAAGGAATTCAATTCTTTTAGAATATTTTCCACGTCTATTTTGTTCGTTATGGCAAAAAGGTCATCTACATATTTGGTCAAGAGTCTTGGTTTTATTTTTAATTTATCTGTAATCTTGTCCAACAGTTCCTCCATTAATATATCTGCGATTACTGGGGAAGCCGGTGATCCCATTGGCATTCCCTTAAGTTGTGTGTATATTTTGTCTTCGTATTTGAAATATCTGTTTTCCTGTATGCAAAATCTAACTATGTCCATAAATAGTTGTTTCGGTATATTCGTGTGCTCTTCTAATTTGGTCCATTTTTGTCTTATTGTGTCAAGTGCTAATTCTATTGGTATGCTGGGAAATAAGGATACTACGTCAAAAGATACTAATGTTTCCTCTTCTCTAATCTGGGAGTTGTTGACTCTGTCTTTAAAATCTACCGCGTTCTTGATGTTGTACCTAGAGTCCATTGTCAGATTTTTTAATATTTGTATTATATATTTGCACAGCCCGTAAGATGGAGATCCTATGGAAGAACATATTGGTCTCAGTGGAGTTCCTTCCTTGTGTATTTTTGGTAGTCCATATATCCTCGGAGGTACCGCTGTTGTTGTAGTCATCTTATTTCTTTCGTCCTTTGAAATAAGACCCATCTTGAATAATTGTGCTACGAAGGTGTTATTAGAATAGAATTCCCGCCAAACGTCGTAGCGTTACTCGCAAAAGGGCCGAAGTTCGCTCTCCCAATCAGCAAGAGAGATTTTCCTCTCTTGAAATACATCGCAGACGGTGAGGAGCTAGTGCAAACAATAAAAGAAAAGGAAACACAAGAGTCGGCGCGCACAAAATTCTCTTTGTTAGTCAAAGAGCATAAAACCAAGAACAACCAAAACAGTAGGGATCGAGCAATACTGGACACAGTGGAACAGACACGAAAATTACTGAAAGAAAATATAAATATTAAAATTCTATCGTCGGATAAGGGCAACAAAACCGTAGCAATGGATGAGGATGAATATAAAAATAAAATGACAAATATTTTAGACGACTTATGCGCGTATAGAACATTGAGACTGGATCCGACATCAAGACTACAGACAAAGAATAACACCTTCGTAGCACAATTATTCAAGATGGGTCTTATTTCAAAGGACGAAAGAAATAAGATGACTACAACAACAGCGGTACCTCCGAGGATATATGGACTACCAAAAATACACAAGGAAGGAACTCCACTGAGACCAATATGTTCTTCCATAGGATCTCCATCTTACGGGCTGTGCAAATATATAATACAAATATTAAAAAATCTGACAATGGACTCTAGGTACAACATCAAGAACGCGGTAGATTTTAAAGACAGAGTCAACAACTCCCAGATTAGAGAAGAGGAAACATTAGTATCTTTTGACGTAGTATCCTTATTTCCCAGCATACCAATAGAATTAGCACTTGACACAATAAGACAAAAATGGACCAAATTAGAAGAGCACACGAATATACCGAAACAACTATTTATGGACATAGTTAGATTTTGCATACAGGAAAACAGATATTTCAAATACGAAGACAAAATATACACACAACTTAAGGGAATGCCAATGGGATCACCGGCTTCCCCAGTAATCGCAGATATATTAATGGAGGAACTGTTGGACAAGATTACAGATAAATTAAAAATAAAACCAAGACTCTTGACCAAATATGTAGATGACCTTTTTGCCATAACGAACAAAATAGACGTGGAAAATATTCTAAAAGAATTGAATTCCTTCCACAAACAGATAAAATTTACAATGGAATTAGAAAAGGACGGGAAATTACCATTTTTAGACTCTATTGTAAGCAGAATGGACAACACACTCAAAATAAAGTGGTATAGGAAACCCATAGCCTCCGGACGAATACTCAACTTCAATTCAAACCACCCAAAGAGTATGATAATCAATACAGCACTAGGCTGTATGAATAGAATGATGAAAATATCGGACACAATATACCACAAAGAAATTGAACATGAAATCAAAGAACTTTTGACCAAAAATGACTTCCCCCCAAATATAATCAAAACATTATTAAAAAGACGACAAATCGAAAGAAAAAAGCCAACAGAACCTGCTAAAATATACAAATCACTAATATATGTACCACGACTATCAGAACGCCTCACAAACTCAGACTGTTATAACAAACAAGATATAAAAGTAGCACACAAACCGACGAATACATTACAAAAATTCTTCAACAAGATAAAGTCGAAAATCCCGATGATCGAAAAAAGCAACGTCGTTTACCAAATACCATGTGGCGGGGATAACAACAACAAGTGCAATAGTGTCTACATAGGTACAACAAAATCGAAGCTAAAAACAAGGATTAGTCAACATAAATCGGACTTCAAACTAAGACATCAAAATAATATACAGAAAACAGCACTTATGACCCATTGTATAAGAAGCAACCACACACCAAATTTTGATGAAACAACAATCTTACAACAAGAACAACACTATAACAAGCGACACACATTGGAAATGCTACACATAATTAACACACCAACCTACAAACGACTAAACTACAAGACAGACACAGAAAATTGCGCTCACTTGTACAGACACCTCTTAAACAGTCAAACAACCTCAGTAACAATCTCCACGTCAAAAAGCGCAGACGTGTAAAATAATGTATGTAAAATGTTCGAAATAATGTTTAATTTATTGTATTATAATTGTTAATTGTTTTTTGTATCTTGGTGTTAGTGCCCTGAAGACGGTTTGCCGATGTGCAACCGAAATATATCGGAAGAGAATTGAATAAAATTGTTTTTCATTGTTTGTTTTAACAAACACGGACCTCGAGCCAGCCAACAAATAAATATTATTTTTAATATCTCGGGTAAATAATGTCTGATTTTAAAATGTTTCACCTTTTTGAATGCGTACGGATCCCTACCATCAATTGGCATTCAAACAAATGAATCATCGATGGGTTAAAAAATGTTGCTGACAAAAAACCCATTCGTTCGTAAATTCCATCTTTTTGATGATTTTTTGGAATATTTTCGTCAAATACTGTCTGATTTTGGAATTTTATAAAAATTTTGACTCGTAAAGATCAGTTCTATCGATTGGCATCAAAAAAATGAAATCGAAAATTTTGACCCAAATCGACCCAAATCGACAAAAAAAAATCGACACGTTTTTTTTTCAAAATCGAGGTCGGTGCGAAAATCGAAAGAAGATATGACGTTCCGAAAAGACATAACTCCTCGCAGAAACCATCCAAATTATCACGATTTTTTTCAAGATCGAGGTCGGTGCGAATATCGAAACTTTTTCGATGATTTTTTTTTAATATCTCGGGTAAATAATGTCTGATTTTAAAATGTTTTACCTTTTTGAATGCGTACGGATCCCTACCATCAATTGGCATTCAAACAAATGAATCATCGATGGGTTAAAAAATGTTGCTGACTAAAAACCCATTCGTTCGTAAATTCCATCTTTTTGATGATTTTTTGGAATATTTTCGTCAAATACTGTCTGATTTTGGAATTTTATAAAAATTTTGACTCGTAAAGATCAGTTCTATCGATTGGCATCAAAAAAATGAAATCGAAAATTTTGACCCAAATCGACCCAAATCGACAAAAAAAAATCGACACGTTTTTTTTTCAAAATCGAGGTCGGTGCGAAAATCGAAAGAAGATATGACGTTCCGAAAAGACATAACTCCTCGCGGAAACCATCCAAATCATCACGATTTTTTTCAAGATCGAGGTCGGTGCGAAAATCGAAACTTTTTCGAAGATTTTTATTGAATATCTCCCGTGAAAATCGTCTGATTTTGAAATGTTATACCTTTTTAAATTCGTACAAATCCCTACTATAAAATGGCATTCAAAGAAATTCAATATCGATGGGCTACAAAAATTGTTGACAAAAAACTGATTCGTTTTCAAAATCAACCTCTTTTGATGATTTTCCAAAATTTTGACCCAAATCGAAAAAATGACAAGGGGTAACATCGAAACTTTTCGATGTTTTTTTTTTAATATCTCGGGTAATAGCTCCGCGGGGAGATATGACGTTCCAAAACGACATAACTCCCCGCGGAGATATGACGTTCCAAAACGACATAACTCCCCGCGGAGATATGACGTTCCAAAACGACATAACTCCGCGCGGAGATATGACGTTCTAAATCGACATAACTCCGCGCGGAGATATGACGTTCCAAAACGACATAACTCCGCGCGGAGATATGACGTTCCAAAACGACATAACTCCGCGCGGAGATATGACGTTCCAAAACGACATAACTCCGCGCGGAGATATGACGTTCCAAAACGACATAGCTCCGCGCGGAGATATGACGTTCTAAAACGACATAGCTCCGCGCGAAGATATGACGTTCCAAAACGATGCGAAATCGAAAGAAGATATGACGTTCCAAAACGACATAACTCCGCGCGGAGACCATCCAAATCATCACGATTTTTTTCAAGATCGAGGTCGGTGCGAATATCGAAACTTTTTCGATAATTTATTTTTAATATCTCGGGTAAATAATGTCTGATTTTAAAATGTTTCACCTTTTTGAATGCGTACGGATCCCTACCATCAATTGGCATTCAAACAAATGAATCATCGATGGGTTAAAAAATGTTGCTGACAAAAAACCCATTCGTTCGTAAATTCCATCTTTTTGATGATTTTTTGGAATATTTTCGTCAAATACTGTCTGATTTTGGAATTTTATAAAAATTTTGACTCGTAAAGATCAGTTCTATCGATTGGCATCAAAAAAATGAAATCGAAAATTTTGACCCAAATCGACCCAAATCGACAAAAAAAAATCGACACGTTTTTTTTTCAAAATCGAGGTCGGTGCGAAAATCGAAAGAAGATATGACGTTCCGAAAAGACATAACTCCTCGCAGAAACCATCCAAATTATCACGATTTTTTTCAAGATCGAGGTCGGTGCGAATATCGAAACTTTTTCGATGATTTTTTTTTAATATCTCGGGTAAATAATGTCTGATTTTAAAATGTTTTACCTTTTTGAATGCGTACGGATCCCTACCATCAATTGGCATTCAAACAAATGAATCATCGATGGGTTAAAAAATGTTGCTGACTAAAAACCCATTCGTTCGTAAATTCCATCTTTTTGATGATTTTTTGGAATATTTTCGTCAAATACTGTCTGATTTTGGAATTTTATAAAAATTTTGACTCGTAAAGATCAGTTCTATCGATTGGCATCAAAAAAATGAAATCGAAAATTTTGACCCAAATCGACCCAAATCGACAAAAAAAAATCGACACGTTTTTTTTTCAAAATCGAGGTCGGTGCGAAAATCGAAAGAAGATATGACGTTCCGAAAAGACATAACTCCTCGCGGAAACCATCCAAATCATCACGATTTTTTTCAAGATCGAGGTCGGTGCGAAAATCGAAACTTTTTCGAAGATTTTTATTGAATATCTCCCGTAAAAATCGTCTGATTTTGAAATGTTATACCTTTTTAAATTCGTACAAATCCCTACTATAAAATGGCATTCAAAGAAATTCAATATCGATGGGCTACAAAAATTGTTGACAAAAAACTGATTCGTTTTCAAAATCAACCTTTTTGGATGATTTTCCAAAATTTTGACCCAAATCGACAAAATGACAAGGGGTAACATCACGCTTTTTTTAAAAAATAGAGGTCGGTGCGAAAATCGAAACTTTTCGATGTCTTTTTTTTAATATCTCGGGTAATAGCTCCGCGGGGAGATATGACGTTCCAAAAACGACATAACTCCGCGCGGAGATATGACGTTCCAAAACGACATAGCTCCGCGCGGAGATATGACGTTCCAAAACGACATAACTCCGCGCGGAGATATGACGTTCCAAATCATCACGTTTTTTTTTCAAAATCAGGGTCGGTTCAAAAATCAAAACTTTTTCGATGATTTTTATTGAATATCTCCCGTAAAAATCGTCTGATTTTGAAATGTTATACCTTTTTAAATTCGTACGGATGCGTACTATAAAATGGCATTCAAAGAAATTCAATATCGATGGGCTACAAAAAATGATTGACAAAAAACTGATTCGTTTTCAAAATCAACCTCTTTTGATGATTTTCCAAAATTTTGACCCAAATCGAAAAAATGACAAGGGGTAACATCGAAACTTTTCGATGTTTTTTTTTTTAATATCTCGGGTAATAGCTCCGCGGGGAGATATGACGTTCCAAAACGACATAACTCCGCGCGGAGATATGACGTTCCAAAACGACATAACTCCCCGCGGAGATATGACGTTCCAAAACGACATAACTCCGCGCGGAGATATGACGTTCTAAATCGACATAACTCCGCGCGGAGATATGACGTTCCAAAACGACATAACTCCGCGCGGAGATATGACGTTCCAAAACGACATAACTCCGCGCGGAGATATGACTTTCCAAAACGACATAACTCCGCGCGGAGATATGACGTTCCAAAACGACATAACTCCGCGCGGAGATATGACGTTCCAAAACGACATAGCTCCGCGCGGAGATATGACGTTCTAAAACGACATAGCTCCGCGCGAAGATATGACGTTCCAAAACGACATAACTCCGCGCGGAGATATGACGTTCCAAATCATCACGTTTTTTTTTCAAAATCAGGGTCGGTTCAAAAATCAAAACTTTTTCGATGATTTTTATTGAATATCTCCCGTAAAAATCGTCTGATTTTGAAATGTTACACCTTTTTAAATGCGTACGGATCCCTACCATCAATTGGCATTCAAAGAAATTCAAAATCGATGGGTTACAAAAAATAGAGGTCGGTGCGAAAATCAAATTTTTTTCCTGGAGATATGACGTTCCAAAACGACAGAACGCCCCGCGGAGATATGACCTTCATCACGATTTTTTTCAAAATCGGGGTCGGTGCGAAAATCGAAACTTTTTCCTGGGGATATGACGTTTCAAAACGACATAACTCCGCGCGGAGATATGACGTTTCAAAACGACAGAACTTCCCGCGGAGATATGACCTTCATCACGATTTTTTTCAAAATCGAGGTCGGTGCGAAAATCGAAACTTTTTCCAGGGGATATGACGTTTCAAAACGACATAACTCCCCGCGGAGATATGACCTTTCTCACGATTTTTTTCAAAATCGGGGTCGGTGCGAAAATCGAAACTTTTTCCTGGGGATATGACGTTTCAAAACGACATAGCTCCGCGCGGAGATATGACGTTTCAAAACGACAGAACTTCCCGCGGAGATATGACCTTCATCACGATTTTTTTCAAAATCGAGGTCGGTGCGAAAATCGAAACTTTTTCCTGGAGATATGACGTTTCAAAACGACATAACTCCCCGCGGAGATATGACCTTTATCACGATTTTTTTCAAGATCGAGGTTGGTGCGAATATCGAAACTTTTTCGATGATTTTTTTTTAATATCTCGGGTAAATAATGTCTGATTTTAAAATGTTTTACCTTTTTGAATGCGTACGGATCCCTACCATCAATTGGCATTCAAACAAATGAATCATCGATGGGTTAAAAAATGTTGTTGACAAAAAACCCATTCGTTCGTAAATTCCATCTTTTTGATGATTTTTTGGAATATTTCCATCAAATACTGTCTGATTTTGGAATTTTATAAAAATTTTGACTCGTAAGGATCAGTTCTATCGATTGGCATCAAAAAAATGAAATCCAAAATTTTGACCCAAATCGACACAATGGCAAGGAGTTACATCACGTTTTTTGTTCAAAATCGAGGTCGGTGCGAAAATCGAAAGAAGATATGACGTTCCGAAAAGACATAACTCCTCGCGGAAACCATCCAAATCATCACGATTTTTTTCAAGATCGAGGTCGGTGCGAATATCGAAACTTTTTCGATGATTTTTTTTAATATCTCTTGGTAAATAATGTCTGATTTTAAAATGTTTTACCTTTTTGAATGCGTACGGATCCCTACCATCAATTGGCATTCAAACAAATGAATCATCGATGGGTTAAAAAATGTTGTTGACAAAAAACCCATTCGTTCGTAAATTCCATCTTTTTGATGATTTTTTGGAATATTTCCATCAAATACTGTCTGATTTTGGAATTTTATAAAAATTTTGACTCGTAAGGATCAGTTCTATCGATTGGCATCAAAAAAATGAAATCCAAAATTTTGACCCAAATCGACCCAAATCGACAAAAAAAATCGACACGTTTTTTTTTCATAATCGAGGTCGGTGCGAAAATCGAAAGAAGATATGACGTTCCAAAACGACATAACTCCGCGCGGAAACCATCCAAATCATCACGATTTTTTTCAAAATCGGGGTCGGTGCGATTATCGAAACTTTTTCGATGATTTTTTTTTTAATATCTCGGGTAAATAATGTCTGATTTTAATATGTTATACCTTTTCGAATGCGTACGGATCCCTACCATCAATTGGCATTCAAACAAATTAATCATCGATGGGTTGAAAAATATTGTTGACAAAAAACCGATTCGTTCGTAAATTCAACCTTTTTCATGATTTTTTGGAATATTTCCGTCAAATAATGTCCGATTTTGCAATTTCTTACCATTTGTGACTCGAAAGGATCAGTTCTAACGATTGGCATCAAAAAAATGAAAATCAAAAAATTTGACCCAAATCGACAAAATGGCAAGGGGTTACGCTTTTTTTTTTTCAAAATAGAGGTCGGTGCGAAAATCGAATTTTTTTCCTGGAGATATGACGTTCCAAAACGACAGAACGCCCCGCGGAGATATGACCTTCATCACGATTTTTTTCAAAATCGGGGTCGGTGCGAAAATCGAAACTTTTTCCTGGGGATATGACGTTTCAAAACGACATAGCTCCGCGCGGAGATATGACGTTTCAAAACGACAGAACTTCCCGCGGAGATATGACCTTCATCACGATTTTTTTCAAAATCGAGGTCGGTGCGAAAATCGAAACTTTTTCCTGGAGATATGACGTTTCAAAACGACATAACTCCCCGCGGAGATATGACCTTTATCACGATTTTTTTCAAGATCGAGGTTGGTGCGAATATCGAAACTTTTTCGATGATTTTTTTTTAATATCTCGGGTAAATAATGTCTGATTTTAAAATGTTTTACCTTTTTGAATGCGTACGGATCCCTACCATCAATTGGCATTCAAACAAATGAATCATCGATGGGTTAAAAAATGTTGCTGACAAAAAACCCATTCGTTCGTAAATTCCATCTTTTTGATGATTTTTTGGAATATTTTCGTCAAATACTGTCTGATTTTGGAATTTTATAAAAATTTTGACTCGTAAGGATCAGTTCTATCGATTGGCATCAAAAAAATGAAATCCAAAATGTTGACCCAAATCGACACAATGGCAAGGGGTTACATCACGTTTTTTTTTCAAAATAGAGGTCGGTGCGAAAATCGAATTTTTTTCCTGGAGATATGACGTTCCAAAACGACAGAACGCCCCGCGGAGATATGACCTTCATCACGATTTTTTTCAAAATCGGGGTCGGTGCGAAAATCGAAACTTTTTCCTGGGGATATGACGTTTCAAAACGACATAACTCCGCGCGGAGATATGACGTTTCAAAATGACAGAACTTCCCGCGGAGATATGACCTTCATCACGATTTTTTTCAAAATCGAGGTCGGTGCGAAAATCGAAACTTTTTCCTGGAGATATGACGTTTCAAAACGACATAACTCCCCGCGGAGATATGACCTTTATCACGATTTTTTTCAAAATCGGGGTCGGTGCGAAAATCGAAACTTTTTCGAGGAGATATGACGTTTCAAAACGACAGAACTCCCCGCGGAAATATGACCTTCATCACGATTTTTTTCAAAATCGAAGTCGGTGCGAAAATCGAAACTTTTTCCTGGAGATATGACGTTTCAAAACGACATAACTCCGCGTGGAGATATGACGTTTCAAAACGACAGAACTCCCCGCGGAGATATGACCTTCATCACGATTTTTTTCAAAATCGGGGTCGGTGCGAAAATCGAAAGAAGATATGACGTTCCAAAACGACATAACTCCGCGCGGAGACCATCCAAATCATCACGATTTTTTTCAAGATCAAGGTCGATGCGAATATCGAAACTTTTTCGATGATTTTTTTTTAATATCTCGGGTAAATAATGTCTGATTTTAAAATGTTTTACCTTTTTGAATGCGTACGGATCCCTACCATCAATTGGCATTCAAACAAATGAATCATCGATGGGTTAAAAAATGTTGCTGACAAAAAACCCATTCGTTCGTAAATTCAACCTTTTTCATGATTTTTTGGAATATTTTCGTCAAATACTGTCTGATTTTGGAATTTTATAAAAATTTTGACTCGTAAGGATCAGTTCTATCGATTGGCATCAAAAAAATGAAATCCAAAATTTTGACCCAAATCGACCCAAATCGACAAAAAAAAATCGACACGTTTTTTTTCAAAATCGAGGTCGGTGCGAAAATCGAAAGATGATATGACGTTTCAAAAAGACATAACTCCTCGCGGAAACCATCCAAATCATCACGATTTTTTTCAAGATCGAGGTCGGTGCGATTATCGAAACTTTTTCGATGATTTTTTTTTTAATATCTCGGGTAAATAATGTCTGATTTTAATATGTTATACCTTTTCGAATGCGTACGGATCCGTACCATCAATTGGCATTCAAACAAATTAATCATCGATGGGTTGAAAAATATTGTTGACAAAAAACCGATTCGTTCGTAAATTCAACCTTTTTCATGATTTTTTGGAATATTTCCGTCAAATAATGTCCGATTTTGCAATTTCATACCATTTGTGACTCGAAAGGATCAGTTCTAACGATTGGCATCAAAAAAATGAAAATCAAAAAATTTGACACAAATCGACAAAATGGCAAGGGGTTACATCACGCTTTTTTTTTCAAAATAGAGGTCGGTGCGAAAATCGAATTTTTTTCCTGGAGATATGACGTTCCAAAACGACAGAACGCCCCGCGGAGATATGACCTTCATCACGATTTTTTTCAAAATCGGGGTCGGTGCGAAAATCCAAACTTTTTCCTGGGGATATGACGTTTCAAAACGACATAACTCCGCGCGGAGATATGACGTTTCAAAACGACAGAACTTCCCGCGGAGATATGACCTTCATCACGATTTTTTCAAAATCGAGGTCGGTGCGAAAATCGAAACTTTTTCCTGGAGATATGACGTTTCAAAACGACATAACTCCCCGCGGAGAGATGACCTTTATCACGATTTTTTTCAAAATCGGGGTCGGTGCGAAAATCGAAACTTTTTCGAGGAGATATGACGTTTCAAAACGACAGAACTCCCCGCGGAAATATGACCTTCATCACGATTTTTTTCAAAATCGAAGTCGGTGCGAAAATCGAAACTTTTTCCTGGAGATATGACGTTTCAAAACGACATAACTCCGCGTGGAGATATGACGTTTCAAAACGACAGAACTCCCCGCGGAGATATGACCTTCATCACGATTTTTTTCAAAATCGGGGTCGGTGCGAAAATCGAAACTTTTTCCTGGGGATATGACGTTTCAAAACGACATAACTCCGCGCGGAGATATGACGTTTCAAAACGACAGAACTTCCCGCGGAGATATGACCTTCATCACGATTTTTTTCAAAATCGAGGTCGGTGCGAAAATCGAAACTTTTTCCTGGAGATATGACGTTTCAAAACGACATAACTCCGCGTGGAGATATGACGTTTCAAAACGACAGAACTCCCCGCGGAGATATGACCTTCATCACGATTTTTTTCAAAATCGGGGTCGGTGCGAAAATCGAAAGAAGATATGACGTTCCAAAACGACATAACTCCGCGCGGAGACCATCCAAATCATCACGATTTTTTTCAAGATCGAGGTCGGTGCGAATATCGAAACTTTTTCGATGATTTTTTTTTAATATCTCGGGTAAATAATGTCTGATTTTAATATGTTATACCTTTTCGAATGCGTACGGATCCGTACCATCAATTGGCATTCAAACAAATTAATCATCGATGGGTTGAAAAATATTGTTGACAAAAAACCGATTCGTTCGTAAATTCAACCTTTTTCATGATTTTTTGGAATATTTCCGTCAAATAATGTCCGATTTTGCAATTTCATACCATTTGTGACTCGAAAGGATCAGTTCTAACGATTGGCATCAAAAAAATGAAAATCAAAAAATTTGACCCAAATCGACAAAATGGCAAGGGGTTACATCACGCTTTTTTTTTCAAAATAGAGGTCGGTGCGAAAATTGAATTTTTTTCCTGGAGATATGACGTTCCAAAACGACAGAACGCCCCGCGGAGATATGACCTTCATCACGATTTTTTTCAAAATCGGGGTCGGTGCGAAAATCCAAACTTTTTCCTGGGGATATGACGTTTCAAAACGACATAACTCCGCGCGGAGATATGACGTTTCAAAACGACAGAACTTCCCGCGGAGATATGACCTTCATCACGATTTTTTTCAAAATCGAGGTCGGTGCAAAAATCGAAACTTTTTCCTGGAGATATGACGTTTCAAAACGACATAACTCCCTGCGGAGATATGACCTTTATCACGATTTTTTTCAAAATCGAAGTCGGTGCGAAAATCGAAACTTTTTCCTGGAGATATGACGTTTCAAAACGACATAACTCCGCGTGGAGATATGACGTTTCAAAACGACAGAACTCCCCGCGGAGATATGACCTTCATCACGATTTTTTTCAAAATCGGGGTCGGTGCGAAAATCGAAACTTTTTCCTGGAGATATGACGTTTCAAAACGACATAACTCCGCGTGGAGATATGACGTTTCAAAACGACAGAACTCCCCGCGGAGATATGACCTTCATCACGATTTTTTTCAAAATCGGGGTCGGTGCGAAAATCGAAAGAAGATATGACGTTCCAAAACGACATAACTCCGCGCGGAGACCATCCAAATCATCACGATTTTTTTCAAGATCGAGGTCGGTGCGAATATCGAAACTTTTTCGATGATTTTTTTTTAATATCTCGGGTAAATAATGTCTGATTTTAAAATGTTTTACCTTTTTGAATGCGTACGGATCCCTACCATCAATTGGCATTCAAACAAATGAATCATCGATGGGTTAAAAAATGTTGCTGACAAAAAACCCATTCGTTCGTAAATTTCATCTTTTTGAAGATTTTTTGGAATATTTTCGTCAAATACTGTTTGATTTTGGAATTTTATACAAATTTTGACTCGTAAGGATCACTTCTATCGATGGCATCAAAAAAATGAAATCCAAAATCTTGACCCAAATCGACACAATGGCAAGGGGTTACATCACGTTTTTTTTTCAAAATCGAGGTCGGTGCGAAAATCGAAAGAAGATATGACGTTCCAAAACGACATAACTCCGCGCGGAAACCATCCAAATCATCACGATTTTTTTCAAAATCGGGGTCGGTGCGATTATCGAAACTTTTTCGATGATTTTTTTTTTAATATCTCGGGTAAATAATGTCTGATTTTAATATGTTATACCTTTTCGAATGCGTACGGATCCCTACCATCAATTGGCATTCAAACAAATTAATCATCGATGGGTTGAAAAATATTGTTGACAAAAAACCGATTCGTTCGTAAATTCAACCTTTTTCATGATTTTTTGGAATATTTCCGTCAAATAATGTCCGATTTTGCAATTTCATACTATTTGTGACTCGAAAGGATCAGTTCTAACGATTGGCATCAAAAAAATGAAAATCAAAAAATTTGACCCAAATCGACAAAATGGCAAGGGGTTACATCACGCTTTTTTTTTCAAAATAGAGGTCGATGCGAAAATCGAATATTTTTCCTGGAGATATGACGTTCCAAAACGGCAGAACGCCCCGCGGAGATATGACCTTCATCACGATTTTTTTCAAAATCGGGGTCGGTGCGAAAATCCAAACTTTTTCCTGAGGATATGACGTTTCAAAACGACATAACTCCGCGCGGAGATATGACGTTTCAAAACGACAGAACTTCCTGCGGAGATATGACCTTCATCACGATTTTTTTCAAAATCGAGGTCGGTGCGAAAATCGAAACTTTTTCCTGGAGATATGACGTTTCAAAACGACAGAACTCCCCGCGGAAATATGACCTTCATCACGATTTTTATCAAAATCGAAGTCGGTGCGAAAATCGAAACTTTTTCCTGGAGATATGACGTTTCAAAACGACATAACTCCGCGTGGAGATATGACGTTTCGAAACGACATAGCTCCGCGTGGAGATATGACGTTTCAAAACGACATAACTCCGCGTGGAGATATGACGTTTCAAAACGACAGAACTCCCCACGGAGATATGACCTTCATCACGATTTTTTTCAAAATCGGGGTCGGTGCGAAAATCGAAACTTTTTCGATGATTTTTTTTTTTAATATCTCGGGTAAATAATGTCTGATTTTAAAATGTTATACCTTTTCGAAAGCGTACGGATCCCTACCATCAATTTGCATTCAAAGAAATTAATCATCGATGGGTTGAAAAATGTTGTTGACAAAAAACCCATTCGTTCGTAAATTCCATCTTTTTGATGATTTTTTGGAATATTTTCGTCAAATACTGTCCGATTTTGGAATTTTGTATAATTTTTGACTCGTAACGATCAGTTCTATCGATTGGCATCAAAAAAATGAAATCCAAAATTTTTACCCAAATCGACAAAATGGCAAGGCAACGTTTTTTTTCAAAATCGAGGTTGGTGCGAAAATCGAAAGAAGATATGACGTTCCAAAACGACATAACTCCGCGCGGAGACCATCCAAATCATCACGTTGTTTTTCAAGATTGAGGTCGGTGCGAATATCGAAGCTTTTTCGATGGTTTTTTTTTTAATATTTCGGGTAATAACTCCGCGCGGAGATATGACGTTCCAAACCGACATAACTCCGCGCGGATATATGACCTTCCAAATGATCACGATTTTTTTCAAGATCGAGGTCGGTGCGAAAATCGAAACTTTATGTATGAACGCAAGGATCTCAGAAGATATAAGAGCTATAGACTTGAAATTTTAGATGTAGGTGCTCCTAGTGCCTGCGCATACTAGAAAAAGTGGTTGACCAAAAACTGATTCGTTTGAAAAGTTAACCTTTTCTGATGATTTTTTGGAATATGTTGGCAAATTTAATACCGTTTTGGACATGTAAGTGTCGTACCATCGGTGACTTGGCTTTGAGCCGAATGACCGGTGCTGACTGGTACGTCAGAAATTCTACCTTGCACAGAGATCTCGAAATGGAAACTATAGACAGCCAAGTCGAAGCATTCGCTAATCGATACAAGTAAAGCTTGCACTGACACAGCTAAGTCAACTGTATATAAAATGTGTGCATAAAAATGTATGCTATTTTTGATTCAATATAATAAACAATCATCAAATGGCATCAAATGACGGAAAAGTCCGTGTTTATAGCAGAACTTATAAATTATTTTATTGAAGATGCGAAAAAAAAATAATTTAAACCGGAACATAGTATTCTTAGTTGTACGGGGATCATGAAATGGGAACGTTGCCCAACAAGCATTCGAACATTTTGCGCAGACAGTAAAACACTTGTAGACATCTAAGATTTTTTGAACTTTTATTTATAATTTGTGTTTTTGTCTGTATACATGTAATTGTAGTGTGTAATATTATTATATATATATATATATATATATATATATATATATATATATAAATATATACATACATAATATTATAATATATATTTATGTATATAATATATATAAGTATACATATATGTGAAGGTATATGTATATTCAATTTTGCGCGCTTATTGCCAGTTTAGATTTGTTTGTTTTAATTTGTTTTCGTTTTTTTTTTTTTTAATAATTCATATGGGGTTAGTATATTTCAACGTACATAATTCCTTGTCTTCGTCTTTATATTCAACACATATTTTTTATATATGTACTCATACTTATCGACATCAACCGCCTCGCCCGTAGTTATAATTTTGACTTCGGCTTTACTTCAATTTCAGCCAGCAATGCAGGCCTTTTAGGGAGGGTCTTGCTTTATTGGCTACATTGGCCTTTCTCAAATACATTCATATATTGATAATAAAAAATTTACAATTAATATTATATGAATGTATGTATATATGCATACGCAATAAATTGTTGTCTGTGTGAGTGCAATTTATTTGCTAATTGTAGTAATATTCATTTTTAGATTTTATTTGCATTTTTTTTTCATCTATAAATTCGGACTTTTAAAGTGTTCGAAGATACAGTTAAATTATCCTAGTAAAATCTAAAAAAAAAAAATATATATATGTATATATATACGTAGTTGTATGTTTATATATATATTTATGTATTTGCCTTTAAAACTATTTTGCAGTAAAATATATTGCGGGACATGCGCTAAAATGTGAGAATTATGAAAAAACATATATGTACTATTTCGCAGTTTCTCTATAGAAAAGTGTGTTTGTAATTAAGCCAAAAGTCTTGAAAAATGCAACTGCATAATAAAAAAGATTTAACAGCATATACATAGATGTGTGTATATGTACAAACATATTTCGTCTATATAGATATATATAGATCTGTGTTTAAAAATCGTGTTGTTTATAATTTTGTAAGATTAAAAGAAGTTCGTGACTGATTTAATTTAAAGTCGTTAATAACGGTTGTCGCTATTAAGTATAAACATCGCAGTAGCCATTTCTTGTGCTATACATTTAAATTTTGTAATCTTTAAATTTTGTAGGTAATCACAGATTTTTGTTTTTAAATACCGAAAAGTTAAATTTAAATCAATGAACAGCAAGTTTCAAAATAATTTTGTTTTTTTTTTTTTTTTTTTTTGATAATATATATATAATTTTGACTAATAATTTTCAATTATCTAAAAGTTGTCTCAAGTGTGATAGATAAACTTTTATTATTATTATTTTTTTAATTACATTTTTTTGTATTTTATTTCTTTAAATTTTTTTTGATATGCGTTGCATTTTCAACAATTGTTTTAGTAATTATGTTTGGTTGTTTAAAAAAAAAATGTAGATATAACGGGCGCACTCCTCAGTGACTTTCAAATGTAGGCTCTTTTTTGGGAGACTGGAAGTCAGAGACTTTAGAAAGGTAGTTTTTGCTTATAACGTTCGTTAGCAAAGTATTCAATATTAATAAATGGCCCCAACAAAGTTCTCATACTGTAGGTAGTGTAATAAACTTGTAAAATACATGTCTATAAGCATAATTTTCATTTCAAAAGTAAATGTATGCAAGCATACATATGTTTGTAAACTTACATATTAAGTTTAAGCTATTAACTACATAAATTTTGGTAAATATTATAATGTTTGAATGACTTGTCCATCCGATGGCCTTGTGTCTTAGCTCTACATGCTTATAACATAACTTATAAGCCCTTTTTTCTTATATTGTGTGCTGGATACATATGCATATCCTGGGTTGCCAAATAATCAGATACTGAGTGTAGAGTGTGCCTACGAACGTTTTATTTTGGCACGTCTATTACGTCCTTGAGCGGTTCAATATAACACAAAACTAAAGTAATTAAAAATCAAGAATAAAAATAAAAATTAAAAATGAGTAAACTATTTATTATATATTTTCAATAAGTGTTTTAGCTATTGTATATTTTTGTTTGATAGAACGAAATTCTTCTTTTTGTCAAATATTGCAAAAATTATAATTTTGAGCGATTTTAAAAAACATAGGCAATATATTCAAGCATTTTATTAAATACATGTATAGAGATACAAATTTCACAAAAAATAATACAAAAGTTTGCTTCTTTGCATTCACAGTTCACATGGGGTACCTAAACAATAATTTTGTGCAGTAAATTACTAAATAAAATTAGTTAAATAAATTTAATATCCAAAAAATAATTTTGTACAAAGAAAACAAAAATGTTCACTTTTTACTTCATATAAAGATGTTTTTGTAAATCACAGCTTGTTTTTTCATTTGCATTATTTTTCGTTTCGTATTTCTGAAAGTTCTACAAGTTTCAAATCGCAGTTAAAACGCTATTTACGAGCAAAAAAAGATTTGTATTAGTTTTTAAATGGATAGATAAAGAAATATGTTAATGTGTTGTATTGCAAAATCTTAAAAACAAGTTAAATCAATTTGTTTAAAAACAATAATTAACAAATATTCAGAGACTTTAGCAAACGCAGAGAGAGAGAGAGAGAGAGAGATAGAGGGTAGGGGAGGGAGAGAGAGAGAGATAATGATAGAGAAAGAAAGAGAAAGATAGAGGGGGAAGGGAGAGTGAGATACCTACTTATATAAGTACTTATGTACTAAATATCTGAATATGTATATTCTTGAGTAGGGCTAAAAATGATTTTATTTTGATGTTCCAGACCATGCGACTAAATATTGGTTAGATTAAATAAATTATTTAAAACTATAAACCGCTCACACCAGAGGTAGTATATGGTTTTGCCTTGAGCACAGACTTGCTTAAGGCTCGGCAGAGACTAATTGCGCTGTATATGTATGCCTTTATTGTTTGCAAAAATATGTATGCATGTGTACATCAATGCATACATATGTATGCGTGGTACATTGGATGGAATATTTATTTGAACGCTGCTTAAGTGCAGTAGATGAATATTTGTTGATACGGTGCAACGCATGTAAAATCCTCGATAAGTGCTGCCAATTCAGCATAAATCTAGCTTAATTTGTATATTTTCGAGCCTAAAACAACTGAAATTGATTAAGCTATTTGCTTACTTCTCAATGCCCTTGTTTCTCGGGCTCAATTTTGGCTCAGAAAGCTAATTCAGCTATTTTTGTTGTTGTACTACTTTTAGCTATTTTTAACACTGGATTCAGCTATTATTTTGAAGATGCCATTGGACACACTGGTCGATTGAGTAAAAATTTGTGTACGTGCGTCTGCAGCTTCGTAGCCTCGTAGTTAAAATACCCTGGTTCTTTTTATACAAGGATTGATAATTTGATTGAACACTTTAACTATTGGCAGGGGATCAGACCAAACTCAAAAACCCTGTTTTCTGCAACAATTTTTCCCTTTTTATTACGATTGCACAGACATGAATATCTCCCACACATTTGAAAGTTGTTATGTTCATAATTTTGGTGGTTGTTTTAGTTTTTTTTTTTTTTTTTTATGCATATACATACATATATTGTGTATGCAAGTAGAACTAGGTTCCCTAATTTATGTTTTGAGCTTAAAATTTGATTCATGTAAGAATTTCCTGAGACAGTTTACGGATATGTGCAAATAGCAGTTGGACAATTTTTTTTGTACGGTTTCTCATTTTTTGTATTTGGGCAGTTCTTTTACATTTTGTGGATGCTGCGCCTTTAACTAAGCGTTCCTTAATTTTTGTGTTGTGTCCGTTTGAAAATATGTTTTCATAGTTATATGTTGTAAAATGTTGATATATATGTTATATATACGTTGTGTTGAAGTATATACTATAAACATACAAAATATGATGCCGTCAAAGTACAAGTGTGAGTTAAATTCTTTGCTTGTGCTGTTTCAATAAAGTTAGTACTTTGTGGCGACCAAACAAAAACTTTGTTTTTTTTTGTTACTCTTTGTCATTTACGCTGACATTGTTATTATTAAATTTTTTTGTTGTTTATTTTAATTTCTGAATATTTGTACTTCACTGGTAGAAAATCACTGAGTTACTTTGCGGTTTTTGTTTGTTTCATTTTGTTGTGTAATGTATTTGTTGTTGTTTTTGCTGCTGTTGTTTTTTGTTTCGCAAAAAATGTGAGTGGCTCGTATAAATATACATATGTTGGAAAGCTTTTTTTTTGTTTTCTTGCATGTATGTAAATATGCACATATCGTGTTTAAAATTGTTATTTTTCCAATTCTTATCTTTTATTCGTCTTATATGGTATATGTAAAAAAAAAAGACTTACGACTACATACTTGATATATTATCCCTGATAACGTTTTAATTTGTGTTTTGTTACATAATTTTTCTCTCTACCTTTATGTTTAGCATACTTATAACATTTCCTGTGTTAGTTATATTAATTTAGTTTTAATACGATTATATTTTGTTCTTAAAAACTGGTTTGAAATAACTATGTTTATATACGTATATAAAAAAATGCATATGTTTGCAGCTTGACGACATATGGTTGTTCTTGGTTTTTTTTTGTTTTCTTTCGTTTTTGGAATATGACTTTTTAGAGAATTTTTGAAACTATAGATATACAACTAAATTAAAATTAAAAAAAAAAAAAAAAAAAAAAAACAACAAGAAAATTTCCAATGCAATGATAGGCAGGCTGGGCATTTAAAAAGAGTACAAAATATGGAAGCTTGGTTTGGGCGCAATTTTATTTAGTTTTTAAAAATGTTTTTTTTTTTTGTTTTTGGCTTTAATTTCATCATTCCTGCTATGGAAGAATGTTGCGTATACGCCCTGATATGTGCCGTTATTTGTGATGCGCATATGAAAGTAAATCTTTTCGATCACGCGCCCAAAAGCTGTCCCCCGCCCTATAGCTTGCCTAGCCCTCAGCTTGGTTTTAGTCCTTCACTCTCTTTCCTTTTTTTGTTGTTGTGAAAACGTACGTAACTTAATGTTTGTAAATTCTAAAAAAGTGGTCTCAAATAATGGTATAATATACTTATATTTGAAACTACAGACCGCTTATTATTTGCTTATGGGGCATGCGTACAGCTTATTTACACAATATAGTATTTTTTTGTTGAGGTATTGCACATGAAGCAACGATGTCATCGATGCTTCAACTACTAAGTAGTTGGAGAGCAGCACACAATTAATTTTATGATACAATAACCCAAACAGTTGACGACGACGACAAAATTAAATTAAACCCTAAACGAAATACAATTACAAACGAAAAAAAAAAAAAAAAACAAACTAATAACTAAAATTGTGAGCACAGTGACTGGAATAGGTCTAATTAAGAGCCTATGGCTAGTCGTCACAAGGTGTAAAAATTAACCACGGGCAAAGTATTTGTAGCTGGTCTCTGACTGCATTTGGCCACAGAAATTCTCTAAAAAAATAGCATTCCAACGTAAATCCTATTGTATGCCTGGTGGTGGCTGGCCAAGCTCGCTTTTGAAGTCGAACAGGCTCGTGCGCGAATGCGACAGCTGATGATGATGTGGATTCACATGATGCCCGACCAGGCCGTGTTTGATGGCCGATGTTTTCAACAGGCGTTTGAGCATGCCGCTCGAGCCGCGATGCTGCAGACTCTTGTGCGTTGTCAGCGAGTTCTTGGTGCGGTATCTTCTGTGGCAGAACTCGCACACATACAGAGTGTCGGACTGCTCGTGCTTGTCCTGAAAGTGTCGTTTGAGTGAGTAGTAGCAGGAGAATGTGCGCCGGCAGTAGGGACACTCCTGTGGCTCGTTGATGCCGCCGCTGGTCGGAGGTGGCATGCGCAGCGGCAACTGGGGCACGGGCACTACACCGACATTCCCATTCCCGGACTGCGGAGATGTGGTCAGGTTCGCACTAGCATTGGACTGGGCTGGGCTGATGCCATTGCTGATGGCACACCCATTGCCAGATGGGGCGCAAAGGTTGCTCGCATTGCTGCTGCCAACGCTGCCGGGGCGTGGCGGTGAGATCTTCAAGTGGTAGACGGCGGCGGCCAAGCTGCCATTCAGCGAGTAGGTCGGCGATGTCATCGCGGTGGGCGGTGACGGCGGCGATGAGGTAGAACTGGTTGGCGAGGTAGCTGCGGGGCGTTTTATATTGAGCGGTCCTTCATAAGGAGAGAAATAACATATATTAGTCGAGGCTTGTGAAGAGCGTTTGTCAATTAACTAGCATTTGGATTTAATTTATGTATATTATTTTTTGCGAAATACATAGCTTTTTTTTTTGCGTTTGTTGTTGAGAAAATGAAACTAAAAGTGCAGTTAAAAGATGAAAGTTCGAGGCTGAATTTTAAAATATATGTTTTTACAGGGATAGGAAATGTTCAAAATATAATTGTGTGTTTTTTTGAAATTTATTTTTTTAATACATGTATATTTTCTAGATTCAATTCTTTTTTTATATTTTTGTTGCTAGATGGAGGTAGGGTAAGCGTTATAGAGGTTGCTATTTATATAGAAATAATATGCGTATAATCAGCATGTTTTACATACTTAAAACTGAAAATCGAGGCTTTTAATGTGCCCTCTAAAAGTAGTTGTGTCTATTTTTATTTATTTTTTTTTTTTTTGATAAAATATGCATAAGAAAAACTTATATTTTCAGTTGTTCGATAGAACTTAAATTAAAAAGTTAGTAAGTTTTTCCTAGCATGGCTTTTAATGAATACATATGTATATGAATACATTGACTTTTTTTTAAAAACGGTATACGTATTTGCTAGGCTGGGCCACTGTCAAAATATAAAGCTGGTAGAATTTACAGAGTATTAGAATGCATGCATTTGGGACACTGGCCTGGTCTAACAATGGGTTTATTTGCATTTTAATATATATTTTCCAATTGTTCTTGAATATTCGCCTTTACGAAACTGTAAAAATGTTACTAATGAATCAGGCTAGTTACAAATGATATATATATGTATGTACATAGCTAATTACAGTATTTACAAACATGCAACATTAACAAAGCAAACAAAAAACTATAATTAAGCCGACAACAGCAACTCTACAAAAGCATATGCACAAACTTGTATTTATGTACAGGTTACATCATGCGAATGAATTACTTTGCACATTAGAGATGTCAAAATATTGATGAAAGTATCGATAGTATCGATTTTATCGATAGGTTGACACTTTAATGCTCATGCTCAGATGTTAATAATAAGGTAGGTAGCAAAGTGGTCTTTAAGCAAAAGCAAAAAGCAAGTTATCAAGAATCTCAAGGAAAATCAATGGAACGTAACTTTAAGTTTATTTTAAATGTATCGTTGCGAGTTCAGAAACGAAATTAAAGTGGAAATAATGTGTGTTTTTAAAGTAATGAACTAGGAACTGAAAAGTCAGCTGCTGGATTCATACTTATGTAGTATAATAAAATTAGTGATATAAATTGACTGAGGAAATTTTTTAGAAAATGCTAGCTAAGTAGCATGGCCTGATTGAATCAACCAGAAACTAATTTCAATATTGTTGTTGTAGTATGTAGCGGTATAAGCACAAGGTTTCATATGAGTATTTATCAGATCTCTTAGTTTAATGACTCAAACTTACCAAAAAGAAAAATGAAGTATACAAGCACTTAAGTAATTGGTTATATATAACTTTACGCTTTTGCCTTTTTTATATATTGTTATTTTTATTCATTGATTATTATATGGTACAAATTATTATATGACTCAAAGCTGGAGGCGATGAGAGCAGAGAGATACAGACAGACAAAGAGGGAAAGAGTGATGGGGAGAGGGGGAGAGGCAGAGAGAGTCAGACAAAGAGAAGAAATACAGTAAAACTATAAGTAAAACGCAGTGGAAAGATCAACGTTGAGAGAACTAGAGAATTGGCAAGTGCATAGTTCAAGACGGGGACGCAGGACACCTACGACACGGAGGAGTTAACAACGCGGAGACAGCCATGAGAAAACGTAGAGGAAACTAAGGTAAAACATACTTGCGAAAGAGGACGGGTTGCTGATAATTAGTTGACAGGCATTCGCGAGCTAAGCTCGTGGAGCGACTGCTTTGCACTGTAAGATTCAGTATAAGCTAGAATTGAATGTTTGTTCATTTGCGTATCCATTAATTAGTTGCATTAAAATGATGCAGATGGTATTTAAGCTTTACAAATGTTAGTGTCAATGAATTAAATGTACATATATACAAACTCATAGATGAGTTCATCGGAAAGTATCTGAATCTCTCCGAAAAAGACTCATTATTTGTGCTCGCTACATAAGTATTAGAAATAACTACTTTTGTGTTTTTTACATAAGCTTTTGTTATTGTTTATAGTATTAAGCATTTAAGCCAGATATATATATATATATATATATACATACATATACATATATATATATATAGAGCGAGAGCGAGAGAGAGAGAGAGAGATTAAGAGAGAGAGAAAGAGTACGGCTGGTGTTAAGATTGAACAGATAGACGAGATGGAGTTCTATATAGAAACCCATTAAATGGGCCAGCAGAAAGAAGCGCATACATATGTCTGTCTGTATAAGCGCGGAAGATCTGAATACCGGTCAGTTTTGCAATACAGATGTGAAGTTTACTTTTCTATATAGATAGTGCGTGAGTATAAGAGGTACCTCCTAGATGGTGTTAAAGTCGGTGTTTGATATACTTTACAGGGCCAACACTTTCTTTATACAGGAAATATAGCTATGTATTGCTACAGCAGGAGCAGAAACGGCACGTGAGAGTAAGAGTAAGAGTAAGAGAGAGAGAGAGAGAGAGAGAGAGAGAGAGAGAGAGAGAGATATGTATAGATAGAGGGAGAGAGAGAGAGAGAGAGAGCGAGAGATTTATATAGAGAGTCACAGCTAGATGAAGAATGTGGAAGTGTTTTGCCAACAAGCTGCATATCGAGGTATTATGCTTTAAACTAAGTGTAGGAATACTTTTAACAGTAGCGGTATGATAACCACGTCGAACTGAAATAGTTCGATGCATGTTCTCTACATATGCATTTTAGAGTTTAGTCTATTTCAACTGATAGAGATACTATGGTAAATGTGGTGAATTGTGAGAGTGAGGTTAGAGGGAGAGAGAGACTTTTTACAGACTGTGGAGACTGTGAAAGGAGGGCACTTAAAGTTAAAGAGAGAGCGAGAGAGAGAGAGATAGAGAGAGAGAGAGAGAGAGAGAGAGAGAGAGCGAGAGTGTGTGTATGCTAGAGCGGGGTATGGAGATATAGAGAAACGGTTTTGCATAGAGGAGAGGTCATGACAGACATAGCATGTTGTATATGTACTAACTACGTATCTTCTCTTTTTTTGTTCTTATTTTTTAAATATATTTTTTTGTTTTTTTTTTTTTTTTTTGGCTACCAATGTAGTTTAGATGTTGGGCTAACCTTTAGCAAGCGCGTGTACTTTGACTGACTAACGGGTACCGGGGATATCGTTTGGGTACCCGGTAGCGGGATACTGAAGAGTACCGAGTTAAAGTTGTAGCTGTGACGTTTTGGATGGCTTTGAAGTCAAGTGAATTCAGCTCAGATCTCTCCATATTGGGTAAATTTTGGGGGTGTATTGCCTGTTTCTTTCTCTAGCTCCAATTGGCAAATTGTGTATTATGTGCTGCTTGTTGTTGTTAGTCGTTGTGGCGGCAGCATTTATAACACTAAGCACAAGTGGACCGGCGAATGGCAAATTATTTGTAGCTATCTTTTGTTATACTTTTATATTTTATTTAATTTATATATCTTTTTATTTTTCTATATCTAAAATTTGAGTGAATGTATGTTGCGTATAGTCAATAAGTTGATTAGAGAAGATTACGAGTAAGCTATGAGAAAGGCAACTTGTGTATTAAAGAAAAATACAACAAAATTATATGTATATATATATATATGTATGTATATATTTATATATGCATATACACCATATATATACATATTAACAAGAAGATTAATTTTTAAAATTGACTACAAGTACGTTGTATGAGGTATAAAGAAGGCCACAGAGTATAAACAGTTGCATATACAGTAAATAATGTACTGTATATGTACTTATGTATAAGTATGTGTGTAAATGGTCCATAGGCATATGAGTCGTTAGATGTCAGCAAGTTAGCTCAGTTGGGTCAACTTTTATGTCAATTCATAGTAACTACATACTATGTGTATCTACTGTAAAGAATTCTAAACTTAGAGCCTAATGTCTTTTTGTTTTTTATTCATTATAAGTTAATGTATATATAGTATGCTAGGTACGCATAGTTAAATATTTATGTAAATGTATGTAAATCATGATTTTTTAGTTTTTTTTTTTTTTGTTAATTTTTTTTTTTTTTAATTGTAAAGTTTTGTATCACTACAGAATGGCATTGCTTTAAGTTTAAGTTAAGTTTCGAGTCGTGAAAATGTTTAGTTTTCTTGTTGCTTGTTCTATATATTGTTACCGTTAGTCGTATTCTTACGCTGATGTAAATAGTAATCATATAATGTCAGGATATGTCTTTCTTGTATGAAAAGCGGATATTGTTCGTTATGCATCACTGTCGTTGGTGGTCGCTTATAATGCTGAGTTTTGGTCGACGTTAAGTGAGTGTGTGGCAAGTAATCTAACTCTAGCTCATCAATGTTGAAGTTATTTTGATCGCTACTAAGCATTTTGTGATTGTAATTGTTGTTATTGTTGTTATTGAATTGATTCGCATTGGTTTTATACTGTTGAGATTTGATTTCATTCTTTGTCATGGCATTTTTCGCAGTCTGAACCACTGTTAACCCAGACAAAGGCGTTAAGTCTCAGATTGACGAATTAAATTGGTTATATAGCTTGATATCTTTTATCTCCATTTCGCCAGGCCGCGACTTGTGATAGGTATAAATGTGTGTCATGAGCGAATTACGCGAGCAATAGACCCGCTCGCAGATGGCACAACGGTATTCCTCTTGGCGTACGGCATGTTTATCGGCAATGTGTCGCTTAAGTGAGGCTTTCGAGCAGAGAAGCTTACCGCAGAGTTGGCATGAGAACAGTTTCTTGGGTGAATTTCCTGTAAATTGGTTTGATTGGAGTTTGATGGTTGGTATATTGATATTTGCTTGATATTTCATTTAGGTATTTGGGTTTCATTTAGTTTTCTTTTAGTTTATAGTATACTAGTACGATTTTAGATTGGCTTAAAATTACTATGAATTAAGATATAGTGTAGTAGGCTCATGTATGTAAAAGTGTAGATGATTGTGAATGATATAGCTATGCACACACACACTTCGGAGCTGCATGTGTATAGCCATATATGTTTAATTAATTTTTTTTTTCTTTTTCTGTAAAATAAAAATCATTTTCCTTTGAATGACTTGAATTGCACAAAATATATTTTAATTTAGTTTAAAATTATAACTTCAAATATTATGTTATATAATTATGCAACAAATAGTACAGATAACATATAACAAATTTAAATTTTAAATAAAATAAAACTGTCATTGTACCTCTAAGATGATGGGGGCGGCAGCTATGCATCAAATTCATTTAGCACAATGTGAACATTTAGTTGCAAAAAAATTGTTTCAGGCGCTATCGAATAGCAGGCGCGCTCTGAGTGGGCGTGGCATTATGTCATAATGGGCAATGGTGCGTATTTCGTATATATATGTAATATATGTGATAAAAATGAATGAAGATTCGATACAGAGTAAGATAAATTGACCCAAAGGGACGCTTCAGACCATCTGTTTTATATTTCTTTTTTTAGTGCATAGATTAGATTAGGCTCTGCACACCATTCCACTTAGACAAGTTGACACAAACATAGATGGAAGGAAGACACAGACAGAATAGATACATAGATAGCGCGATGGTGACGGGTTAGTGCATTTTAGATATAGTATTTGTACGATTTTGTTTCTGTGCCCTGCTGATTCGTAGCTGGTCAACAAGTACACTCAAAATAAAATTTAACAAATCGCCATAAATTGAAAATGTTTTATAATTTTTACAACCTTTTTGCTCTGGATATTTTTGTTTCCTTTTTTTTCTTTTTTTTTAATGAAAACTCAAAGCAACTTTCCGGATTTTATCGCGTTTTTGGGCTGTTTTTCTGAGTGCATGTAGAGAGCAATATATGAATATGTGAGATGTAACTATTAAAGTACGTATGTATGCATTCGCACATACATACATATGCACTTCCTAATCTGTATACATGGCTCTCCAGTTAAACTCACTTTAAATACACACACACACACATACAATGACACATCTTGGATGTGGTTTATTTGGTGATTAGCTTGACGCATGGTTTTGTCGGGGAGAAAAACCTATGTTTCCTACAGAGAGAGAGAGAGAGAGAGAGAGAGAGCTGGGTTAAAGATGTACTCGATTTGGCAATCCCAAATCAAGTTTGTTTATCACAATATGTATGTATATATATATAGTATATATCGCATTGGCAGAACACAAACCCTGATCGAATGCTCGAACAGGTCATTATTTAAAATTTCAAGTCGGTTTAAGTATTCCGAGTTTGATACAACAAAAAGTACCTCTCGCCTATGTTGGTATGTGCGAGTACAAGTACATATCCAACAGCTGAGAGTTGATAGAAACGTGGTTTACGAAATCTTTTAATTGGCCGAGTTATAACAGATCTTCCTTTTTGAGCCCGTTTTCTAAAAAGCAGCAGAGCTGAGCTTGGCAGCGGGAAATGTAATAATAAAAGGAATTCTAAGCACGCACAGCATCTTCATTTATATACGTTAGTTTTATTTAAATAATAACACATTAGTTTTTGTTGTTTTATTTATGAAAATATTTCATTTTCTATTTGTATTATATATGAATGCTTGTGTTCGATTCGTGTATTTTCCTCACCATTATAAACATTATGCTTGATTTACGATTTTATGAATAAAAAGATTTTCATTTAGTTTTAGTGTTTTTTGCTTAAGTTCGTCTCTTTGACATTTACATAAAATGCATTATGCATATTCCTTATTCGAAATCAATATTTATAATTTCGTAATTACGCATTTCATTTACCAAATGACTTTGTTAAACATTTTAACACCATTATATACAAGTAGAAGTTTGAGAAAAAAGAAAGAAAACAAAAACAAAACCTATTAAGTTTTCTTATGTTTGAAGCATTAAATATGCAACTTAAGAGTTCTTGTTGTTGTCATTTAAAGTAGTTGAGATGAAAGTCGAACAATGCTCACTATTTAAAATTATCGATTCAAATTGCAAGTGTACCAAGTATCCGTAAAGAAACTTGTTATTAATTATTATTGATATTGTTTACTTTATTTATAAATACAACTATGTGGATACATAAGTATGTAAGCATATTGTAGCAATGGTCTTTGAATTGGCAATTGAGTGAGATAGCAACGTTTTTTTTTTGTATAATAATATAATTTTTTGTCAAAGTGAATGTGTACAGTGGAACGTACATAAATCATAGTTTCTAAGTTTTTCTACTCGTATACTTGATATATTTTGATTTAAAATTTACTTTGAAAAAAATATCGTAAAATTTGTTATTTAGAAAATATTTTTTAAAATTTTGTTACTTTTCATTTTATGCGAATAGAAAGTTATGTTGGGTATATATATTCAAGTATACGAGTATGTCCAAAAACTTTTCGGGAACACTTTCCGGAACCGAAGACGACATTATTATTAATTTCATTTTATGCGGATAGAAAGTTATGTTGAATATATGAAGTATACGAGTATGCCCAAAAAGTTTTCAAAAAAAACTTTTCGGATCCGAAAAGGATACTATTATTACATTTTTAATTACTTCTCACTCGATGCCATTGGTTTGGAGTCTTACATTTACTGTTTATGTAATCTGTGTATTATGTTTTTACGCAGATATTACGATATTATTTTTTCTTGTCGGCTTGGCATATTGCTTACACCCATGTAGTTAGTTACTGTTCCTATTACTGTAGTTGCGTGTGCCGGTTTCTTATTTGATGTATCATATTGTAATTATAATATTGTAAGCAATATGGTAGAAGTGCGGCTTGGAGCTAATGTTTCATTGAATAATGTATGTATTTATAGTGTTTTCATTTATATAGGACTTTGGAAAGGGATTTTTTATTATAGCTAAATATTTAGGTCTGAAACGTAAATACCCATATTGAATTTAAAAACAGAGAGAACATTAACTATTGTTTGTTGCTCATACTATAAGTGTTACCGTTAGTGTTACCGTTAGTGTTACCGTTAGTGTTACCGTTACTGTTACTGTTACTGTTACTGTTACTGTTACTGTTACTGTTACTGTTACTGTTACTGTTACTGTTACTGTTACTGTTACTGTTACTGTTACTGTTACTGTTACTGTTACTGTTACTGTTACTGTTACTGTTACTGTTACTGTTACTGTTACTGTTACTGTTACTGTTACTGTTACTGTTACTGTTACTGTTACTGTTACTGTTACTGTTACTGTTATGTTACTGTTACTGTTACTGTTACTGTTACTGTTACTGTTACTGTTACTGTTACTGTTACTGTTACTGTTACTGTTACTGTTACTGTTACTGTTACTGTTACTGTTACTGTTACTGTTACTGTTACTGTTACTGTTACTGTTACTGTTACTGTTACTGTTACTGTTACTGTTACTGTTACTGTTACTGTTACTGTTACTGTTACTGTTACTGTTACTGTTACTGTTATGTTACTGTTACTGTTACTGTTACTGTTACTGTTACTGTTACTGTTACTGTTACTGTTACTGTTACTGTTACTGTTACTGTTACTGTTACTGTTACTGTACTGTTACTGTTACTGTTACTGTTACTGTTACTGTTACTGTTACTGTTACTGTTACTGTTATGTTACTGTTACTGTACTGTTACTGTTACTGTTACTGTTACTGTTACTGTTACTGTTACTGTTACTGTTACTGTTACTGTTACTGTTACTGTTACTGTTACTGTTACTGTTACTGTTACTGTTACTGTTACTGTTACTGTTACTGTACTGTTACTGTTACTGTTACTGTTACTGTTACTGTTACTGTTACTGTTACTGTTACTGTTACTGTTACTGTTACTGTTACTGTTACTGTTACTGTTACTGTTACTGTTACTGTTACTGTTACTGTTACTGTTACTGTTACTGTTACTGTTACTGTTACTGTTACTGTTACTGTTACTGTTACTATTACTGTTACTGTTTGACACGTGGTCGATATGATACTATGCTTAATTGTTTTGGTACGCTATGGTTTTGGCTATGCTTGGATTTTAGCTCAAATTCAATACTGTTTTATATATGTTTTATAGGAGTAACCGGGGAAATCTGGTTGCTTCACTGAATGAAAATCAAAAAAATTACAAACAATTTAAATTTATCTGGATTACTTCTCCTTTTCTTGGTTTAGAGCGGTATTATTAGGTTTTAATAATATAAACAACATTTAAAGTGGAGAGCATTGTGCAAATATAATTATATGTATGTACATAATTACTTTGTATGTACTTGATGTAAACTGTTTTCAACTTCGGTATGACATTTCCTTAAATATTTTTTTTTCGTTTTTTTTTTTTTAAATAAAATTTCTAGTTTTTTGCGTTTTGTTTTATTTGTAGTATAAACATTGCTTTCATATTTAGATTGGGTTATTTGTTTATCTATTTTAGGTATTTACAATTATTTTTTTTTTAATATTTTTATTTAGTTGTGGCTGTTTATATTTGGGTGTGTGCGTATCGCATTTGCTAAGAAAAAATTTAATTTAAATCTTTAATCCTTATGTATGACACAATAATCATAATTCATTGAAAATGTCAGAATAATTAGTAGTATCTTTCGATAAGGCTATAATGGTTGAGCCGTCAGTCAACAATTTAGGTTCAAATTGCTGTGCAATCGAATTCGTAAACATGAAATAATGCATATGGGTGTTTTTTTTTTGTTTTTTTTTTTTCTGATGTGAATATTGCATATGCTTAGATCGCATTTTTTATTTATAAAGTCTAAAGAAACACTTTAATCAAATTTGGTATACAAAAAATGAATTATAATGGTAATATAAAAAATAGTGTAAATATCAGATGGGTATATATATAAATTAAAATGATTTTCAGACTTTTCGTTGTGCCAAAAAAAAAACTTCCTTCCATTTTCTAAGCGAGTACATTTATACGCGCATCTAGGCATATATGTATGGATGTATATATATGTATGTATGTACGTATGTATGCAAAAATGGTAAAATAAATAAAAAAAAAATAAATTTCACTGCATACTTCTGTGTGAGAGTGTATATGCATCAGTACTGCCAATTAGCTATTTTCAAGCTAAATTGGCCTATTTTTGGAGACTGTCCGCAGGAAACAGTTGAAATTTGTAATTGATTCGCTTGATTTGATATCTAAATGACAAGTGCCAACAGCAAGCTAATTCGGCTATATTAAAGTTTTTGATGGCAACATTGATGCACATATATGTATGTCGGTATGCAGTTAAGCAAAGTCTGATGTAACTGAGTAATACACGCACTACATCCATACACATATTTACGCTTGTATGTACTTATTTAAGCTTTTATTTTAATTATGTTAGTATTCGCGCTGGTCGTCAATAATTTCGAAATTGCACGCTTATCAATAATATACCGTTCAATTGCCATTTTGTTTTTGTATTACTTTTCTTCTTTAAGGATACTTCAAAAGTTCAGTCTTGAAAATCAATGTAATGCAAATGAAAATCTTAAATACTGCGCTTAGTCCAAATTTTGATTATACGTTACAAGTTCAAATTTTTCTCGTTTCACAAAATATATCCCAAATGGTAAAATTATTTATAAGTATATAATGATCGACTAATCAGTCCGGGACAAACAATTAAATTGCCTTGCAAGTACTAATTGTCACAAAAAAAAAAAAAATAAATAAAAAAAATATAGTATTGCCCGTCAGACAGTTAATTTTGGATAATTTGCAAAATTTGCAATTTTTTGTGCCTAAAAACTATCAGTCCTTCTCCTTCCGATTTTAATATAATTCCTAGTACACGTTAGGCAAAACTAAACCAAAAAGTTAGGTTAATCTAACCTAGGCTAAACTAACCCCATACAATATTGTAATTTTGTAAAATAACTGTAACTAATACGCATTTTGATGTTTTTCTACGAATTTTGAAATAGTTATTCAAATCTGTGTAAATCAATAAAAGTGGAAGGTAACGTACGAGAGCCTACAAATTTTGACTCATCATTGCTAATAGTTGTTTTTTAGTCGACTTTAACGAATCGTCGGAGTATGTACAAATACGAATGTACAATGTGTTTTCCCTCGACTTCTTAATTCAGATACATATTTATGTGAACTTATACATATACATATATGTGTGTGTATATTTATGGGTTGATAATAAATTGAATTGTTTTTAATTATTATTATTTTTTAAATAATTTTCAAATTAATTTGTGCTTCTTCAGCGATATTAAGTCATAGTTATATACATATATCCATATGTATTAACGTATGTATTGTATACATATGTGTATAGCTCTGACTTAAGCATAATATTATTGTACATATACATAAACTGTACCTTTTTTACAACTATAAAAAAAAAACACTCACACATAGTTTTACTTATGATTAGATTTTACACTGCCATGAGTGGTATTTTACATAGACCCTGCCTACTCATTATATGAATACTTATTGACTACATGTACATATGCGTAGTAATCAGAGTATGTTTGTTTAAAAATACACTAGTTAAGTTAAAAAAAAAAAAAACACGAGCATACGCATGGATAGTTGTACATTGAATGTTAGGTTATGTTGCATGAGTTGCGCTTGCCGGCCGGTCAACTTGCAGTATTGTCAAACAGAAAGTGTTAAAGTAGTGTTATAAATTGTTTCTTTGTTGTATGTACGATGAGTTAGTTTAATGTGCTAGAGCTAGGAATACAAGGACTACATCGTAGGGCACAATATACTCTACTCCAGTTTTATCATATGTCCAGATGGTTCCGTGCTGGATGTCGATGTTATATGGATATGTGTTCGTGTGTGCGCAAATGCAATTAGTGGTTGGTTAATTGGTAACAATTGGTTAATTCAGTAAGAGTGTTAACCTAATTTCAAAATAGATGCCTTGCATGAAGAACTCTATCAGACAAGTGCTTTATGAAGACCGATTTATCTACCTGTCTGTCTGTCTGTTTGTCGGCTTACAATGGGTAATACTCAAGAGGTAAATATTATTGTTATAGATGAGTGTGTGTGACAGTCTTTTATGCTTTGCTTTACGATGCTTCGCTCGGTTGGGTCAAATTTTTACGGACCTTTCCTCGATGCAGTTAAATCTAAACTCTACTGCATTTTGGCTATGCCGACGTCGTTAAAAAAAAAGAACACCTGCTCAATTATATGCGCGTTCATTCTCATAAAAGATTTGCAATTCGATCAATTTTTTTGTTTTTTTCTTTTTCACTTTTTTTGTTGTAAAAAATCACAGTTTTTCATTCATTTGCCTAAACATGTTATATCTTCATTTTAGTCAACTTTTTTCGCATTCAGTTGTTTGCCAAAACAGTCCATTCAGTTTTCGCCAGGTTGAGATCCAAAGTGCATACAGGTGTGCATGTATGTGTGTGTGTGTATGCGTGTGTTTATTTATATATTATATATTAAGTTATAGCTTAGCCCCGGGCTATGCCGTTAATCCTCCGTTTTGATCATTCCTTCGTTGCGTGTGCGTGTGTGTGTGTGTGTTTGGTTCGGATCGATCGCTGCATACCTTCCTGTGTGCGTGTGTGTCTCAGTGTTGCCAAATCAGCTATTTTCTAGCTATATTCAAAGGTCGTCAGCCGGAAATAAGTAGTTAGTTTTCAACTGATTTAGTTATTTTATTCACATCCCAATGGCAAGTTCTTTAGCTATTTTTAGCTATTTAAAATATTGGATTTAGCTCCTTTATTTTTAATGGCAGTTGGCAACACTGGTCGGACTTGTGTAGCATACATTTCAGCGATCCGCTTATTGGTCTAATAAATTCATTCGTTCATAGCGATGATGATGGGGGTGGGCGTGGCTGTGGCTGTGTGTATGTGTGTGTGTGTGTGGGTGTGTGTGGGTGTGCGGGTGGGTGTGTGGATGTGCGTGTCCGTGGGCATGCGCCGTTAAATGTGACAGATGCCCGCCGTGATGCTGCTGATGGAGATGGAGGGCTCGCAAATCTGCCACCCCTTCCGCCGCTGCCGCCGCATAAACGCCGCTGCCCTGATCAATTTGCGTGAGATCGACTGTTGGCGTGACTCCACCCACCTGCCCCCCGTAGTCACTGGGGCCACCTGCCGGTGACGCACTGCCGCCCGCCACCGTTGCCGCCGCCGCCGCTGCTGCTGAGTTGTTGAGTGCAACATGGAACAGCTGCTGCAAGAGTTGATGCTGATCTTATAAAAAGTCAATGCACGGCTTGACTATGTTCGGCGACGACTGCTGCTGCTGCTGTTGCTGCTGGTGATGGTGCTGCTGCTGCTGCTGCTGGTGCGCCGCTGCCAACTGCAGCGTGGAACTGGCCGTGCCGCTGGCCACGGCTGCGGCGCCCACAATTGGCGAGAGGAGCAGCTCAGCAGCGGCCGCAGCGGCAGCTGCTGCTGCGGCCACAGCATTCCCCCCAGCCCCGCCCCCTGCAACACTATTGTTAACCGCCGCCGCAGCGGTTAGCGAGCTGAGCGACTGATGCAGCCGGCTACCTGGGCTACCAGCCTGGCCCACCCCGGTGCCATGATGGAAATACGAATGATGATTCTTCTGGCGGCGATGGTAGATGCTCTTGTGGTTGTTCAGCGAGTTGAGGGTGCGGAAGACTTTGTGGCATAGATTGCACACGGCATTGTTGAGCGGCTGCAGATGCTGCTGCTCCTTGTGCCGTTTTAGCGTCAGCTTTGTGCTGAGCAACTTGCCACACACATCGCACCGATGGCAGGCATTCAGAGGCAGGGGCAACAGCAGCCGATTGGCCTGGGCCACATCATTGGCCCGCGCCGAGTTCAGCAGATTGCTGGCCGCGTTGCCCGCGGAACCGCGACCGCCGCCGCCGCCGCCGCTGCCGCTGCCCGAGGCGGAGGGCGAGAGCGAGGCGCGTCGATGGTGCTGGTGCAGCAAATGGTGGCGCTCTAGGGGCGAGCCGGCCCGTGCCATGGCATGCGCATGATGGGCGGCGGCTACCGCGTGCGCGGCAGCGCCCGGCGACAGCTCGTGATGCGAGTGCAGCTGATGCTGATGGTGGCTCGACAGCATTGTCAGCGGATGCTGGCCAAAATGCGGCGGCGGCGCGGACAGACCGTGATGCGGTGGTGGTGTTGTCCCAGGCGTGATATGTGCTCCTTCTAGCTCACGCTCCCGTTCCCGTTCCCGCTCCCGTTCGCGCTTATGGTATGCGGCGCTCGCGTTCGCTGTCGGCGACGGTGACGGCGTCACACTGACGGTGTGCAGTGGCATCCCGTCGCCGCCGGCGCACTGCGAGGAGCGCGACAGGCTGCGCTCGCTGTTGCTGTGCAGATCGTTGGCCTTGCCACGTTCCCGATCGCGCTCTCTTTCTCTTTCACGTTCTCGTTCACGTTCGCGTTCTCGTTCTTGGTGCAGTTGTTGTTGTTGTTGTTGTTGTTGTTGTTGTTGTTGTTGTGGGTTATGTAGTGTGGAATGATGTTGTTGTTGGAGTTGTTGGAGGTGGTGTTGTGATGTTGGCTGTTGTTCTACTTGTTGTTGTTGGTTGTTGCTACTACTATTACTAGGGTTGTCACTACCGCCGGGCACTATGACGCCGCCGAGTAGGCTGGTGCTGCCACCTATACGTCATATAGGAAGAGAAGAAAAAAAGAGACAATAGTGACTTTTCTGTATATTTGACTTGGTTTCTGTTGTTGTTGTTGCTGTTGTTGTGGTTGTTGCTGTTTTTGTGGTTGCTGCTGTTGTTGTTGTTGTTGTTGCTGTTTAGTTTGTTTTTGTTATTTGATTTGTATGCATTTCATGCTTGTCTGTTAGTTCGTGACTTTGCACACACACACACGCGCGCACACACACACACACATATGCATGAACGAAGCACGCTAGGTGTGTGTGTGTGTGTGTGTGTGTGTTTTTGTTGTTGTTGTTGTTGTTGTTATTTTTGTTGTTGTTGCGTGTTCGATGTCTGTGTGCGTCTGTTGCCTTGTGTTCTGTTGTTTTGCTTGTTTTATAACTGGTGGTCAGTGTTCTGTTTGTTGTGTTTTTGGTGTTCGTTTTCGTATTGTATTTTTTGTATTATTTACTTTACATTATTACACTAACAAATCCAGGCTCAAAACAATTGTAAACTTGCTGATTTTGCTAATATTGGAATTATATATGATGTGATTATATGTTTCATATTTTTTTTTCAATTTCGCTTGTCTCTGTTTCATTTGAATTTAATTTAAAAAAATCATCATAATCAATGTGGCTAAAATTTGATTATTTGGCAAATTTTGCAAAAATTTTTGTTGTTTTTTCTGTGTCGCCTTTCGCAAAAACATGTGTGTAAATAAAATATTAACAAAACTTTTCTGTTTCGGTTTTTTTTTTTTAACTTTTTTTTTAATTAAAAAAAAATTTTTGTTTTTTGTTTTTTTTTTTTTGGCTAGTTGTTGCATGTTAATTTGAAATTTGTGTTTGCGGCTCGTGGGAGCTGCACAAGTTTTGTCAAATTTGGACAAATTTTGTGCAGTTTTAAGTAAATTTTTCTTGCAATGCGAAATGTTGTTATTTGCTTCATCTTTATTTGGAATTTTCAACTTTATTTTTACCATTTTTTTCGCAGTTGTGGCTGCTCTAAGAGTTAAAACATGCCACAAGGCTGCAAGCAGATGAGTTAATCAGAACTCACCAAAAAATGTGTACAAAAGATATTTTGTATCTTCGCTTGTTCCTCGGCAAATCTTGAATATCTGTACCAATGGCTGTGTCTGTTTGTTAAATTTTTTTTTGAAACAAAACTTGAGTGTTTTGTGAAATGTATTATTTTTGGAAATTTCTTGTATAGTTTTAAAACCAATTTTTCGTTTTGTTTTAGCAAAATTTTGAAACATATTTGGCCTGATTGATTTGTAGTATATAAAATGTTTTTAGTAATATTTTCGTTTTTTATATTTTTTATTATAATTTTTTGTAATAGTTATTTCTGATTACTTGACAAGTTTTGACAAGTATCTCGACTATTTTCTGTTGTCACTAGTGTCTCTTTTTTTCCAACTCAAACGCAGCACCTTTGCCTTTGTGATGCGGTTGGTTAAATTTGGGTTTGCTTAAAAACGAACCAAATATACCATTTTTCAAATGTGCTCTTGGGGGGAGGGAGCGCAAGGCATTGTTGGGGGCGGTTATGGTAGGAGGAGGCTGTGGGTACTGGGCCAGGTTGGGCTTTATAGGTAAACAGTAGGTAAATACACACAATTAGATGTACGCATTAGACAAATATATATGTTATATATATAGATTGGACCGGGGGGACTTAAAGGAAGGGTGTGTGTGCGCAGGTGTGTATGTTTGTGGGTTTTTGTCTGTGTGTGTGTATGTGTGAGTGTGTGCATGTGAAAGACATTTGGATTGATACTTAACATTTCGCAGGTAACAGCTGTTGGTTGTGGTCTTGTTTATTGGTGGTGACAGGATCGGGCACAGGAACACCTGGTTAGCTGGTTACCAGTGATTGGATACTAGAATACAGGACACTGATGCGGGGGACTTGGAGTAATGAATGATTAGGAGTTGCGTTTTTCGGATGGGGTTTGTATATTATACGTATTAGTAATTGTTGTTCCTCTATTGTTTGTAAACAAGGGGATACTTATATTAAGTGAAAAAAATGACTCTTCATCTAATGTGCTTGCTCTCACGGTGTTTATGTTAACTTATTTAAAAGTATGTAGGAGGATGTGTTACGATCGCAGCTTCTCCACCCAATCTAAACACAAACTTGAATTTTGGCACACAAAAATTGGGAAAATTAATTGAATTCTGTTTTTGTGTGGCAAAACTAACGCAATTATATCGACAGACTTTCGCTCTAAAATACATTTTTATATATTTCGCGGCATGTTAGAGATATACAAAGATAATGAGATAGAGAGAGATACAAAATGTGTGTGTATGTGTATGTGGTGGATGTGTTTGTGTGTGTATGTAATGATTGATGCTGATTGAATGCTATTTAATGCCATAGTGATGGATTCTTGGATAGATTATTATTATTATTAATTGACTGATTTATCAAATGCTTCATTGACCGGCTACCTGACATTTGAACAAATATATAGCGCATACTCGATTATTATTAGCATGCAACTTAGTTGTGGGACAGCTTTCGAGCTGGGTAAATGAAATATATTCGCGTTTTATGTGTAGGTTTTTATTATTACACTGTTATAATCAAAGAACTCCGGTACTGCAATTGCTTTCTTACATTCATATATCGAATTTGAACATATATATTTATATACCATATATGTGTGTTATTAATGTGGATGTGTGAATGTACTTATTTGCTTTCGGCATTGCTCTTACTTAAAACTATAAACTAACGAACACAGGTGCACTCATAAAGTATCCGGTTAACATTTTCCATGTATATATCTACAATTGTTTTTTATCATCTCTTACAAAATATCAAAAAAAAAGTATATATGTATTTAAAAAAACCAGGATTAGCCTAGATGTTAACAAATGTATATGATAAACTTTTAAGTAGTAATTACTATGTTGTATATTTTCTTATTTACTGTATGTCTATAAAATATCATATGAATGTGCGTATCCATATATATATATATATATATATATATATATATATATATGTGGGAGCGTGTGTGTGTGCTTACATATATAAATGGTATGCACTTCTCCTGGTTCCTTAGCTTAAGCCTAACATACATAATTAAATTATCATTTATGCTGCATTTCATATAAATGCATAACTTCGCAGTTGGTCGGTCGTTCGGTCGGTCGCTTTTTGATGTTCAACTTATTCTCATTCTTGTTTATGTATATATATGTATTAAACAAAAAAAAACTTTAGCTTGGCCTTAATCTGTGTATAAAAAGCTATAAAGGCTACGATTTGCACAATTGATTCCATTTGTGCCTAGGCTTACCTAAGTCTATGTATTTATTTAGCTGTATTTTGTTTAAATTGTATTTTATTAAAGCCATTTGAAGAATTCACTACCGGCACCTTTGTAATTTCATTTCTATTTTTTTTACTCTTCTATGTTTAGATTAATAATATGAAACTTGAGACAAAAAAAAAAAAACACTTTTGAAAAATTGATGAGAAGAGCGAAGCTCGGCCCCACGTGCTACTTATATGTGTGTGTGCGTGTATAATATGTATGTGTGTAAAAGGAGACGAATGCACATATACTTATGTGGAGTATATCTATCTATATATAGAACGATAACTGGAGCATAGCTTAGAGCACCTCCCGCTTACCAGCACAAATTCTGTTTCTATATCTAGATCTGTTTCTGATTCTGATTAAGTTTTTATTGATTTGCTTAAACTACAAAAGGCAACTAAGTGTTACTAGCCTAGAATGTAATTATTTTGCTCTGCATATAAACGTGTATTTTGGTTATTCAGAGTTGCATGAATCTTAATGAAATGCATTCCATTTTCAAACACTAACATTGCATGTCTACAGTTAACAGCTAGACTAGGCTCTGGGCTCTCTGGAGACTCAACCCAAATCTACTATATGTATAGGTTTGCAGGAAACCATGAATATCCCAGATATGTATGTGCCTTTTGTTGTACAAACATACATACGTGCAGAAGCGCCGTTGTGTGTGTGTGTGTGTGTGTGTGTGTGTGTGTGTGTGTGTGTGTGTGTGTGTGTGTGTGTGTGTGTGTGTGTGTGTGTGTGTGTGTGTGTGTGTGTGTGTGTGTGTGTGTGTGTGTGTGTGTGTGTGTGTGTGTGTGTGTGTGTGTGTGTGTGTGTGTGTGTGTGTGTGTGTGTGTGTGTGTGTGTGTGTGTGTGTGTGTGTGTGTGTGTGTGTGTGTGTGTGTGTGTGTGTGTGTGTGTGTGTGTGTGTGTGTGTGTGTGTGTGTGTGTGTGTGTGTGTGTGTGTGTGTGTGTGTGTGTGTATGCAAGTATAAATGTTGCTTTAATTTGATTAAGATTACAGTCATTTGCAAATGTGTATCGCGCATTTTCATATAATAGACAAACTTAACAAAGGTTTCATCTAATCTGTAGTTACTATGCGAATAGCCCTTAGCCAGGAGTGATTGCAGTTGCAGTTTTCAGTTGCAGTTGCGGTTGCTGTTGCGCAGTTGCAGTTGCCTTTTGTTACACACCCCACATTTTAGCAGCTGCTTCAAAAGTTCACATTGCCCTGGTGATAGTCAAAGTACATGAAACCCTATGAGGAGGAGTGATGGTTTAGCTGCTGATGGTAATATGTGCTGGCGGCTTGTTGCCCGGTCGGCTCCTGCTTCGGCTGTTTCAGATTGCGATGGTATATACTCTTGTGGTTGCGCAAACTGTTCAGGGAGCTGTAGACCCGCTTGCAGATATTACACACCGGCTCCTTGGTGGGCCGCATGTGCACGTTCTGTATGTGCCGCTTGAGCCGGGTGAGGGAGCTCAGATTCTTGTTGCACGGATTGCAGCGAAAATCATCGCCGCCGCTGGAGGCGTTCAGGCTGCCGCCGGATGTGTTCAGTTGCGAGTTGCTCAGCGAGCTGTTGGCGCTGTTGCCGCTGGTCGAGGCCGAAGCGTTGGCCGTGGCTGCCATATTGGCCATCACCGCGGCGAACATTTGCTGCTGCGCTGTTGTTGGTGTGTTCGCAGCGGGCGGACTGCAGCCGAGAATACCGTTGCTTGACTGACTGCCGCTTCCTGCATTGCTCAATTGGTGCTGTTGTTGCTGGTGCTGCTGCTGCTGTTGTGGGTGCTGCTGCTGCTGCTGCTGCTGCTGCTGTTGTTGCTGCTGCTGTTGCTGTTGTTGAGGCAGCGAGGGTGTAAGTATGCCGCCGTTGCTGCCGCTGCCGCTGCCCGTGCTGCCAGCGCTGATATTGTTGCAATTCGCTGCGAATGTGGAGAGATTAAGCCCACAGATGCCCGAAGCGTTTGTGATGGCTATTGATGTTGTTGTTGTTGGCGTTGTAGTTGTTTGAGTTGTTGTTATTGTTGGGGTTTTTATTGTTGTTGAGTTACGGTTGTATGTTTGTTCAGAGTAGAAGTTGTTGTTGCAATTGTTGTTGTTGTTGTTTGTTGTTGTAGAAGTTGTAGCATTTGTCGTCAGTTGACCTGACGACAAAGTAGGGAAGAAAGTCAGAAAACGTCGCATTAGCCCAAGGACAACGAGTTTTAATTTGTTTTTGATTGATCGAATTTTGTAGTTGGTTGGCTTTTTTTTTATTAGGATTTTGATATTTTTTTAGTTGAGGATTTTATCGAAAAATTATCATTAATAATTCGCAAGCATTTTTTTCATCAAATATAATATATATATTTTTTTGTTGTGATTTGTTTTGTTTCATTCAAATATATGCATATTGCAATTCTAGATTGCCGCTCACATACTCTAACGTTTTTTCTGTTATTAACTTTTAATTTAACTTTGGATTTATTTGATATCTATGGTAAATTACAATTTGGTAAGTGGCCTACGTACAAAAAAAAAATGTATTTTTCATTTCTTTTGTTTTTTATTTTTTTTTTTTTTGTTGCTGTTTTTGATTTTGATTTATTTACTGTTTTTGCATCAGATGAAATTGGGGGTCAGAGTTGAGGAGGTTCTCAGGAGGAGAGATCAAGTCACGTTGTTATATAAGTAGTATATATTGTGAATAAATAAGAGAATTTTGTATTAACAAGTAGACAAATTTATTTCCCTTCTGATTGTTCGTGCATGGCTGTCGTCGACGTTTCAATAGCTGACTATAGACCTGATCCTGTCGTGATCCGATCTAAACTATACTGCGGTTGGCTGCAGATCGAAGCTAATCACGTTTTTAGCTGAAGATTTCTGCCAGCTTCGAGCTACAGTTACCGTTACAGTTATAGTTACAGTCAATCACAAATGTGTGCTTAATTTTTTCTCTTTAATTTTGACCTGGACTCTATTTGATACTCTTTTGTTTTTTAATTGAAATTTTGTTTTTTTTTTTTGTTTTCCTTCTTTGTTTTGTTATAGTATTTTTAGAACGCTTGTTTGTTACTGTTGGGATTAATATTGTATTGTATGTAATTTCGTTGTTGTTATTGTTGTTGTACTCGTTACCGTTGTGTGGCGGAGTGTGTGGCAATATACAGAGAGAGGGGGAGTAGAGGAAATCAAACGTAAAAAGGTACAGAGCCGTGTGTGTGTTGATAGACTTTCATTTTATTTTTTCAGTGTACGTTTTTAGTTGTCTGTGTGCGTGTTTGTGTTTGTATTTGTATCTATATGTGTGTGTGTATGTGTGTGTGTAGGTTAAACACCATCACCATAATAATTCTTTCTGCAGTTTGCTGTTGTTGTTGCTGTTGAGTTTAGTTTCTTGTATTTGTGGTGTATATTTACATGTATTGCGTGTGTGTAGTTGTGTGTATGTGATTGTGTGTCACTTAAATAAAGGACTAAAAATAAACCATTTCCAAATTCGTTTCATCATCTCATTATCATCGTCTCTTCATCATGTTTATCAGTTTCGACGGCGAGGCCATTTGAAAATTTTTAATTAGCAATTTTTTTCATATATTAATTTAAGTATTTGTCCATAAAAAGTTGTTGTTTACATTCATTTCGAAATGTTTAGGTATTATTTTTTTATTTTATTTTTGGGCATGGGGACTGAGTATTTTTTTATGTTTTGTTTGGATTTTGGGAAATTTTTGTTGGTTCCTCATTTGCGTTTCATAATATTTAATATATAAAGTGATGCGAATTATGGCTCAGTAATAATACAACAAATGGGTGTTTCTCTTATCGTAATTGCACATCGAATTTGATTTAGAATTTTTACAACTTAAACAAATGTAAGGTAAAAATTGTCCAATTTTTTTTTAATTGATGCACAACTGAATTTATATTTCATGTCAAATTTGATAGTTGCCTTTTTAACGGGAACTAGATGAATTTAATGTATTCGATTTTCATTCAAACAAACTCACACACATACACATATACATATGTGCGTGAGTGTGTGTGAGAATGTTTGTTTGTAGGGAAGGGGACTAACCCTTGGATTTCGCCAAGAATGATTTCATGGTGTAAATTGGTGTGGGTGTTGTGCAACCTCTTTGTTCGTTGGGTACAGGGTATAGTTAATTATAGCTATCGATAGTTATCGATTTTGCGATTATTCTTTCTGAAGTTGCCAATATGTGTGTGTGTGCTTAAAACTTAACTTACAAAAATAATGTACAGTATTGCTTAAAAGTTTTTCACCAATTAATTAAACTTAAAATTAGGTAATTTCGCAACTAAATCAAACTAAATACTAAGCCCTTGTGTATTTATTTCGCATGTATGTGTGTGTATTTGCGTGTATCTGTGTGTGTGTGCGTGAAAAAGAACAGCGACAATTAACATATTTAGGGAGCGTAATTTAAAGCGTTTTATCATCAATTATATACGTGAAGCTTTCGACCTTTTACTGTTAACTGTTTGTATATGTATTTGTATTTGCATTTGTAAATGTATTTGTATTTGTTTTGAATTCGTGTAAACCCTTAATATTTGCCTGTGTTTGTATGTGTGTGTGTACGCATGTCTCCATTGCAGACAAGAAGAGCACACGTGGAGTAAAGCACAATTAACATGAGTAAAATATTTATAATTGTTACTGTAAATAAACTACTTAATTTAATTGTAATTGTAATGGTAGCCTTTTTGTAATTGTATTTGTAATTGTAATTGTAATTGTAATTGTAATTGTAATTGTAATAGTAATTGTATTTGTGATTGTATATGTAGTTGTATTTGTTATTGTTGTTGTGTATTGATAAAATCGAGCATCTCTCAGGGTTTTAAACAGTTTTCTAATTGTACTCTTTGATTTTCTCTAACATCATTTTGTTGGTAATGTGGTATTTTGTAAATACTGTTAGTATTATTGGAAAGTAAATAGGTACATATAGCATTAGTTATCATTTAGGTTAGTTTCTTAGCTGTTACAGCTGTTTGTGGCGTATGTATGTGTGTGTGTGTGTGTGTATGTGTGTAAGTGGGTGGTAGGTATGCAGATGTACTTATGTATGTATTAGTAGTGATCTCGAGCGCCTGGTGCTGCTGTTTTTTTTGCTGCTTTTTTCAGTTTCAGCTTTGACTTTTTTGCTTTCTTTTTCGTTAAAGTTTGAGTTTCGGATTGTTAAGGCTGTGTGGACCTTGGCTCTCGCAATCGCTAATAAACGTTACACTTTAAGGATATACTTTGTATTAATTTAGTATTTTTTTTTTTTTTGTGTTTTTATACTTAATCGAAGTGCGTGCGTGTGCGGTTTTGTGTTTCTTGGGGGCGGGACCAATACCATTGTGTGTTTGTGTGTTGTTTTTTTTTTCTTTGTTTTTGAGTTATTATTGTTGTCTGCTCGACTATAATATGATTCACTATTTCAACGTAGTGTATTGTTTGTGTGTGTGCGTATGAGTGTGTTTTGGTGTGCGTATGTGCGTATGCGTACTTTTTGTGTGTTGTAAAGTATATAGGCTTTCCTTTATGCGCATACATACAAACAAACAAGCATGCAAACACAAACACACAAGCATGTTTGAGTATGCGTGTGTGTGCGTGTATGATGTACACGATCGCCTGATGTCGGATGTAGGTATATATGTATACAAATGCCAATTGTTGTGCAGCTTTGATTCGATTCTATGCATTTTTCTTCACATTTCTGTTTCTGTTTTCAAATAAGCATTCGATTTGCCAATTAAATAATTAGCCAATGGAGCCTACCTCAGTTGTTTGCTGCTGCCCCTATTTTGGGGTTGGGGTTTTGTTGGGAAAGTGTGCGCTTTTTTTTTAAATTATCTAATTTGGGGAAACCACGGCACAATGCGTTGCCAACTATTGATGTACATACATATAAATGAGGCATGACTTATGCGCATACTATGCTATGCTAGGGTAAATGCCTGACCAATTATTGATATTTATACATACAGATACATCGGGCATAATGTATGTACATACTATCGTTTATGTTTGCCTAATTTACGTTCAGGACGGGACGGATGATCGGGATATATATAGACGCTAAAGTACATCAAGGGGGAAGAGATGATATGTAAGCATATGTATCGCATATACATGTATATACATACACACATTTTGATGAATATATGTACATATACGTATGTAGATAAATATGTGCGCGCGTGTTATGCTGTCTGAATGTGCAAATAAAATGATATGCGTTTAGCTTTTGTTTCATATTCGAGAATAATTTTGCTCATTAGTTTGGCAGCCGTATTTGAATTAAATGGAATTGGAAATGAAAATAATTTGAAGTAATTAAAAAAAACAATTCAAAAGAAAGACACATTAAAAACAACGGTGCAATTGATGTTTTAATATTTTTGTTTTTTTTTTTTGGTTTTTCATATTTTTAAGTTTTAGGTTTTTGAACGCAAATATATATAATTGAAGCTTTTCTTTTGCTTTTGCTGTTAATTGGGTCAGTTGGGATGTTGGGGAAAGTGGCAAGGGGAACATGGCTTGGAGAATTGGTATACTTAGTTTTAGACACAAGCACGACGACGTACAAAGTAAATAAAAAATTTCAATACATAATATATTTAAGTATATATTCGATCGATCTTATAATGCGTTGCATTTTACCGAAACAGAAGAGTTACATCAAATGAGGGTGGTTTGCATAATGTACTTGTTGTGGCTGTTATGTATACTATGAATTGACAAATAAGTTGTAAACAAATCAAAAGAACTCGACTGAACTGAACTGAACTGAACTAAACTTAAGAAAATTAAAGCAACAAAAGCAACTATTCCTTGACTTTCCATCTCTCTCTAGCTCTCTCTCTCTCTCTTACCAGGAGGCTGGCTAACAGTGCTGCCAACTGACGATAAAAACCTAAATAGACAACGCTGCTTGGCAACAGTGTTGTCAATGTAGTTGCAAAAAAGTTGCTAAGACCAGTGTTAATAGCTAATAGCTTAAAGAAAAAAGCTGAATTACTTTCCAAAAAATTTTAGTATTCATTTTAGCACACTGATTTAACGCGGAAATGAAAACATAAACGTGAACGGAAACGGGAACATGAATTGAAACATAAACAAACATAATTACTTCATTTGGCATATAAGTATACAATAAATAGATATAAGCGTAAATAGGTAATTGAACGCATTTGATAATTGTGTTTGATATGTATGCGTGTGGATATATGTGTGTGTGTATAGTATGCATGTAATTGGTTGCACATGTGCTGATGGTTTTTACTATGGCTTTTAAATACTAATACAAAATTAGCACACAAATCAACGAAACTGAAACGTTAAAATGAACGAACGAACAAATGTTTAAGAAACAAAACTATGGAAAATATATATTTAACATCATATTTTGTTAAAAGCTAGCTTCAATATTGATTCTAATTTAAACTCGGTTTCGGCTTAGAATTCGAATTGGACTGTTTACCGATTTCATAATACTTTAAATGTTCGGTATTTGTATAGCGGTGTGTATGCGAGAGAGAGAGAGAGAGACAGAGAGAGAGAGAGAGAGAGAGAGAGAGAGAGTCAGAGAGAATAGGAAAGATATTGAGAGCGATCGAATGCGGCATTATGACATATTGAGAGTATATAGTTGAATCTGATTGAACATGTGTGGACATGAAATAAGCCGAATGAACTTGAAATTTAACAAAAAAAACGCACTTCTCGCAATAGCAGAAAGCAGCCAAAACACTGAACCCAACAATCAAAAAACGTTTCCTATTGGAACCTTGCTAATAGGAAAGCGTGTTGCCCATTTGGATTGTTGCTTATTAGACACAGGCACATCCCAGTTTCAGTGTGTCCAATTCATAAATTATCAACACGAGCTGAGCTAAGTTCTTCTGTAGAAAACTCAAATAGTTGATTCTATGTTCATTCTTGGTTATGGAAAATCGCCATAAATACAAATTTTTTATTGAGTTTCACGTTATTAACAAAAAATGTTCTTCTTTTCTGTTCTGTTTTCTTTGGAATATATTACTCATAACAACTAAAAAAAAAACTTTAACTTTAAGTTATTTTTTTCATTTTTTTTACTTCTCCGATTTTCTTTAAGCAACTTTAAAAAGCATTTTCTTTAGAATATATTTTTTCTACCTACTAAAAAGCTATTTCAATTTAATTTTTTTTTTTTTCATTTTTTAATATCCGTTTTTTTTAGTAGAAAAAATTGTTTTATGGCAATTTTCTAAAATGCATGAACATCTTTTTTTTTAGTGTATCTGTTCATGTTCATGTTGGGGCAGGCCACAAAGCCGCAAAGCTTTTCCGAAACTGGTTTTAGTTGTAGCATGTGCTGAGGCACGCACACATTCTGTGTGTGCGAGGCAGGGTTGCAAATGGGGTGTGGCAAATTGTTGTGGCCTAACCTCAGAATAACAGCGGCAATTAAAATGTGCGCCACATATTCAAAACAGTCAATTTTGCTAAACACTTCTTCTCCTCAAAGTGCGTTCGTTAAGTTAATTAGATTAATGTATTCACACACACACGCACACACACACAGACACACACTAACATGATTGGGCAGAAAAAAGGAGTCTGTGGCAAGGATTGCTTGCAACGGTTTCACGTATCGTAATGTTGGGTTCAGTTTTTGCTGTTAGATGCTAACATGAATTTGGCTGGATTATTATTTTGATTTCGATTTCGGATAGCTAGCACATTGCTATGCATTATCATTATGTGATAATCATGAGCATCATTGGCGTCATCATCGACATCAGCTTGGCGGTTTGTTATACATATGCTAACTGATGTTCATTGCCTAAACTCAAAGCATTTGCTTTTTCGAATTGTTTATTTTGACGTGTATCGGAAATAAATGAAAACATTTACCATCGAAACAATCGAACAAGAAAGAAATTTATACACTTTTCTCATTGGACTTATTAAAGATGCAAACAGAACAAAAAAAAAAAAAAACTATTAGAAAATAAAAATTACCAAAAAAATGGAATGAAAACTGTTTTGTAACTATTTTGTATTTCAGCATTAATTTGTTTTAGCTTTTACGTGCTTGCAATTCTAAAATACCCCTTGACAAAGTTGGCTCAGCGACTGGAAGTCTTTATATATATATATATATATGTATATAGGGTACCTATTGCATTAGATACCCTGTGCCATCCGGCTGTACTGGGCCACCTTTGATGGGGACGTTAGTATCTTGGTTTACTTTTTGAAAAATTAAATCAAATATTGAATGACTGAAATAATTAGCGAATGAAATTATCAAATATTCGTGTGTAGGTAAATAAATCAAAAGTTAAATCAAACTGTATTTAACGCACATATATAGCCGATTTATATGCATGGTACGTAAAGTATGTAAGTATGTTTTCAAGTAAAACAAATGATACAGACACATTTCTTCAACGTTAAAATATTTGGATTTCGATTATTTCCTTTTTGTTTTTTTTTTTCTTTTTCATTGATATTAATTTATTTGGGTTTTCTTTTTGTTTTGTTGATATTTTATATATATATATATATATATATATATATATATATATATATATATATATATATATATGTATACATATGTATATGTATCTATATATATATATATATATATATATATTTTTTTTTTGATACATATATATATATATATATATATATATATATATTTTTCTTGGTATTTGCATTTGATGTAAAAAATGTAATAATGAGCTTTTGAGCGCAAATAGAGCGAAACAATAGAGCAAATAGAGAAATGTTCGGACTCACCTTGTGGAGAGACAGCAAGTTCGCCAGATTGTTGTAGCTGTGTGTTGAGACCTGGATATATGATCAAAAAAAATCAAGAAAAGAGTTTTTAGATATAAAAATGTAAGTGCATATATATGTGTGTGTGTGTCGCTGTGTGTCTTGCGTACAGTCAATAGAAATATTGCCTACATTTAGAAAATCGCCTTAAAAAATAAAACTTTTTAAAACTGTTACCAAGCTCTTGCTTTTTTTTTTTAAGTTCAATGTCAATGTTACTTTTGCTAAACTCGAACTTTAACTTAATTTTGGAAATTATTTCTGAATAAACTGAACGATTTTCAATTTATGTTTGGTTATTTCATGCAAATCTCTGACTTTTGCCAAACTCTAATTTTAACTTATTTTTTGGAAATAAGTTCTGAATATTTTGAAGAATTTACAATATATATTTGTTTTTGTTTTTTTTTTTATTTTTTTCTATAGAATCTCCATGACATTTGCTATGCTCAAGCAAATTATCCAGCTTAAACATTAACTAATTGTTTGCTATTTATTTTGGAATATTTTGAATAATTTGCCGTATATGTTTGGTTTTTTAAAGAATCTCGCAGGCTTTTGTCATACTCTATTATCACATCTAGCTTTAACTTTAGCTAATTTTTTGGAAATAATTTCGGAATATTTCAAACGATTTTCAATTGATGGCGATTATCTTAAGTAAAAAGAGTAAATCTTTGGAAATACGCACCAATCAAAGCTGAATGATCGAGATTGGTCATCGGAAAGTTGAATGCGGCGCCCGGAAACAGTTTGCTGTCGGCTGGCGACATGATGAACGGCTGTGCGGCATGATGGGCGGCTAGATTCTCGTTAATCTCATCATCGTTGCCGGAGCTGCAAGGGCAAGGATGTGGGGTATTAAATATTGCACGGAGACTGTGCTGTGGCAAGTTGTTGTAGTACCTTAGGGAGCCTTTGCCACCATCTCCGCTGCTGGAACGATTGGCGTCATGCTCGCCGGTCGAGTCGTTGCTGTGCTCGTCATTGACATTCGGGTTGGCGTTGTTGTTGGAGCAGACCAGCTCCATTGGCTCCGACTTGACGTCGTCGACACCGCGGGCCAACGGCGAGGGTGTCATACTGCCCAGTTTCTCGCTGATGGAGATGCCGTTCCCATTCCCATTTCCATTGCCGTTGCCGTTGGTGTTGCCATTGCCCGAGTTGCCAGCATTGCCGTTGCCAGTGGGTCGGTTACCTGCAAGCGGACGGATGAGATAATCAAAATCAATCAAGCTGCCCCTCCCCCCCCCCCCTCGCTTTGGGCTGGTGTGGCTACTCACGTTTCTCTTCCTTGAGCGGCGGCGTGTTGTTGTTGTTGTGGTGTTTGATCGTGCTGAAGTCGGCCGGCGTCAGCTGGGGCGAGGCGCTGCGCGTGTGCAGCTGCAAGTCCGGGCTGTTGTTATTGCTGCTGGCGGACAGGCCGTTATCGTTGGCGCTACGCAAACGCTTGAGCGCATGCGACGTCTCCTCGACGGAGGCGGCGGCGGCGGCGGCGCTGCTGTGATGCATCATGGCCATGCGCTTCAGCAGGTTGTTATTGATATGCGGCAGCTGAGGCGGCGGCGGCGGTGGTGGCGAACCGGCTCCCTGGCGGCTGAACAACGTTCCAGCCCCATCGTCTTGCAGCGCTCCATGATGTGCATGTGGATGTGTGTTCAGTGGCGTGCGTGCGCCGGCATTGGCCAGGTTCTGTATCTGTGCCAGGTGCTGTAAAGGTTAGACAGTTGCAATATCTGCCTGCCTTCCTGCCTGTTGTAACCAAACGTGTGTCTACTTACGCTGTGCGTGTCCTCGGCCTGTTGCTGTGTCAAACCGGAGACGCGCAGCACCTCAGCGGTCTTCAGGAAAGACTGCAGCGACTTCTGGTGCACGTTTACCTCGCCGTGGTATATGAATTCGACCAGCGAGTGCAGATCCATGAAATTGACATCTTGCAGCAATATGACCGGATGTTTGCAGGGTGTGCTCTGAAAAAAGACAACAATGCCGGGGCATTAGTCAACTCTGATGATTTACTTAAGCACTAAGCATGCTGTGAGCCAAACAAAGTTTCCCTCCTTAACGGCTCAACGGACTCCGTCGGTAACCTTCAACTATCTCGAAAATGTCAACGCTACCCACTCCCACAAGCGAATCACTTAAGCGAATCACTTAAGACTCGTTACTGTTACTGCCCTCCATATACTATATATATATATATATATATTTATAATATAATACTTGATAATTTTTTTTACTTAATTCAAACTCTAAAACAAGCTGGCAATTTAAACAATCCTTGAGTCAAGTTTTAATTCAATATTTTCAGTATCAAATATTCAGATTCAAGCACCAATTTAGTTCGAAAAAACTTGAATCAAGCTGTAACTGATGTTTTTCAGCCGAATTGCAAGACTAGATTAATTTGATTCAATATTTGCCGTCCTTTTGCACACGCATCGCTTGCAGCTGACCCCATTTCCCCTGCCCCAAACCAGTTGCAGGGCGAATGCCAACCACGTCGTTTTTATTCTTCGAGTCTGCAGTCTCCACTTTTATCTCTGTGTGTGTTCGCGTGTGTAAATTTCACTATATCATCAAGTGGCAACCCAACGAAATGCATCAAAATTAGGTCAAGTTACGGGATCTTTGTTATTATTTCGGTTGCGCTCACTGGGTCTACAAATACAGATGCAGATTCAGATTCAGACCCTGTCCCAGCCCCAGCCTCGTCTTCAGCCGCAGCTCCATGCCCGATCCCATGTTCATTTCTGTGGATGTGCATTGAGAGGCAGACAGAAAAAAAGACGGACAGACAGACAGTTGGTTGTCTTGTCTTGTCTCTGCGCCTTATTTACTCGAGCTTGCAATTTATTATCACATTCGCAGATGAAGTGATGTAAACGCGCATGCACATATGTACTTGCATGCATCTGTACACGCATGTACATGTATGTGCAAATATGCATGTACATATAATCTCGCACATACTCCGTGCCCACACGATTGTGTGTGTATGCGTGTGTGTGTGTGTACAGAGACGGGGCGAGAGGCAGGGACAGGGACGGGGACGCGGACAGGCGCAGCGGCAGATTGTGAAATTGAGGTCAAGACGGCAGCGATCAAGTGATCGTCACATCCAAAGAGTACCAATGTGCATGATTTTCGCCAAAAAAAAAAAAAAAAAAAAAAAAAAAAAACAAGAAGAAGAAATAACGTACAAAAAAGAAGTGGGGAAAATATAAGAAACAGGAACTGCAAAGGCGAGATTCGGCTAGATGAAGAGTTTGGAGGAGCACTGTGTCGCCAGTGCTGCACAACTGTCGGTGCCAAAAAGGGAGCTTTTATGCCGACCAGTGTTGCAAAACTCTGACCTACAGAAATTGCCTTTTCGATATGAAAAACAGAAACTGCAACGGCTACCGCTATTTGGCTAGAGAAAGTGGCTGGAAGACCACAGTGGTAATAGGGTCTGCTTGGAAAGGAACATAGCTTAAATAAATCACAATAAATCTAAATCACTTTCAAAATAGCAAGAAAAGCAAGCAGCTACAAATCTGAAGGGTTTTCGACAGTCGACCTCTGTAAATATTTGAATTTAGCTTTAGCAAAATTTAGCTTAGTTGGCAACCCTGTTACATCAAGTGTAAATTGTGAAAGTCCATGTTTGCAGCCGCACTCTGCTCAGTGGGCGTGTCCCGACACATCCGCAAATGCCTGTCGCGGACAGTCGCAGTTGCAGTCGCAGTCACAGTCGCAGTCACAGTGTCAGTGTCAGTTTGAACAGAAGCCAAAATGCTTTTAGAAGCGCTTAACTCGGACGCCCATTAGCCAGGCCCATTGGTTGGCGCCCGCTCGGACTGCTGGCAGTTGGTAGTTGTTGCCACTTCATATCTTGTTGTCTGTTTGAGCATGGGAGGCGGAGGGGAGAGGGGGGCTTTGCAGTTTTACACCTAATTAAAATAATGCGCTGCAGTTAATTAAATATTTATGCATAGGCACAAGGCGTGCACAATTGCGACGCCGAGAAGATCAAGCACAGAGAGCGCACCCAAAGTGTCGCCAGACCCGGACTCGGACTCGGGCTGGGCTGGACTCTGGCTTGCATGTCTGTTGCTGTTGTTGCATGTTTTTCAAATTGAATTTACAAACTTCGCTGCCTGCCTCTCGTATTGTTGCACTGCCAACAAAGTTTTGTATACTCTGTACTAATTTCTTGGTATATAATTATTTTAGCATTATTTCCCCTCTTTTCTCCTGCCCTGCTTGGCATTGTTGCAGTTGCAGTTGTTGTCTTTTTTTTTTTTGCTCTGCAGTTAGTTGGCCTTTTTACTAAATTAAATGCCGACATGCTGTTGTCTGCAATTGTGTTGGATCTTCATTATCATAGCCCACCCCCCCCCCCCCCCCCCCTTGTCCCTTGCTCTCACCGCCTGTAACTTTGCAATTTATTGGCCGGATACCTTGTAAAATGAGGCATCTGTAGTTGGACCCCGTGCCGTATACACAATATGCCAGGTACACAATGTGACGTATTGTCAAAAGTAAGCATTGCAACCATTTGCGACGCCAATGCCACTAAATGGCCAAAGAAATAATCCCCGACTCCCCCTCTTTTCTACTCTTTCCCAAATGTTAAAAGAGTATATTGGTTGTATGCTGTCCGGCTGCCCGTCTGTATGTAGTTTCGTTGGCATATCGAATCGGTCAAATTTACATCTTTCACACTTAAATTGCAATTAATTTCAGAGCTAGAGAATTGAAAGTTGGAATATATATTCCTCAGCATGACGTCAGTCAAATAGGTGACATCTTCCAAAGATCTTCCACAATTAAAGCGCAAGAAAGATCAAATAAAAAAAAAAAGACTAATCAGCTGCTCTGAAAGTCGGGACTTCCCAATAGATTTGATAGGTAGGCAATATATATTCCTTTAGTCACGCGTCAGACAAATTGTTGGAAAACTTGTAAGACTTTCAGCTAGGCCCCTGATGACATCCTGCAAAGCTCTTGCAAAATTAAAGCGCGAAAGTGATCAAATATGAAACGCACACTGATCAGCTCATCAGCTGTTGTCAATAGATTTGATGGGTAGCATTATAATAAATCTTATATGACACCAAGTGAGTATTGGGCAGTCGTTGCCGCCCGGCCGCAACATTTTTGCGTGTTTGCTCTCCTATTTTCCTGTTTTCAAAGTTCCTGCATTAAATAGTTGCTGTTATTTTTTTGCGTCTAAAATTTACAAAGCCAAGTTTTCTATCATGTTAACAAATCACGTCAAGAGCGAATATTTACGACCAACCAGCCAACAAAACTAAGAACTGAGAAGTTTGTAATTTATATAATTTCTGCTGCAATGGCAAAAAGCAGGCAACGGCAACGGCAAGGGGGCCACCATCCCACTAATCAATTCGGTAACCAATCTACTAAGCCCAGCCAAGCCCGGGCCCGATCCCAATCCCAATCCCGACCCGGGCTCACCAGCTTCGTCGTGACGCCAATGACAGCTCAAACAATGCAAATGGCAAAGTTTTGCGATGCCAGCGAGGGGAGAGTAGAGGGCAGTAGAGATGGGGGGACGGAGACGTTGGCCAAGTCCTCCTAAAAACCGCAATTGCGTGCAAATATTTTCAATGCAGTCACAAGTTTTGGCGAGCAGGTAAACGAGGCACCGACTTCCATAATTTTAATGTCATAATAAAAATAAAATAATAACAAAAAAAAAAAAAAACAAACACAACCAAACACACACAAGCAGGCAACAAGACGTCATTCGCTGCATTGTATTCCCATTCCCAGCTTCAAAGTTCTAGTTAATGTTCCTTTTCATGCCCTCAACCCATTGCAACATGAATATAAACGGGTATATCGGCTATGTGCATATTTCTGTAACAGCCTAATTCCAGTTGCAACGTTTCTTTCATCACATCAAATATGTGGCCTGTCCATTTTCCCACAAGAAACCACATTTGTTACATTAGAAAAAAATGTTTGAATTCAACGCGAGTAATTCGTGAATTCGTAACTTTGAACATAGTGGAATCTGGTTTAAGCCTGTTCGATATCTTCTTTCCATTATATGTATATGCACACATATGTAACTAGAAAATTATAAAAACTACACCAAACTTGCCATGTACTCGTACAGATGAAAAATATTACACTTTTCAGATACCTTTTCTTATTATTTTTAAAATGGGCAGAATTGGTTAACACTGATGTTATTCAGGAACGCGTTTGTATATAATGATAAGCTTAAAAGATATTGACAGACTCTTAGCGCTGTGTTCAGGGTATTTGCTAGTCGGTCACTTCCGCGTAGAACACTCATAATTGTTGGGTTTGAAGGCAGAATGCAAATTAGCAGAGACAGCGAGAGGGAGAGGGAGAGAGGGAGATAGTGAGAGAGAGTGCGAGAGAGAGAGAGGGAGAGACAGAGGCTTTGCGTAGAAATGTGAATATGTTTTAGGCTGAGGTCCAGTTTGGCATATGAATCACATGTTTTGGCCAAATAATTGCCCGATTTGAGCCAGTTTGGACTCATAATTTAGTGCAGAACTTATTGCCTTACAGGAGTTTCAAACGGAACGATGGCCCTGACTGTACCTGCGACTGTCCTCGCAGAATGCAGAACTTTCTTATACTATCCGGCAGTTGTCGACATTTGGCGTGTTGTCGTCTGTTTTGCCTTTGTTGCTATTAAATGTACTACTTAGAGTTGTTGCTGTTGTTGATGTTGCCGTCGTGCGCAACTAAATAAATTAAAATGCAAACTGAAGGCAAAGGCAGACGAGCAGACGGCATGGGCCCATTATTGCCGTAATATTTTAGCTAAAAGCACAAAAATAAGTAAGAACTAAGAACTTCGCCTTTGCCAGTTTACACCACGAGAGCACGAGACATTTCAACGTTTTGCAGCACACAAACATAAACTAGTCAACTGTACACGTAATTAGCCATCCATATATACAATTATCGTTTTATTAATTAGGCTGCCATTAAAAATTGTGCTGCACAGCAGGTGAGACAGCCCAGCGATTCAGTCGAGACCCGACTCTGCCACAGTTTAGACGGTTGCACGCTGCGTATGCGACACATGTGGCCAGTGCCACATTTTTTCCAGCCAAGCCATCTCTTCATATGCCTCAGATATATAGCTGTACAATCTGTTTATCTTTATGCAGCTGGCGAACACAATGCACAACGCAGCGTCTTGACTGGCAGCTGATGCACACTCCTCGCTTTTTTCGCCCTTTATCTCATTTATTCTCGGCTTATGTAGGTCACCACAAAGGCAAAAGAAAATGTATTTCGAATTGCGAAACATAAATCTCAATTGCAAATTAATAAAAATTCTTTTCGCATGTCCCCAATTCACAATTCTAAACCAAATCAAATATAATATCTAATTAATATTCTACTATGGGGTCTAGGTATGTGCCTAGTTTGGTTTATCTAGCTGCTATAATCGATGTATCGACTGGTGGGTGGTGGGTATTAAATGGGGGAATATTATCTCTAATAGTTTTCGGTATCAATGACAATGGAATATTGACTTGGCTGATCAAGAATCGGAAATAAGTATGAGTTTAGGATCTAGTTATAGATATATCTGATTCCTAATCGATTATTATCTATTTTACGGCAAGAAGGGAAGAATTCGAAAAGTATATCGATATCATTCCGCGTATTATTAAAGGGGAGACTCTATATAGTTTCAGTATTCGGAATCAACGAGAAATTTATATATTAACTCGGCTGATCACGAATCGGAAATGCTTCCTTAACTTATTAGACACTTTAAATGTGAAGAATCTCGCATTCGTACTTTTTAATGACACATCTAGATCCTAAGCCAAGAAATTGATTCAGATTCGACAGATTTCGGGCCATTTAACATGTTTAATTACCACCCAGACTAAGCCAGTTTCGTGTACTCGTCATGATTTTGGACTTACCTTCAACAGATCGCGGAAGTAGGGGCTGCATGCGGAAAGCACCACGCGGTGCGCCTTAATGCTGCGTCCCTCGCAGGCGAGCGTCACATCGACAAAGTCCTCGTCATCGCGAAGGTTCTCGAACGCCGATGTGATGCTGCTCTGGTAGTTGTTCCACCGCAGACAGAAATGTTGTGTCTCGTCCATGTTGCTTTGTTCTTGTTCCGGGTAGAAGTTATTCAGCTCGATTGTGGCTATTCGACTTACAGTTGGAGTTGGACTTGTTGTTGTTGCTGTTCTTAGCTGCCTAGCGTTGTTGTAGTTGTAGTTATTGCTGCTGTTGTTACAATTCTTGTTGCTGTTGTTGTCGTCCTCAACTGCGGAAACAACGCTGGCTTTCTTTGTAGTCACCTTTTTGCGTATTTTGGCGGCTCTTTATTGCACCAAGGGAAGAAACAGTTCGTCTTGCTCCTCGTGTTTGTGACGCCTACGCACACATACACCCACGCACGCAGACACGCACACACGCACACAAGTGAAAAGCGGCGCCCACAACTCCTTGTTGCTTACGTAAATGTTGTTCCTGTATTCTGTGATGATCGGTTGACTATTGACTAATATTTAAATAACTGCAATTGGAAAAGGCGAGAGAGAGAAGCAAATGGATAAGCAATTAATTAATTTGATTGTCAATACATTAAATATATTATAATAATATTAATATATTTGTCCTGCATTTATCTTTGTGGGTTAATACATATAAGTTAAACAAATATATAAATTTTAAATTGCCAAATTCGAACCGCCAGCTGGTTCGATTCTCAGACACCTAGGACACGCACACTGATAACGTCACGTTTTTGTCTGATTTACCTAAGACGCACCAGTGTGCTGACTTTTGATCGAAGAGAAAGGTCAGTCAATCAATCAGTCAGTCAGGATAAGCTTTTATATGCATATAAATATATATATAAATATATATGCACATATATATATTTATATATATATATATATATATATGTGCATATATTATATATATATATATATATATATATATATATATATATATATAATATATGCACATATATATATATATATATATATATATATATATATATATATATATATATATATATATATATATATATATATATATATATATATATGCATATATTAATTTAAAGCTCGTGGTCTTCTATTGTCAAGGTGCAATTTAATCTAAATCTTGAAATTTTCATTAAATTGTAGAGCTGCAATGTAAACAAATCATTTGAGCAAGTATAAGATAATTATATTATTCTATGTAAATTGAATACAACTCGTTTAACTTGTTTGATCAAAATTCATGCGAGTTATTTTCATTATTTTTTCAAAACACACACTCATATGTGTGTGTCTTCGTTCTCTGAGGGGGGGGTTTTTCTGCTGCAGCCGCTAAAAATGTCGATTGTTTTGTGCAACAAACGCAACAATGCAAAATGTTCGAAAATTGTTAACAAATGCACTTTAAAATATTCAACCACGGCGACAATTTGTGTGACATAGAAACAAAACTGAAATGAAGAAGAAAAAACTAGTCTCTAGACAAAAAGAAGCAGCACGAAGCAATCGCAAACAGACAACAAATATTACGATTTAAACGAGTACAATTTAATTTTATATGTTTTTTGTATTCACCCAAAACGCGTGCTTCGAAAAAAGTCAGCGCTAAGCAAATGAACCAAGTCGAACCAAAGTGAAAACAGCAAACGCATCGCAAATAAATAAAACACTTGTAGTGCACAATTTTCGATGTGCTTTTTGTATTGGTTCTGGTTTTGGTTCATGAACTGGTTCTGTTTCTGCTCTTGCTTTAGCTTATATTATTTTAGGGAGGATATTTACAGATATCGTCTGCATTCGCATTAGTTCTGGCTCTTAAATTTGTTCTGGTTCCAGAACTGGTTCTAGTTCCTAAACTGGTTATGTTTCTGCTTTTGCTTAAGATTCCATTCTATTCGCGAAGAGAATTCTAGATCTTATTTGCATTCACATTGGTTTTGGTTCTGGTTCTTAAGTTGTTTCTGGCTCCTGTACTGGTTCTGTTTGGTTTTGGTTCTTGAAAAGGTTCTGATTGGCTCTGGTTTGGTTTCAAAACTAGTCCTGTTCCTGCTTTTGCCCAAGCTTATATTCTGTACCTAAGTACTAGCGAACACTTTGATATTCGCATTGGTTCTGGTTCTGGTTCTGGTTCATGAACTGGTTCTATATCTTGCTTTAGTTTCGGTTCCCTCCTCTCGTCCATACATGTTTGCTCTCTTTCGCGCTAGCACACACACACACACACGCGTTAAAGTTGTTACTGCCCATGCTTTAATTTCTATTCTGTAAGCGAGGATATTTCTAGATTTCGTCTGCTTTGAAGTCTCCTCTCTATGTAAGAGCGTATTCTTTCCTACACACATACGCTCAGACGCGCACGTAAAAGCTTGCTTATGTGTGTCTGTAAGTCTGTGTGTGTGTGTTTGTGACATTGAAAGTGAAAACTATCAAGATAAGTCAAGGCGTGCGGTTGTGTGCGTTGCACTTTTTAGCTATTCTAATAATAGCACGCAGTCAGCCCCAATCACCAAACTTTTCTATGGACACATATGTACATGGAACGGTGTGTGTGTGGCTGTGTGTGTGTCAGTGTTGTCTTTATTTAATGACGACTGTTGAACGCTCTATTCCATGATAAATGTGAAATGCAGAAGGCTGCCGCATTGCATATGTAGTACATACCTGCTCAATAAAAGCTGGGCGCTCAGCTTAACATCCTACTCTGTACGTATGTATGTATGTATATATAAATATGTATATTTTTTGTGGTTCTAAGCAAAACTCTAATAGTTAATTATTTTTGCGAATGCCAACAGAAGTAGATTATTATGTATGCAATTAGTTGGTGAATTTTGTTTAGCAAACATATTTGTTTTCTTTATTGTTGTTGTTTAAGTGTTATTATTTTTGTTGCTATTCTTCTTTTTGCTTTGGCTTCGTTTTGTTGTTGCTGGCGTTGTTGTTGTTGTTGTTGTTGAGGTAGAAATTTGTTTGCGTATACGTAATATGGTAATTTAAGAAGAATAATGCTATTCGATTTGACTTGAGATCTTGGCTTAGACGTTAAATGCAAATAACTTTTGGCACTTGGCGAAACAACTCAAATAAAAATAATAGTAAAAAAAAATAATAGCGCTCACACACACACACACTTATCAATTACCGAACCGAACTGAACCGAACCGAACGACCGACCGAACAACGCGCACTTATAACTATTTAGCTACATATGTATATATCTATGTGTTTGTATGCATTTGAGATTTGTTTAGTTGTCTCATTTAAAGCTGCATCGCGTTGCCGCAGGATCGCCCCGAATTGTCTACTGGCTGGGAAGCACACACTGACTACACTGAAACGTAAAACGGTGAAACGGTAAAACGGGGAACGCTGGAAGCAGCAGTTGGCGGCCAACCAGCGTGTTGGGCTTTTTTGTTGCGTTTGATGATTGCAAGCGTAGAAACTCAACTGAATTCGTGCTAAAGAAGAAGAGAGTGCTCGAGTGCCTCTGGCAGGCAGAACGCCAGCGACGGCGACGGCAACGCCGACTGCGCTCAGCAGCAGCAGCAGCAGCGGCAGCGATAGCGCACAAAAAAGCGCATTAGGCAGGGACAGGGGCAACGGCAGTCGAAAGCACACACAAAACACTAAACTATTCACCGAAATTTTGGCAACAGCAGCAGCAGTCGCGCTCATGTGTGAGTGTGAGTGTGTGTGTGTGTGTGTGTGTGAGAGAGCGGGAGAGGGAGCGGGACAACAACAAACGAGCGAACGCTCAGTGTCGTTGTTGTTGATTTCTGGCCAGTCTCAGTCTCAGTGCCCCGATCCACGCCACTCAAACGCTAGGATCGCCAGGTAGGCAGACAGGGACAGGCATTAAAGATTCATATGTTCATGTGTGTGTGTGTGTGTGTGTGTGTGTGTGTGTGTGTGCACATGTGCCTGTGTTCTCAGCGATCTGTGCGTATACATGTATGTGGGGGGAGCACAGTGAATTGAACCTGAACTTGAGAATTAGAATGTGTTATGCTTTCAATTCCCACCACCACGACAGACCAGACCGAGCGCAGACACACACATACGCACACATGTATTAACTCATACTCGTGCACACACACACAGTGCCGCTGCAGTAGCGACGCACTCACACACAGACACACACATGCATGTGCCAAATAAAGTTTTGGCACAGTCCAGTATTAAATTTGTGACTCTCGATCTCTCACCCTCTCTTGCTCTGTCTCTCTCTCTTCCTCTCTCTCTCTCTCTCTTTCTCTCTCTCTCTCTCTCTCTCTCTCTCTCTTTTCTCTCTCTCTCACGCTCGCGATTAGCTTATAGCGCTTGTCTGTATGCACATGTGTGTGTAGCTGTGACTTTTGTGCATAGAACAAAACTCCGTTGCGGTCGGCGACGCAGCAACTGCGACGCCAACGCGAACGCTGACTAATAGCGACAAATTGGATAGGCAAATATATGTACATATACTAGCGGGTATAGCTCGGCTTTCCCCGTGGCCCGTATTAAATATGTAAATGTTCTCAAAAAGTTTTGAAAATGATTTGAAACTGATCGGACGGTAAATAAACAGCTTTCATACAAACATTTTCAGTCAGTCAGGACAAACAGTTTTATATATAGAAATAGAGAAAAGAGCTATAAAAAAAAAAAAAAAAAAACTAAAAGGCCGAGAGATTAACCACTCGACAACTTTGACATTTTCAACTTGCACTCAACTCATGTGTGTGTGAGTGCGTGTGTGTGTGAGTGTGTGTGGATCGCCTCTAATTACCATGACGGGCAAGAAGTTTCACCTGCAAACGGGCGCAGCTAGCGCCTCCGTTTGCCTGCCGGCAGATATCCCGTTACAATTGTAATTGCAGCGAAAGCATCCGCAAATTCATTTGAAATGGAGCCCCGGTGGGCCAGCCGGTGGGAAAAGCTCAGGTTTCTAATGCAAGTCAAAAAATTATACACAAAATGTTTATGCATAATAATAATAAAATAAAAAATAGAATATAACAGCACCACACTCATTGTGGAGAGAGGTGCAGTGGGTGACAGGGGGAGCGTGTGACCGTGACCGATCCCTAGCAGCTGCTCAGTTATAGAATATTGGAATATGGAACATAAAATGTAGTCTTATATTTCGGCTCACATTTCAATTTACAGTATATTTCGTTAGTTCGTATATTTGCACCTTGTTATTTGTTCGAATTCGAACTCGAAACTTTCGGCTGTAAACAAAATAACACGCAGCTACACTAAGCGGAATCTAGTTGGCATTCGCAACTACTATGTATGCATGTGTGCATGTATTGATGTATTGTTTACATAAGCAAATATGTACATACATATGTGTTCGTTAGCTTTGTTGGACTCTCTCCGATTGGGATTCTTCGATCTGTCGTTTTATGTCATTCAAGTTCGAAATGAATTTGATTTTTATTTTCAATTCTGATGTGACTTTTTGTACAAAAAAAGTAGAATAGATATGTATGTATGTGCATATATATAAAAATATAAGAGGTCTTCGCTCGCATTTGCAATTCGTAGTGTTTACGAACTTTCAAGGCTAAATACTACATTTTTTGCGCTGTATTTGTTGTTGCTGTATTATTATTAAATTTTGTTTGGCGCATTTCGCCGCGCACTCTCCGGCGAGCCGCTAGCCGGCTGCGTGTGAGGGTGTGAGGGAGAGAGGGACAGAGTGAGAGCAGGCGACGCGTTGCCGTTAACGCCGCTGCCGATGCCGCTGCTGGTGGCGCTGCTGCAGACGCAGCCGCTGCTGGCGAACAGCTTTTAAAATAGTTCTAAAAAAAAAGTTTTATTCTTTTTTGTTTTTGTGCTGCGCGCTTTTTGGCATTGCAGTTTTTTTTTATCATTTTTTGCAATTTTGTTTGCCGTCGTATGCGTGTGCGTGTGTGTATATAGTTGAACAAAGCAATTATTTGCTTGAATGCGCGAAGAAAAAGCAGCAGCAACAACGCCAAGCAAATGAGATTAGATAGACAAGTAGTTTGTTCGGTTGGAAACTAAAACTTATTTCTATTCGATTCTCAATAGATGCATATGTGTGTGTGTGTGTGTGTGTACTCTACACGCATTTTATGTGTATTGGTTCGTTATCGAACTGGTTTATTTTCTGTATTTGTGCCTGCCCCTCCCCGGCCATTCCCTTTTCTTGTAATACTCTTATTTTATTTTATTTAATTATTTTATTATTGCTTTTTTATTCATGTAGATTTAACAAATGCATGTGTACGTGTGTAATGGGTATCTATCAGTCGCCCATGTCATATATGCTGCATTTTCGTGTGCTCTTTGTCTTTGTTTCGCTTGGCCTGTTCGCCATGTGTGCGGCGTTTGCTATTTTCAAGGTTAGCTTCGACTGCGTTAGTTGTGTGTGCACACACAAATACACATATTAATATATATGTATATATACACAGACATGGCCCCAAGTCTCCTCTAGTAGTTCTCTATCAGTTGGCTCTGTTCGCCAGGCGCTTAGCAACGCGAATTCCACTTCGCGCAAATACGTAGCAGTGCGGGGTGGGGGAGGAGGAGCACAGAGAATAGGGCAGCCGATTGTTTACAGAGCGTTCATTGAACAAGGTCAGTCCCACCCACACACACAGACACGGACATAGACGTAGACGTGGAGTTAGACACAAACACATCGCCACTTGTTGCCGACAGATGGAAGCACAGAGTAGCAAGTGGCAAGTGGCAAGAATCAACACAGCCACCCTGTGCCTACAATTGACATTCCACCTTCCTTCTCTCATCCCTCCATTTACCGTTCCCATTCCTACTGCCATTGCTATTGCCATACACATAATGCCGGTCAAATGTAAAATCTAACGTCCGCATACAAATAAAACACACACACACACACACAAGCCGGCATACACACTCACGCATACACACATGCATACATAGTCAGCCCAGCCACAGCGGCGAAAGCGAAAGTTTTATGTAAAAACTAGAACGAGAGACGACGGCGACGGCAACGACGACGACGACGACGACGACGACGACGACGACGACGACGATGGCGATGGCGATGGCGATGACGATGACGACGACGATGACGACGACCATTACAAATACAGCGTGGACTGGGAAAGCTCTGTCTGCACATGTATGCGGGGCATAGTGCGAGTGTGTGCGCCTGTATGTGTGAGTGCGTGTGTGCTAGTGGGCTAGACAAAGGCTAGACAGATGCCAGCTGTGTGAACAACAACAACAACATGGCTAGGAAGAACGTTGCATGCAATTGCATAGAACTGCATGCTTGCATATTTGTGTAGAATGTTGAGTGATTAATGAGTCAAATAGATTAATTAAGTGCCAGCTGCTTGTTGTGACCATTAGAAACGACCAAGTTGTCCATGAGAGAGATAGAGAGAGGGAGAGTACGAGAAAGAGAGAACAAGAACGAACAGCGACAGCGACCTGCAAAACAATTCAAAACAAAACCCAATTTTTCAACTCGTAAACTGAGTCCAAGTTCAAGGTCATGCGTTCAACGTCTGCTCCGGCTCTGCAGCTACCGCTGCCGCTGCCTGGTCCGCGCACTAGCCAAAGAGACGGTAGATGTGTGTGTGTGTGTGTGTGTGCGTGTGTGTGTGTGTTGAGACCGATGCGCCATTAGATTGCAGAAAAAGCTTCTCGCGCTATTGTTGCCCTGTGTGTGTGTGTGTGTGTGTTGTGTGTGTGTCTGTCAGAGAGCGAGAGAGCGCATGGCGTGTAAGCGAGCGCGTGGCGTTCAACAAACACTTTCAAATAGCGCAGCGCAGCGCAAGAGACGCAGGCGCAGACGCAGACGCAAACACAGAACACACAAGCGCAATCACAAACACAGAGGTAGACGCGTCCGCACGTTTTTGCTGTGTGTATGTTTGTTTGTTTCCTTTGTTAGAGTATATGTATCTATCTACATATATGTATATGTATATGTATAGATGTATGTACATATATGTATTTCGGGATGTAGAGACATACCACGCAAAATTAGAATTGGGAACTGGCTGGCTAGCTGGCTGCCTGGCTGCCTGGATGAGCTCAGAATTGGACTGTTCTATGACTCGCTGCAAGTCTGGCGCTGGGGTGGGGGGCAAGATGCGAGCGTCTCTTCAGACACAAATAAAAGACAACTGCAAATGTCTGTCTCTCTGTCCATCTTTCTGTCTGTCGACTCGCCAAGCTTTTTGTCTGGAGTTCGTAACTTTCTATGCGTATGTATGCATGGACATATGTACATATGTTGACTGTGTGTGTGTGTGTGTGTGCCTACTCCTGTGTCTTCTTGCCTGCGCGTGGTCACGTTTGTCTACGCTTCAATTTCTTCTTCTCGTTTATTTTGTTCGCTTATTGTTTTATTGTTGTTGTTGTTGTTGTTTTTATTATTTTAGCTGCCAGTTCGCGCGCTCGCTCGCTTTAACGCTGACAAAGTTGATTTCTATTGTTGGTGCGCGGCGCAGTCGCAGCGCTGCGGCGCGGTTGGCTGCAGCGACTGCCGGCTGCCTTAGTTGTCGTTTTTAGCATTTTGCGCTAATTTGACCTTCACCTTAACCTAGTCATCGTCTGTCGGACATTCGGTCGTTTACCCCATGACAAAGTCGAAAAAAACACTCATCGTTAGTTTGTGTGCAAGCTACACAGGCACAGGCACACACACACACACACTCTCTCTCTCTCACACACACACACACACACTCACACACATATATGCATGTACATTTGTGTATGAGCATACAACTGGGAGCAAACGGTAGAAATTCAAAGTTTTGATAGAGCTTTTTTTCTATAATACACACAAGTGCACTTTCTGCTCATCCCCACTCTATGAGCGCACACACACATACATTCATAGACAACATGATCCGCAGTGATCACAACTATTGTCGTCTGTAGCTTTCACTCAAAAGCTCTGCTCTCGCTCAACTAGTTTTTGTAGTTGGCGCGTTTCTATTTGAGCGCTTTTGGCTTATCTAGCGCCTCTCGCTGCCAACAACAACAAGAAAACTAGCAATGTAAGTTTAACAGTTGAGCAAGTGCTGCTCTTGAGCGCAAATAGTTTCTGGGCTAGACCTAGATCGAGTCGCAAATTTTCCAGTGCCGTTTAGTTGAGAGTGCGACGCGTTTGGCTTTGGTTGTCGTTAGTTTTGTTCGCCTTCCGTTAAATAGTGTCAATAGTTTTGTAACCCTTGCCTCTCCGATTAGTCCAAGTACATGGACATGCATGAATGCGAGTGTATCGGCATGCATGCATCAAATAAGGAAAGGGGAAGTGATTTGTGCGCGGCAATTTTGGGTCGCTGTCATCGCAGCCGAGAGGGCTTTGAACTCGTGACGTTGCGCGTACTCGATCAACGGCTCGTCTCGGCAAGCATCAGCAGCGCACCCCAAATCCCACCCCGTTTGCGTTGTATGAGCGCATGTGAAAAGTGTAACAAAAACAAAGTGCGGCCCATTATCGTGTGATCCCCCCCTGATAACCGACGCCACTGGCCGACTGCGACAATCAGTTATTGGCCCGCCGTGTGGAGCTTCTCCAATGAGCATTGAACTGCGAACTGCACAAACGTGCGCATTTGGCAGACAAACATGAGAAATGGTGCTGCCAAATTAACTGGCCATGTTGAGGTTAGTTAACAATACAAACACTCACACAAGCAAAGAAGCTGTAGTTATTCCCATTTCTGGAATTATTTATTTTCGTGTGCCAATCGAAGGACTGTTATTCTGCTGACGCAGCAGTTGTGACAGTCGCCGTGTGGCCTAAAACGCAAGAAGGCACTTTCAAAAGTAATGCAAAGCTGGCGAAATTTCGCCTCTGAGTAAAAATGCATTTAATTTTAAAATAATTACATATATGTATGTGCATATGTTTGTGCGTGTGTATGCACACATACATATGCACGATTGCTTGCATGAACATGCATGAAGTCTACAACGCAGTGCCCTGCAAAAACAGCTACCCAAAAAAAAAAAAAAAAAAAAACGAAGAAAAAACACTGCGCTCTCCCTTCTGTGCATGTGTGTGTTTGCTCCACAGGGCGAGAGTAAAAGCTAAAACAAAAGTAAGCTGCGCATTGGTCTCGCTCATGCGCGCGCTCTCTTTCTCTCTCGCGCTCGCTTCGCCGCGCGCGCGTGCTCTGCCCGTCAGTCCTTGAGTGTTGTGTGCGGAGACATACGTACATATATACGTATGCATGCATGCATGTATGCACGCGTCTATGGATGCATGTACATACATACATGCTTATGCACAATTTAATTCGCATTACATGGCTCGTATTATATTTGCTTGTTTGCCTTTCAATTTACAAAGCGTTCGCCATTTGGGTGAAACTGTATGTATGTATATACGAAATCGTATGTATATACATATGTATATACATACATATGTGTTACATATTCGTGTATTCTACATACATATGTATGTCCGTATGCATCTGTATTTCTGCACAAATAAGCAAACACCAACTCGCCGCAAGACGAATTGTATTCAATTGACACACATACAGTTTTGATATTTGTACATAATAAATACATATGTATGTATATGCACGCATGTGCATAGATATACACATACAAGGCGAGCGTTGAGGGGCAGTACCATTAAGAGTAGGCCTCAAGTTGCCTCGCCATGTCCCACTCCCACTCCCCCTCTCCTACTGCCCTTTCAACCGGCCGAATTGTCGCTGTTCGTGTGCATTCACACAGCTGCATTTGTATTTGTGAGCGCGCTATTTTTTCGTAAGCTTTGTGCGTTGTTGTCGTTGATTATTTGCTCAGTGTTTGCATGCGTGTGTGTGTGTGTGTGTGTGTGTGTGTGTGTGTGTGTGTGTGTGTGCTTGTGTGTAATATATATTTATATATATACATATGCATGCGCTCATGCTTGAACACAAACGCAGATCGTACGCGCGTATTAGCATTTCTTATAAAAAGCTGCTCGACGCAGCTGCGCTGCCGTTGCTGCTGCGCTTCTGCTGCCGGCGAGGTTAAGAAACTTTTTGGGTTTAATAACATTGCACAAGGTTATTAGATAAAAATGTGTTGAGCAAAAATATGCGCTCGCTCGTACTCGGCACTGGGAAATGGAAATGAATCGACTCGGCTCAGCGACAGCGACAGCGAATGCGACTGAGACTGCGACAGCGACTACGATCGTCGTGTGTGTGTGTGTGTGTGTCTCTGTGTGTGTGGGAGATTGGGAGATTGGGAAGGGGAATGGAATGGAATGGATGACTTTGACCGGTTCTCTCTCCCTCGCCTGCTCGCTCGCTCTATATCTATAGTTATAGCTAAAGCTACAGCTAATACATACTGTTGCATATATGTAAATATGTATCTATATATGTACATATATGCTTACATGTATACAAAATGTATTTATGCCCAGGTTGACTGCCATGTGACTTATTCATGGCTGGAGCTTCGCGTTTGGGCTGTTTTCTTTTTTTTTCTTTTTTGAGGCTGTCAAATGCCGTTACTCCTCTGATTGACACTGGGCGAGAGAGCGGGATTAATGCATTACTAAGTGTGAACGAGTTCAATGATCATTTGATTTGCTGACTTGCTGGATTTGCCTTCCTGTCCGTCCCTCTCTAGTTCCCACTGTCTGTCGTTCTGTCTGAAAATCGCATTTTCTAGTACGTACAACAAAGGTGAGGGAACGCATGTGTTACGTATACGCCACATGGTCAATGAGAAGCCTGCATTTACCGTTACTAATAAGACTCAGCTCATATTACAGCCCATGTGGCTGGCATGCATATGCATGCAATGACGAGGGGGGGAAAGATACCCTCGCCAGTGTTGCCAGCCTGGGCAATGTAAACTGAGACCATGACGAGAATAGGCCACGAATGGAAAAGAAAGAAGACCAAGAAGGAGACTGCGTGAGCTATGCACATGACACCAATGACCAACTGACTGACTGACTGACTGACTGAGCAAAGACTAAGAATAGAAAAAGCAATCAGACGTAACAGAGAGAGATAGATAGCGAGAGAGAGAGAGAGAGAGAGAGGGAGAGAGAGAGAGAGAGGGAGAGAGAGAGAGAGAAAGAGAGAGAGAGAGAGATAATAAAAAGGGGGAGAAATAATGGAAAAAGTGCAACTTGAGTCTCGCTTTCGCTCTCGTTCGAATTGGAGTTGTTGTTGTTGGGGGAGGGGGAGGATGGAGTGAGTGTGCAGAACAAAAGGCGACGAGTATCAGAGCCTGAGCTGACGACTTATCGGGTACAGTTATTTTTTTATATTTGCTTCATATTTTCATATTTTTTTTGCTTTCCTTTTTTTGTTTCGTTATCTTGACTATGGCAACGCCTTTGGCCGCATTTAGTGGTCTATGCAAGGTCTGTTTGTCAGTCCGCTCTGTTGCTTGTTATTTGGCCTTGGAGTAACCGTTTCGGAGAACGAGAGCCGCGACAAAATGCAGCCCCCTTCCCGTACCCACCACCGTCTGTCGACAGCAGTCTGGAGTCTCAGGCCCAGACACAGGCACAGACGCAGACACAGACCCACGCACTTGTCTATCTTTTCTGTTTGGCTGCATTTTGCAATTCTCGCCGGCCCATGAATGCGGCCTTGGAGCGGTTTGAATGGCAGCGTCATCGCCGTCATCATCAATGTGCGTGTGTGTACGTGTGTGTGCGCGTATGCGTATGTGTGTGTGCTCTGCAAGTGCGTAGAATTTGCTAGAACTTCTTATATCCATACGCATGGGCTGCCTGCATTGTGTGTGTGTCTTCGTGTGTGTTTGTGTGTACCTATTGCTGACTCATCGTCTGCAGTGTATGGCAAAGACACTATACCGACGGCTCAGGTCTCGGTCCGAGTCTCGGTTTCTGCCCTGCTTCCCTACTCCGGCTGTCTTCGCAGTCGTCCCCTTTGCTGCCCTGCCCTTCAATTGAAGCCAGTTGATAGTTTATTATTGTTTATTGTCTCTCAAGGCCAGCGGAAGTGTTGATGGCTTTGCAAAGGGACTCGTCTAATTACTCACTAACACACTCGCACACACACATACACGCACACACACCCACATACATACGAAAAAAGAATGATGGCAGCGACCGACTTCTGTCATTTTGATTAACTGTAAATAACAGCTCAATTTCGCTGGCAGCGCTGCGACTGCGAAAGTGACCGAGAAGATGAACAGAAAGGGAAAGAGAAGGAGATAGGAGAGCGAGTGAAGCCTTACGCAGGCTTCCGCTGTGACTTGTGGCTTCAGTTTTACTGTTACATTTTTTCTTTCATTTGGCTTTTTTTTGCCCCTCATTTCTTGTTGCTGCTGTCGTCGATGTTGTTGTTGTTCCTGGAAATCGGGCGCAGCGGGTCGCAGAACGCTTTGCCACGCTGTGCATATTGCGTTTGTGATTGCTTTTGCCTTTTGCTTTGTTGTAACTGAAGCTACAACACACACAAACACACAGAAATACACATAAAGAACCATAACAATAACAGCAACAACAGCAAAAACAATAACAAGAAATCAAGTTGTGCGCCGCCAACCTTGAATGTCGGGCACTTGCACACACTCTGACATGCACACACACACACAGACTTTCTAGTGCCCTCTACGCAGCAGCCACAGCCACAGCGACAGCCATTTACCTAGAATCATCCTATAAGCAGAGCGAAAGCCCCAACAGCAACAACAGCAACAACAGCACGTACGCTCTCTGTCTGTGTGCGTGTGCCAGTGTGCTTGTGTGTGTGTGTATGTGTGTTTGTGCTTTTGTGTATGTGTGTGTGCGTGCGTGTGTGTGTCTGTGTCTGTGTCTGTCTGTTGCGTCTGGCCCAACTATGTCCCGCTGGCCCGCTCTTTATGCTAGGCATGCTTCGCCTGCAATTTTCATTCAGGTTTTCCCATCTCCACGACTTCGTCGCCGGTGGCTCTGGCGAATAGGCGAATGGCGGACGGAGGGGCGGACGGGTGGGTGCCGGGCATGTGGTACAGGAATGTAGAAAAATGTGTTAGTGGAGTAGTTGCCATTACGTCACCTTTGCGCAAAAGTGTGCGCGCGTGTGTGTGTGTGTGTGTGTGTATGAGTGTGCGAGTGTCTGCGTGTGCATCTGTGCGCGTCTGGATGCGTATGCCTTTATGCATGCATACACACATGCGACATACCACATGCATGCATGCATGCATACATGTACATGTGCATGTGTGTGTGTATACCGGTCTATGTTGGCTGCAGTTCGCGTTCAGGGTCTCGGGCTTTGGGGTCTCGGTCGCCCCAACTAACACATGCTCATATTGTAGACAGGCGGGATTTGTCGGTGCCGTGTTTGGCTGTCAGGCCCGACGACCGTTTGACTTAATGCTCTATTTCCCCCCCCCTCGTCTCATCTCTTATATAGCAATTGCCCGAGCATAATCCCATTTCTATTTCCAGTGCATTTGCCGCTAGCATTGAAAAAGCGAAAGTTCCGCATCATTTGCTGGGGACATGCACATGCACACACACGCACACATGAATATGAGTGTGGGTGTGCAGGCATTTAGCTTAGTTTTTGGCACTTGTCTTAACGCTTACCTGTTAACGGTAAATTCAAATGTTTTGTCCGGAGTCCTGAGTTTGCTTTTGCGGCTGAGGTACTTAAAGATCTTCTAGCTACACACATATGTATATGTATGTGTGCATGTATTTGTATACATTTATATATTTCACTGATTTTTAAAACGTACGCAAGTCCTGAGGTGTGTTGCGGTGCACAAGTTAAACAATTTGCTGTTGAGATTGCGATCAACACCAAAATAAACAAAATAAAACACAAAGAAAAACAACAATATGTGGTAAAAAAAAAAAAGGTTAAAACATAAAACGCAACGGAACGCACAACAATAAACTACGTCCTGCTCCAATCGGGATATAACTCAAAACTGAATGCAATGCTCTTCTTCTTCTTCCTCTTCTTGCTGCACTTCGAGCTGCTGCCGCACGACGTTTGAACGCTGCGACGCTGAATACTAAACTGCAGGCATTGTCCAAGCCAAAGCACCGACGCCCCGATCGCAAGTGCGCAAAAGATCCTCCGTCGCGCAGCACCAGCAGCAGCAACAGCAGCAGCAGAAAAAGGCAACGAAGGCAACACGAAAACTACACGAACGACACGAAAACAACACGAACGCACGAGCGACAGCCGAACGGTTGTTGTTGTTGCTGTAGTTGGGCTACTGTGTGTGGAAACGACTTCCTGCATATCGACTACCCCGCCTACCCCACCCCACCCCGCCTCATCGAGCTATGTCCATTGTCGCCCTTTGCCAAAATGTGTGTGCCTTACAAAGCGCTTGAGAAATGCTGCTCTTACTAAATGCTAAATACACAACACACACAATGCATTAATATACTCGCACAAACACACACATAGACACTCAAAATACGCCTGTGTCGCCAGCGAAGGGCACCGGTGACTCAAAGTGCTAATGATCAAGCGCTGGAAGTGGAACAGCAGATGAGGCAGCGACTGCGACGGCGGCTGAGACTGCGACTGTTACTGTTACTGTTACTGGGTCTGGAACTGTGACTGCTGCAACTGCTACTGGAACTGGGACGAAGAGCGCACGAGAAGGGCAAACGCATGCGTGCTCGCTCGCACAACAGCACCATCGCCTGCTTAGTTTGATGCAGAAAATTGGCACAGAAAAAAAAGTGAAAAAAAAAAAAAATAAAGCTGAGAGAGCGCAAATGGGGAGTTGAACTGACGTTCAAGTTGTGCTCGCTTCAGTTGAGACGAGACGTTGAGAGCAGAGGACCAGATGTAGGCTGCGATCAGATGCATTGCGCTCCCTGCTTCGCTGCTTTGTTCAGCCAGCCGCCTCTCTCTCTCTCTCTCTCTCTCTCTCTCTCTCTCTCTCTCTCTCTCTATCTATATATCTCTCTCTATATATATCTCTCTCTATATATATGTCTCTCTATATATATCTCTCTCTTTCTCTCTCTCTCTCTGTTTCAAACTTGCTCTCCCGCATTGTATGAGTCAAATGTCCTTCTCTTGTGCATGCGGGCGGGCTGTTGGGGAAAGGGGTAGACTGCAGCCTGCCAAATGTACGAAAGAGCTACACACACATACACGAACACACAGTTGTGCGCGTGTGTGCGTGCCAATGCGGCACTTCCTTGAACAGGCTACGAATGCAATTGCAGCTTTCGAGCACATTCTCTGCTCCTTCTGTCTGTCTCTTTGGGCCCAATTTCGGGCAACCTCTGCATAGAATTAAGACGTACCTGGAAGCTGCGGCTGAAGCTGGACCTCGAGCTGTAGCTGAAGCTGGAGCTGGAACTGATGTTGCAACTGCAGCTGTAGCCGTAGAATGCGGCCTCTTGTAGTCGACTAATTTATTTTTTCACATGGCGCGACATTTGCGAACTTTAAATAGCTGCAGCTTCTTCTTCTGCTTCCACTTTACACAAAATTCAATATGAAAAAATTCGTATTCTTTACGCTGTCTTTCTCAGCAGTTCTTGAGATCCTTGAAGCTTCAGGACTCGTTTAATCAGTTTGATTTTGAATTATTTGCACACTTTTTAAGTAATTGATAAAAATTGTTTTATTTTTTTTTTGGTTTTTGTTGTTAATGAACTTAAAAAAAAAATCAAAACAAAACAAAGGAAAAGGCGCAATTGTTGAGCTTTTGATCCTTGCACTTGTTGCACTTGACGCACGTTCTCTATCTAGGCTCTGTCTGTCTATGACTGATCCGCATTCGCATCCGCAATTGATGCTACTGCTGCTGCTGCTGCTGGGGCGGCTGAACTTTTCCAGCGGCTAACAGTGAAATTCGATTTGAATTTGAAATTGTGCGTTTTGGCTGAACTAACTTTAGTAACTGAACCGATCGAATTAAAAAGCTCAACTGAGTTCCGAAAAATGCAGTTAAATGTGTTCATATTGCTGTGTGTGTGCCCCTGCTGCTGCTTCTGCTGCTGCCGCCGTCGCCACCGTGTGCGTGTATGTGCTGTGTGAGTGTGTGTGCGTGCTGCCCAATTGAATCAGAGAATTCCCTGACATTTTATGTGTGTGTCTGTGTGTGCATATATACCGCCTGTGTTTGCTCTTTTTTATTTTTTTTAAATACAACTTTTTTACAGACATGCACACACACACCACACACACACTCATATATATACATATTTCCTTCATTTTTTGGGCTTGCGATTTGCCATTGGAGTGCAGCGACGCGAACGTCGTCGTCGACGTCAACGGCAACGGCAACGTCAACGTCAGCCCGAAACCGAAGCACGACGATCAGCGACGCGTCACTGCAGTCGCCATCGCCCGTCAACTGTCGACCGTCGCCGTCGGCGCACATTACAGCAGAAGGCAGCGCAGTCGCCAAAAATTTGCTGCGCAGGGCAGCGCCAGCGCATGCGGTTTTTTCTCTCCCCGTTTTTCTTTTGACATAAGCAAAAAGCAAAAAAAAAAAAAAAAAAAAAATAAAGCGAAATAAAAATAAAATTAAGCGAGAGAGCAAACGAAAATGCTTTTCTGCTGCTTTCTGGCCTTTTTCTTTCACTTAAATTAATTTTTCCCTGCCAGAAATTGGGCAAAATGTTAACGCAAAATGTTAATTATACAATTACAAAAATTAGGGGCCGCTGCCTGACGGGCACACGCACACAGACAAAAAGTTGCTATGCATTGTTGACAATTATTTGCATGTATTGTTATTGTCGAGGAACAGTTGCAGCTAAAAATGTTTGCTTTTGCTCTGCGGCGAATTGAGTTCATTGCAGATTCGTCGCTACAACAACAAGAACAACAACAGCAACAGCAACAACAAGAAAGCGGCGCACTTGCAGCGTTGCACGACTTTCACTGTGTTGGTGTGTGTGCAGCAGCGCCCCATAAACGCCAAAGACGTGCGTATGTGTGTGAAAGAGACATGGCATATGTATGTGTACATACATATGTATATATGTGAATATATACAAACATAGAATACAACGATCAACGGGCATATCAAAGCGTTTATCAGCTTCGTTTTCGGCTTTCGTTTTTCGTTCGTATTCTGTGTGTTTTTTTTTATTTCTTTTTTTTGAGGTTGTTGAAATCGCCGCCAATTGAAAGTTGTAGCCCACATTTTGTTCGCATTTTACAAAGCCCACCAAATTCTTTGGCCCTGTTTTCGGCTTGCGTACATACATATGTGCATATACAAACATATATAGATATATATGTATATATATATAGATATATATATATAGATATATACTGCGTGCATTTGTGTGTGTGTATGCACTCGCAATTTGCAGTTTCTGAATTTCTGCTGATGTCGATTGGCGATTGCGGATTGGTTATCGCATCGCAGCACACTGTACTTGTGTGCGTGTGTGTGAGTGTGTGTGTGTGGGTTTAGAGCCTAACCTAATTCGAGGCCTAAAATAATTTGAAATTGAATTTACCTTTACCCACCTCCCGCAAGTGCATCATGTGATTTTTTTGAATTTGGCTTTGTCCCTCGCCCCACTGCTTCCACAAGCCGCTTAGCGCTCAGTGTGACCCTGTCTGGAACTAGTTGCGGATTGCAAATGTATCTTGCGATTGGTTTGGTTTTTTTTGTGCCATTTTTGCTGATTTTTTTTATTTATATAATATTTTCTTGAATGCAACTGAGGCTATCCCGTCTTTGTACTTATTGTGTGTTGTCTGTTTGCTGAACTCAATTTTTTTGTTGTTTTTTTTCGTTTCAGTCATGTTGTTTTCATGCGTGGCGATTTAATTTTTTAATTGTGCTTGTCTCGCACTTGCGTTGCCAATTTTTTCAGAATACGCATATTTTTTCTGTTTTCTTTAACGTTTTTTACGCTTTTTTTATTGCGCTGTTTGCCATGGCTTTTTGGCACTTGTTTTGACCTTTTGTATTTGGCTGCGCCGGTCTTGGGAGATGCCGCCAGCGGCTTGAATGAAATCTGGCCACTTTTTTGGACTGCACTCAACACTTTTTCGATATTTATATTTCTTTTAAATACAGCTCATGCCAGATATACCGACTCGTTGATCTTTTCAAGATCAGTGAAAACGACAGAGAAACTAAAAGCTCAAATTGAAATAGCCTTCGCTTTTCCCTTCCTATTTGAGAGTTACTCGGCTGATGAGCTATTAACATTAACCCATTGCGTGACCTCGTGAAAAAAAAAAAACTTCAACAACAACAACAATACAAATAACAATTACAATAACAATAGCAATAACAATAACAATAACAATAACAATAACAATGACAATGACAACAAACGCAATGATCGCAATGCGATCGCAATGAACCCGCTGCTGTTTGTTCTAATTGTTGTAGATTGCATTGGGTTACTGACACCGACGCACACACACACTCACACACACACATGCACACACAGATATATACTAAGTTCGCCTCTGAAGGCCTAATAAGCGCGCCGTCCATTGACCGTGCTGTGGCTCTCAAAAAGGCAAATAACAAGAGCCGCCGCTAAATGCGGCGTATACGTAATGTTTTTCAGCTCACGCTGTCGCCTCCGCCTCTGCTTGACTGTTGCTCTAGCTGGCTCTCCCTTTGCCTCCCTCTCTGTGCCTCTCTCCCGCTCTCTCTCGCGGATCGTATCAGCTCAGTTTGGGCATTAGATATACATTTGTTGTAGTTGTTTACAGTAGACACTCACAAGCATTGATAATCTTGCGAATAAAAACAGCCCAAAAACGTTGGAAAAGTTCAACGACTTGCCGCGCTATTCGTTTACGCTCCTGAATGAGTGCGTTCGAATAAAGCGAGTGGCTCACATTCTGCCTCTGCCTCTGCCTCTGCCTCAACCTCAGCCTGCACTCTGCACTCCCAGTTGCACCTAGTATTCGTCTCGTGACTAAGCGCGAGACACGACAATTGCGATCGTTCCCTTTACCCGCCTATTGGTGCTTACTTTCAGATGTTCTGGCTTCAAGATTAGCTCATCTACCCAAACTTCGGCTACTCCAATCGTTTCGGCAGCTATATGACCTCTAGGCATTTTCATTATCTTTGATTAATGTGGCAGAACAGAGGATAAGGAGTGCCTCCCAATGAAGGGGCAACGGGTGCGGCTGGATTTATTCATTTTCTTGCCCTATTCCACTGTCGACATTTCTTTTATTTTTTGCAAATGTAACATTTCATGCTAATGTGCAATATGTTGCCTGTCCGTTTTCCCATAAGAAATCACATTTTTCACATTTGCCATAAATGTTAAATTTGCAAAAAATGTGTGTATTCGCTCGAGTTCATGTTTTTTGCAATGAGTTGTCGAATTTCGTATCAATATTATGTAAAACATGCAAGTATCATTAGCATAAGCAGCGGATAAAGCAACGAAGGTAAGCGGTAACTTTAAATTATAACTTAAAATTTTATGAATTCCTCAGTTTTTATAATTGAAACATGGCCAAATTCCGAAAAGAGTCTATTCAATAAAGCCTCTACTTCGAGATCGTATTATTTAGCTTTTGGAAGCATCTAATCTAATCAAAAAGATCAGCTGTTTATTTAAAGAAGTGCGGTACTTTTTGCCATTCACATGATACAGACAACGAACACTTGTTAATGGAATCGCAAAATGTGCAGTTTGTAAGTTTAACATAAATATAAGTGAAGTGGAATCAGGCTATTAGAGAGATCAAAATTGTAGATACATTTTACGTTTACAGTTATCAGTTATTTATACTGATATCATATCAGTTTTCATACGAAAATATTAGTTATAATGTTTCACATAGCAAAATTCATAAAATAACGCAAATTCAAATGAGCTTTAGTTGCAGCCTAAAAATACTGACATGGTCGATAGTTTTTTTTTGTTGTCATTTAGAGCCAAATGTGTGGCGGCAAAAAATGTAATTGAATGTCACAAATATATCGATTGAATAAAGTTGCTCACTCCCTTCTACACTCCTGCTGGACAGGGAGAGGCGAAATTGTGAAAGAGAATATAAATTCAGTATTAGTCCAATTTCCAAGAAGGGAAGAGGTTGAAGAAAGGGAAAGGCAGAGTCATTCAGCTTATCCTCCGTGATTGCGAGAATGGTTTATCTCTATTACCTCTACAAACAGGTTGAATAAAATCTACCAGAAATTACTTAACCGGCAGAACATTCAAGGTCTGCAGCCAAGCCATTAAGCTAATCCGGGCCGTAGTTTCTCTTCCAAAAGTCTCTCCTGCTTTCTACATTTGTTAAGTGTTCGAATGCAGTGGAATAATATTTTAATTTTTATGCTAAAATGAGCTTAGATTCGAGCGTATTTAAAGAACCCTTAGATAAACATTAGTGCGGTATTTGTGTTCTCTTTGTTGTTAATTAAATTAACTATATCGCTGTTCATATAATCAATTTCCGGCTTATGCTTTGAATTTTGTTCAATCGCGGAATTTTTCACAATTTATTTAAAATATATTTAAAAAAATACCGCCCAAGAGAGATGTCTGTATATTAGAGATGTCCGTTAGGGTATTTTTGACTGTGGTAAGATTTCTTAATACTTTCGATAAGAGGAAACAATAAAATAATGTATTCATGAATATATATAGTTGCGGCTTTTATAGTCCGATATATTTGAAATATTGATAAAATTTTGCATGCTAAAGTGCACGATTCAACCTTAATGATGGATATCGTCCCATTATGGGGAAGGAGACGGCCAGAAAAGTGAAATCTATATATAAATATACTAGCGGGTATTGCCCGGCATTGCTTGTGGAAGGTTTTGTTCTAAACATTTTTAGGTATTACCTTTCCCATCTTGATCCCCGCATCCATTTACAAATATGTTTAAGGAGCATCGAATAAAAAGCAAGTGTTGGTATCGAAGAATAAATTCTCACAAATAGCTTTGAAAATGATTTTGAATCCGATCGGCTGGTAAGCAAAAACTTAAATACAAAGGTTTTCGGGATTTTTCCACACGTGCGGGAAATTTTTAAGATATAAAAAAAAAAAAAACAAGTTTCAAAATCCATATTTATAGATAATATAAAAATAGGAGGTTATATTGAAAGTAAGATAAATTCCTGCTGCGGTTGAAAAATAAGAATATATATTTCCACTTCCAAGTTTTAAGATGCTATAGCTCTTGAGATCGATCGGAAATGTCGCCTGGGGTCGCCATCCTATTCAAGAATTTATGTAGTAAATGTGGTATTTTCAGTGATACGGACATTAAAAAATGGGAAATGTCGTATTTCGAACTAGCGATATTTGTTTAAAGGATATATATGATATATTTTGATTCAAATTTTATGCATATTATACTGAAACCTGGGATTAAGAACTGAACTTTAGGGTAGGATGCAGATTCAAAGCGTACACCGCAGCGGTATATTCTTTGGACTTACATAATATGCACAATAAATCATTTTGGGATCAAGAACATCTAAGTTATATTCTTATTCCACTTTACGCATATTATATGAAAACCTGGTTTAAAGAACTAAACCTCAATGCAGGGTGCTGGTTCGAACCGAGAACCGAATCAGCGACAATTTCCTTGGGCTTACATTAAAAACACGGTGAACATTATGAGGACAACGTGTCATTTGGGGATAACGAATATATATCATTTACATGTATATCATATCTGGAATCAATTTTGGGATCTGATATATCCTAGCCTATGTTAGGACTTACATGTTTGTGTGGCCCGGTGAAAGACGCTTTCAGTTTCCGGTTGCAGATTGCACTTTGTTATCGTTGTTTTTCTTGTTCTCGTTCCCGTTTTCGTTTCCGTTCTCGTAACCTTCTCTCGTCGTCGTCGTTCTCTTGGTCGCCTTAGGTGCTGGAGCTGCACTCACTTTCGCTTTCGCTTGTGTGTGTGGGACTATTTGGAGTTTAGTTGAAATTCGCGGGTTTTGTTTTTGTTTTTGTCTCGGCTCGGCCCACTCAATCACTGGACCAGGCGCATTCGTTGTCTCCCTAGGGAAACCAGAATTAACTTCGATTTACAATTTAGACTCAATTAGATTGTTATTCAATTTAAATAATTATATTGCACATTTTTGTGGTTTGATAAGCATTTGTTGCTTGCAGGCGATTGTTTAAAATTCGCATAAACAAACACATTAAAAAAATTGTTAACTATTTTCGAGAATTCGCGATAAACAAACAAAAAAGTTCGTTTTGCAGAAATTCAATTTCTCCTTTTTTTTTTTTGTATTTTTATATATATATATTTTTTTATAATATTTTTTGTTGTTGTTTCTGGTCAATTGGGAATGTCCTTTGCTTGTTCTGTTTGTATATTTTTCTGAGTTGGTTTTTACTGTTGGTTGTTTTCAGTTGCGCGTCGCAACACGCGCACGTAACGAGCAACAAACAGCAACTAACGTTATTTTTAAAAACGGAACTCAATTGAAGTGAGCCAAGTAACGGCAAAGCAGCCGCCACAGGACGAGCCGGCAGCACCAGCAGCCGCCGCCGCCGTCGCAGCAGCACCAGCAGAAGTAGCAGCAGCAGCGTTGCGACAGCGCAGCGACAGCGGCTAAAGAGTCGCGCTCGTTGTAGTCGTCGTTGTGGTCGTTGTTGCTGTTGTTGTTATCGTTGTCGGCTTTGCCCATAGCTTAAGGACTAAGCGAGCGCACGAAGCCGACACGAAGCAACAGACTTCGTCGCACGAAGCTGCAAGACGATGCCGTGAAACGCTGCTGCTGCGGCGGCTGCTGTTGCTGCTGATGCTGTGCCCTCGGCTGAGGCAGCGCGCTGTCGGCGTCGTTCGACGGACGCGCGACAATGAAATAGAAAATTTAGCACACAATTGAAGCCATTATATACGTACACACACACACACACACACACACACACACACACACACACACACACACACACACACACACACTGATAGAGTGAAGACAGAGGGAAACGTCAGCAGCGACGTCTGGGTCCGCTAATCAGTGCGCCAAATGTTGTGCTATGATTTGGGTTCTGCACAAGCGAATGCTTCTATTGGGCCGCCGCGACTGCGACAGCGACGGTGACTGCGACAGCGACTGCGACGGTGGCCGGTATTTTATCTGCCGAGCGGAAAAGAAACGCAATAATTGCCGCCGCTGTCCGCTGCTGGCTGTGATGCCATCGAAATCATCCGCTAAACTATACACAAGAACTAAACACACTCATTACTCATTTCCATGGCATTGCCGCTGCCCGACCGCTGCCCGACCGCTGCCCGTCCGCTGCCCGCCCGCTGCCCGTCCGCTGCCCACCCGTGCTACCCTTTCGGCTGCCACCCTGCTTTGCGGCCTATGTCATGTGGTATAGTCGTAGTGCAGCGCAACAGCCGCCCTCTCGCCAGCTTCACCCCCTACCACCCTCTCTCCACCCCCTCCGCCACCCAAAAGCAACAACTAGCTTTATTTTATATTTTTTTTCTGCGTGCGGCGTTAAAAAAAGGCTGCGACTGCGACGGCAGCGGCAAAAGGAAAATCGCAAACAAAACAAAAAAGTAAAAACGAAAAATGCTAAAACCAAAAGCAGCAGCAACAACAACAACGCACAGAAACAAAAAAATAAAAGAGTGTGCGCGCATGTGTGTGTGTGTGTGTGTGTGTGTGTGTATGTGTGTGTGTGTTTGCATGTGTGTGAGCAAAAAAAGAAACCCGTAACCAACCCCGCTGCATGCTGCGTCCGCTGCTGCTGCGCCGTCAGCTGCTCTGCCGCAAATACACTCACACACACACACACACACACACACACACACACACACACACACATACACACACACACACACAATCAACCCCCGTGCGATGGCACGAAATTAAAAAAATAAAAAATAATAAAAACAACAACAACAAATTGTAAAGGGCAACAAAAAACAAAAAATAAAGAGAAAAATCCAAAATACAACTTAGTGCAGTAAGTGTGGGGCGCAGGCGGGGGTTGGTTGAGGTTGAGGTTGAACTGCCGCCCACTGGCGTCGAAAAGGGGAAATCGACGGGGCGACGCACAAAAATACCCAGCCGAAAAAACCAGCGAGTAGTGTGCGTGCGTGTGTGCGTGTGTTTGTGAATGTATTTATTTGCTTGTGTGCATGCACTCTATTTTTAATTTGAATTTGAATTTGTTGTTATTGTTTAAGGTCTGCGAAAGAAGATTAACTAGATAGATAGATGCCCCCTTTCTCTTTCCACTTTTTGCATCGAATGTTGGTAAGACAAGACGCATCAAAAATCAGTTAGTAAATCACAGCAACCACATTCGCATTCAGAATTCACATTACCATTCACGTTTACTTTTACATGGACATTCGCATTCCGAATCACATTCGAATTGAGAGTTCCCGTTACAGTTACAGTTACACTTACAGTTACAGTTAGCTTAACCGTTACAAGCGCGCGGACATGCACAAGCAACACGTCCTGGCCTGTCGGCCAGCCGTCCGATCATCCAAGCCAAATAACTGTTATTGTTGTTGTTGCGGCCGGCGAATGGCTGAGGCGAGCCGGCAAACAACAAAATGTGCAAAACACAAACAGAATGGAAACAAGAACAAGGAGAACGAAACTAAGCGAAGCGAAGGGCAACCCACAAATGAAGCGAGAATGACGACGACGAGACGACCACGACGTCTTAACAGTTACTAACTGCTCAAAGAAGCTGGCGATTTGGTTCGCCTTGGTGTTGGTCCCGTAGCTCCCGTTGCTCCCGCAGGTCCTGGCCCCGCCATAGCCGGTGGCCAGACTTGCAAAAAAAAAGAAAAAAAAAATAAACTCAGCCAGCCGGCAAAAGTCGCCGTGTGGCCTTCATTGCCGCGGCAACGTGAACGTCGACGTCTGCGCCGGCTGCGCTGCGAGCGTCCGGCACAGTAGGAGGTCAAAGTTGGAAGACGGCAACGGCAACGACAACTCTCTTGTTGCTTGAATCTATTCTTATAATTTAGTTTAGTGGTTATGGGCGCCAAATTGAACGGGCGTACAGCATCGACCCGCTCACAACACATACAGGCACTATTAAAGTGGGAGGGGGCGCCAGCAAGACATGTGTGTGTGTGTGTGTGTGTGTGTGTGTGTCTGTATACAAATGAGCGTAATAAAATCAAATGTTGATAGTGTGTAGATGTAAGCATTACCTTAACCTAACCGCCCAACCACACACAAGCACACACGTACACACAGGAGCAGAGCGCCAAATGAAGCAACAGCAAAATAGCAAAAAAGCAGGACACACGCACACAAACGAACGCAGCAGGGGCGGCAGGGGGCGGTGGGCAGGGCAGTGTCGGGACCGGCCAAGCACAGAAGCACAAAGAAATCTACTACACGCAATCTTCATTTTCAACGCCATCAAAGCCATTCCAATCATCATTATCGTCGCCATAATCATCAAGTAAAGTACCCACCAGTAGCGCCACGCTGCCGCCGCCGCCGCCGCCGCTGCTGCTGCTGCGAAATCGTCCCTGCTCGGGCGCCTCTCCTTTAAGTATGCTACGCGAACAGCTTCTTTCGCTCGCAGCGCTCTCTTCGCTTTACTCTTAGACGGCGCGGCGACTTCAAGATGCCAACAAGTGCGCCGACATTTTTTGCTGTGTGTGTGCGTGTGCGTGCGTTTGCGTGCGTGTGTGTATGTGGGAGAGCAAGGCCAAGAGACAGTGTAACACAATCGGCGCGACGTCGGGTCGCTGGTGTCTTCGTTTTAGTTTTGTTTAGCGCTCTGGGGAGACGTACTAGACAAAACGAATGGCTGCCTAGGGGTGGGGAGGGTAGTGTAAGAGAATGTTAGGGGGGAGGGGGGTAGATGCTGGCAAACGCTACAAATTATTTGAGCTGCATGCGGCGCACACGAGAAGGCTGTAAATACTTGTAGTTTGTTAGAGGTTTTTTTTGTTGTTATTGCAGCCAGTTTCATTGTGTCGAATACAAATCTTAGAAGTTATACATACACACACACACACACAAATATATATATATATATATATATATATATATATATATATACAGCTGCATGAAATTGAAGAAAGTGACGCAGGCAGCGTGCACTTCAAAAAAAAGAGTCCCGAAATTTGATAGAACTAAAAAAAATATGTTTTTGTTTTTCTCTTTGAAGTATCATAACTAGAAAAAATAAATCAAACATAATATTTTTATACAAATTATTTGCAACATATAAGGAGATATTTTCACTTTGCACTTTAAAAAACCAATAACAAAATAGTTTTGTTATGTTTTTGTTTTTAAAGTATCATAAATAGAAAAAATAACCCAAACATAATTTAATAAATATTATTTGCAATGTCTTAGCAGATATTTTCAATGTTTGGAACCACTTCTAAATTTGAAAAATTTCGAAATCTTTTCTTAATTTATTAAAAACTTTCGAATAATTGCATTGTGTTGAATAAGAGTCCTAAAAGTTGGATATATGTTATGCATATCTATAATATAGAGTCCCAATGTTGTTACAAATTTAAGTATCATAACTAAAAAAATAATTCAAACATAATATTTTTATAAATATAATTTGCTACGTCCTAGGAAATATTTTCCATATATTGGGTTTCTTTTCTTTACTTCTTTATTACCTAAGTAAAAATGTACGAATATTACAACTAGTTTTAAAATAGGCCAAATTGCACAGGCAACTTTTCGAAGGGGAATCGCGATATTTTAAAGCAATTTTTTTTTTTTATTTTTCTGTGTGTGGGTGCACATAATTTTGATTTACTCAGCGCACACACACACACACACACGTACACACACACACACACACACACACACACACACACACACACACACACACACACACACACACACACACACACACACACACACACACACACACACACACACACACACACACACACACACACACACACACACACACATGCACACATACACATATAAGTTCCAAGCATCCTCAGCACACTTGCATATATGTACATGTGTATTGTAAGTCTGTGCTTAGGGAGGCAGCAGGCGGTAGGCGGGCGGCGCCTTGATTTTGAATTTGTTTAACTTTTACTTTGCTCCGCTGGCTGCCTGGGGAAAACTTTTAGCATATTTTCTTAGACAGAGCAGCTCGAATGTGTTTTTACATACACACACACACGCACACGCACGCGCGCACACTCATAAGCTTGGCATTGATGTACGTAGGTATATATGTATGTACGCATGCACATCTTATGTAGATTATTCACCGTGTATAATTTTCCAGCTCGTAGTAATTAGCCAATAGGAATAGCTTTTGCATGTGTAGTGGTGGGCGTGTATCAACGGGGGGTGTGTGCTCCGCTTGTGTAGTGCGTGCGTCCATGTTTACGTGTGTTCGTGTGTGTGTGTGTGTGTGTGTGTGTGTGTGTGTGTGTGTGTGTGTGTGTGTGTGTGTGGCATGTTTGGTGTCATATCAAATTGAGACATAAGATCGCAACACGTCTGCGGTTTCCCAAAGCCTAAAATACTTTTTAAACCTCATTGAACATTGAAGTTCGAGGTCTCCATTTTGGGTGGGACTACGTCAATATGATGCCTTTGTCTTATATTTAGGAAGATGCTTCCGATGTTAAACAAACTATATTTTCAGCTTTGTTTTGGAGTTTCTGATGTAAATTTCGCAAAGCTTTCTAAAAATTAATTTGAAGCCAATCGAATAAATAATCAAACGCATGGATTTTCCGAAAAGTCAATATGTTACCAATATAAGAAGATATATATAAGAAGATATATACAAGATTCTCGGCTCATGCGGCTTTTGGCTGTACGTTGATTGATCACACATAAAAATAATTCTGTTGCCGCTGACAGCTGGGGTTTCTCGCTGATTGACCAGTCAGGTCAGACCGTCAGGCAGTGAGTCAGTCAGTCACTCAATCAGTTACTCAGTCATAACATAAAAAGTTATAATTCTCGGCTCTCGCGTTAATTGATCAATCAGTCAGTCCTTTAGTCAGCCAGTCAATCAGTCAGAGCTGTAGGGCAGGGTAGGGACGAGTACGTGTCATTATAAATTATGATTATTTCATTTTATTTTAATTTCTTTTGTGACTTCGCCATATTAATTAGTTCCATGCAGTATTTGCTTTTGGTTTTATATATATTTTTTTATTTATGTTAATAAATGGCGACTAATATATTTATATTTTTTCATTTTCCAGTTCTCTGCGTTCGCCGATTACCGTTATTGTTGCTGCTGAGTGTCTGCCCATTATTAATTATGATTCGGGGAGGAAAATGCAAATAAGAAATAGTAAAAAATAAAAAATATATGCATTGCAGTCTATTGAAAATTCATTTTTTAATTTCGTTCTATATATGCTTGCGTTTATATGAATTGATGCCAGTTGTGTGTGTGTGTCGATACGGATGAGCTGCGAGAGGGGGAGTTTGGGGAGGGGATGGGGGCAGGCGTCAAGTGGGCTGCAGTGCTGTGGGGTGGGGTGGGGCATGTGGACACGGCAAAGAGTAAGCCAAAAGTGTCAGCAGCGCTCATTTTACAGCTCCACCCACTTTTTTGTATTGCGTTGTTTTTCGGTTAATATATTACGCACATGTTTCTGGCTAGGAAGGGAAGGACGGCGGGTGGTGAGGGGCGGAGCTCGCGAGTGTGCGAAAAGCCTACACCTATCCCTGGGTGTGAGTGTGTGTGTATGTTCGCATACTTATGTACACGTTCCTACAACACATACGCATACCGACAAACACTAGCGAACCCACAAAGGGGCCGCGAACACACACACACAAGCAGATACACGCAGATACACACACACGCACACATTCACGCGCACGCATAGCCCATAAACGAGCCAAAATATTAACCAAACAGAGGAAAGCTCCAAAACGGATATCAACCCTAACTCCCCGCCAGTCCCCCCACCCACCGACCAACACACACACAACCCACCCACCCATGAAATGATGCGCAGCGGCTAAAAATATTTAAAAATGTGGAGGGCGACGCAGTTGTCGGCGGTTAGCTCCAAGCCCAGCCCCAGCCCCATCCAAACTGTGCGTATGTGTACCTTTTATTTGTAACTGGGCTGGAAAGCGGGAGTCGGGTGTAGCCGGTAACGGCAGCAACAGCTCGCACTCTTGGTTAATTGCCAAAAACAACTGCAAGGCAGAAGAAGGAGTAGGATTCGAAGTTGGGGCAAGGGGAGGCAAAGAGAGAGAGTAGTTGGCAGCAGGCGCAGGAGCCGATCCTCTGCTGAGCGCGCAGTTGACACACCTAATCGATAGTCCACAAGGGAATGTGAAAGCAATCAGTCTGAACCCAAAATTTCACTTTGTCTTTTAACATAAACCGAATCCGAAACAAACAAAAAACAGCTGAATCAAAGCCGGACCATACAAATTCGAGATCAATTGCTTGAATAAAGTTTTAAAAAGTTGTAAAAGCATAAGATTTATGCCAAATCTGGCTTTATGTATGTAAACTTAAAGAAAAGTTGCTGGTTCGAATTCTGAATCGAACAGCTCGTTCTTCATTGATGTGGAAAAGCAGGTTCACGAAATGAACTTAAAGATAAGTTGATGGTTCGAATCGTGAATTGAGTCAGCTACCTTCGTTTTGGGCCTTTTCTTCAGTCTTTGCTGCAACAGATCCGCTGCAGTTGAGTCTGGTTTCTGGCTAGTTGCAAGCCGGGCTTGTGACAAGCTCTGTGAGGCCTTAGCTCGCGGCTGCGCCTCAAATTTATTTCGGATGTGCGCTGCTTTCGCAACGGCAGCGCGGTGGCGCCACGGTTTGCGTCGCGTTGGCAGCGGCCAATTCATTTATTTTTTTTCGCTTTTTATTCTGCTTCTTCTCATGTGTAGCAAAAGTTATTCTAATTCGCATTTATGTTTAATTTGGTGGGAGCTTTTGCTTTCTGTCTCGCTTTGCCACGTGCTTTGCCACGCCAAATTCGTAACCCCAGCGAAAACCGAAGCCCATACCGAAGCTGCCCGCGGCGGGTTGTGGGAGGGGTAGAGGGGTATTGTTGTTATGTGCCCCACGCTCCTCCGCCCCGCCCAGAACTTTTCCGTTTTTGTGCGCCTCTTTTTTAATGGGGTGCTTTATGACAAACTTTCAACTCGCGCCACTCGGCACATGTATGCGTGCGTGTATGTGTGTGTGAGTGCTTAAAAAAAAGTAGAAGTAGCCCTGAACGGTGTGATGTGTGTGCGAGTGTGTGTGTAAGTGTGGAGGTAGTAATGTCGCGTTTACAATGGGGAAGGAAGGATCCACGCAATTTCTAACGCAGCCCACTAATGCTGAACGTGTGTGTGTGGGCGTATGAGCTTGTGTGCTCACACAAACATATATAAACCCTCGCCACCTCCACCCCACGCTCATGTAAAGTGTGTCTGTGTGTGTGCGCGTGTCTGCGGAGTAATTTTTTAACTAATTTTCTATACAAATTTTTAGCATGTTGCTGGGGTCATGTGTGTGTGTGTGTGTGCACATACTTACACCCATACACAAATATATATGATATATATATATATATATATATATATATATATATATACATATATATATAAATATATATAGATATAACTGTGCGCACATTTCTTGACTGCCAACAAGTATGGTAAATAAATATTTATGTATGCATGTCTTCTGCATGTGTGTGTTGGCATGCGTGTGTGCTCCAGCTCGGAGTTTTGACTGTACAAGTTGTCTATAGGCTTTAGGTTTTTGACGACGATATTCACCATATTATCACATTCTTATTATTTTTATATAAAAGTCTCTTCCCTTAGCCACCGGCTTAAATTGATCAGCCATTTCAAACTTGACGCGGGCAACGCCGGATAAATATTTGTAGTCATGTCTTTGATCAGATTGCCAAACGTAAGAGTTGCACGCCATGAAGGGGTTTTGTGGAAAATACATGTCAAATATTTAGAAATACATCAAAGCGTATTTCTGGCCGACTATTCCTAAAAAAGCTCCATAATATAGTGGTTCGATTTGGTCAGATAGCAAAAGGGAAAGTCTTGTAACGATAGCGTTTAAAATAAGCGACTAGAGACTTCTTGCGCAACAACGACTCATTTGTTGGAGTTTTGGAATGTTATCTTCTATCAGCTACACATTTCAAGAGGCAATTTATGATACCCTTTGCAAGGGCATCGAAATAAAATTATAAAAAAACACTTGGGCACTCGGATTCTTTTGTCTGTGAAACGTGCTCATTCGATTTCTGTTGACGTTAGCAAACACTGTTTTTAGGCAAACGCAGGCACACATACACACACAGGCACACATGCAGCATATTTGTTGGGGGCATGCAACGATGTTAGGAACGGTTGAATTATAGACCATATCTAGCTTTCGCTCCGGCAATGGCAAGTCATGTTGTTGTTATGACGATTTGGCAGCATGATATTTATTTTGATTTCAGAACGAGCCTAGGGAATGGGGTCCAGGGTCCGGGGCTGGGCAAGGGACAAGGGACAAGGCCAGGATCGGTCAGTCATTGTGATTTCCATTGTTTGCAGCTGTCACAGATAGAGTCTGCCTGTGTGTGTGTGTGTGTGTAAAATTAACATTTCATTTGGCTGCGTTTTTTCGCTTCATCAATAAATTTGCCAACCCCAAGCACACAAATATTTTCACATTTTTTGTATATTTAAAAAAAAAATTTTATGTATCCATTCTTCTGCAATAAAAAACCATTACATAGGCAAATATAAATTTTGTCGACCCGTGTGTGCTGGCCTGTGTGTGTATGTGTGTGTGCCTGTCAAAACATTGCCGCAAAAAAAGTTTGCCATTATAATTACAATATAAAAAGCATGTGACGTTCAAATATTTTTCGCTATTATTCATGAGGTTTCTCCTCATTTATAAAAAAATCCATTTCGATTGTCGCGTAAATAATTTCACATTGTCCCCAACAATCAGGAGCGAGTAGACAGTTTGTCTGCATGTGTGTCTGTATGTGTGTGTGTGTGTGTGTGTGTGTGTGTGTGTGTGTGTATGTGTGTGTGTGTGTATGTGTGTGTGTATGTGTGTCTGTATGTATGTGTGTATGTATGTGTGTATGTATGTGTGTGTGCATGTGTGTGTGTATGTGTGTATAGGGGGGAGCCATAAATTAAGTGCAATATGTGTATAGAAATAATTTTTTTTTAGTCAGAATAGCTTCCTATATTGACTTGTACTTGTTAAACTAGGCACCAGTGTTGCATAACTAATTAATTATTTATTGACGCTGACTTATCGATAACATTGCTCGATAGTTTTTTTTATCGAACTTCTATATACAACGAAGAAATTCTGTCTTCCTCGCTCAAACTTAGTTATTAGCATACTAGTGTTCATTAAGCTAGGCACCAGGATTGCGTAACTAATTGAATAACTATTAATGCTGGCCTATCGAATAATCGAACGTCTTTATAGAAACTTAATTCTTGGCATACACCTGGGTCATAAGAAAAAACATACAGCCAGACATACATACATATGTATGTATGTATGTATGTATGTGTGTATGAATATGTGTATGTATGTATGTATGTATATATATATCTGCTGCGACAAGTTGGGGCTGGAGTCCGTCGACGGAAGCGTGGCGATGCGCGGTGCGGGTTGACTGAGGCAGAATGCCATTTTACACAACATGTCGTGCTCGTAAAAAATAATATAACTACATACATGCGCGATTACTACCCATTTAAAGCGCAGCTTCCCTTTGCGAACCTCCGCGCGACTGTAGTGAAAGTTTGGCAAGCAGCGCTGTCGCAGCCGCAGCCGCAGTCGCAGCCGCTGTCTCTGTCCTCACGCCAATCCTCCAATGCCAAAGCCTCCCCCCCCCCCATTCCCGGCCCCAACTCCCTCGCACTAGGCTAACTGCTTTTCCACGCATAAGCGCAATTCTAAAAAATTAATGTCGCTTTCGTAATTTCAACACACAAAAACTCGCGACAAAGCAGCGCTGCTTACAGCGGCAGCGGGCAGCGACTGAATGTCTTAGTTAGCAAAAAGCATTGCAGCCCGTTAGGGGCGAATAAGGGGGTAAGCAAAAGTGAAGTAAAGCAACGGGAAAGCACAAGCAGCAGCAACAGAAGCAACGGCATGCGTGACAGCGCGACAGCGCAGTCAATGCCAACGCTGACGTCGACGGCGACGCCGAGGACGACACTCACTTAAAAATTCGAATGTTATAGAAAAATGAGCAAAGCACAAAAAAGCGAAGCAGCCCAGGAAAAAAACGAACTCAAATTACATAAAATGAAAAGTTCTCGTTACGCGGCGCAGTTGTTACGCCCCCCACCCCCCTCCCAGACCCGCCCCCCTCCTCCTCAAACTGGCTTCCCTAGCAAATGCCGTTGTTGTTGTTGTTGACGCTGTTGCTGCTTCTAATGCTCATCTCTTTCTAACTCGGTAATGTCGACAGAGCATCCTCGGCGCTTCGTTTGTGTGTGTGTGTGTGTGAGTGGGGGTGTGTGTATGTGTGTGTGTGTGTGTTTGTGTGTGTATGTGTGTGTGTGTGTGTGTGCGTGTGTGGGTGTCCCGCTCTCAGCACCCGTTCTTTAGGCACCGCGCGACTGATTACTACTTTTATTGCTAGCAAATATCGTACTTTCTCTTCAAGGTGGGCGACGGCTTGTACTCTCTGTGTGAGTGTGTGTGTGTGTGCTTAGCTTTTTTGTCAGCTGTGGGAGCGGTAGGGGGGTGGGTAGGGGTGTCTGTTGTAACTTGCGCGGAAACAAGGTTTTTATTTCAACATTTCTTTCTATACTTTTGCACTTCGTTCGTCTGTCCCGCAACATTTTTGCTTTAGATTTTGCTGCGCGAAATTTTTTCGAGGGTGGTTTATATTCACGTGTGCGCGCGTGTGTGTTTGTGTGTGTGTGTGTGTGTGTGTGTGTGTGTGTGTGTGTGTGTGTGTGTGTGTGTGTGTGTGTGTGCGTGCCTGTGAGTGTGTGTATGTGTGTTGCGACTTGGCTGCGGCAAAGCCAGATGAGGCTGACTGAGGCAGACGTCGTGCGTTGTAGTTGTATTTTTTCAATTTTTGACGGAGACGCTGACGTCGATGCCGCAGTTGCCGCTGCTTCTAGGTAGCAGGGACCACCCACACGCACACTTACACAGCCGAATCTTCATCTTCGTTTGCAGCTCTAAAGTTTTTTATTTTTCATTTTTAACTACGTGTTCGTAGTTACAAAAATCTCATACATATTATGTTTTTATGGCGGCTGCTTTTTGAGTGTGCGTGTGTGCGGGTGAGCGTGTGGGTGCGTGTGTGTGTTGTAAATTGTTGTGCCGCCTGTTGTAAGGCAAAGCGGCGGGCGGATAAGCGGAATCGTAGTGGAAAAAATGTGCTTTTTAGACGGAATGACAACGACAACGCCAGACTCAACACACACCCATTCAAGGCAAACAAAGCGTACACGGTGAGAAATATTGTGGGGCACTTTAGATTAACGTAGTGCAATTACGTATGAAGTATGAAATACTATGAAACAAGCTTGTCAGACAGGCTATAAAATTCCTCCACTGGGTCTCTCTTTATCCTATCCATTTAACACTTTTATATGTAGTATACATTTCTTTTCTTTATTAATAACTTAATTATTAAATTAATAAATAACTCTGTAAATTTAATTGCCTCGCCTTAAGGCCAGGCTCGTGAACCCGGTTTTCCATAGAGTGAACCAATCTTCGGTTCGAAATTTGGTTTTCATATTTTTGACATTTTTTAATATGAAAAAATACTTTAATATAAATTGAAGATCGCATATCGACATATTTATTAAATTTAATGCCTAATTCCACTGTCAATATTTCTTAGATTTTTTGCGTATGTAACATTATTTTCTAATATGAAAAATGCTGTCTGTACGTTTTCCCATAAGAAATGACATTGTTCACATTTGCAAAAAAAAAGCAACATTTGCTAAAAACGCTGGTATTCGCGCCTACTTCAAGGTCGATCAGGTGTGTATTTCAAGAAGCATGTTACCGAATCGCAGAATGTGAAGTTTGCAAATGTAACATAGTTTGAACACAGTGGAATCTGGCTATTAGTTGATTTTTCGTTTCGTTTTTTCTAAGTCAGCCCACCTTCTCTCCATCATTTCGCGCAGTGTAGCTTCGCCGATTACGATGAAACTCATGCCGGCCACTAAGTACGGGTACTACTCGCACACATAAAAAACATTCAAAGAGCAGCAAAAAAAAAAAAAAAAAACAAAAACAGAAAAAAAACCGACAACTTCAGTAAGTTTAGAAAATAAAAAGCATATACAACCCTGTGCTGAGGGTTGCAATATTTCTTTTGCATTGCTTTAGACTGCTGCGCTGTCGGCGTCAACGCCGACGCCGACGGCGACGGCGACGACGAAGGCGACGTCGACCAGCTACAACCAACAGGCTCTCTGGTATTAGTTGATGTTTTGTTGTTATTGCTTTCGTTGTTGTTGTTGTAAGTAGATGCTCGAGGGGGGGGGGGGGGGGGGGGGTAATATACATATGCATATTGCGTACGTGTGTGTGGCATCCTTTTATATTTAAAAATTTTCATTTCAATGTCGGTAGTTCGCGGCGGCAGTTGGCCTGGAGGGTGGTTATTCTCTGTAACATGCCCCACCCGCCACCGCCCACCCTCCGCCCATGGCACCCATTTGACTCGAGCACAACATACTTATTATTACTTTTAATTTAGAATACGCTCGTGTTTGTGTCTGTGTGTGTGCCTTTTTATCCATTGTTGCTGGGTGTTGCTCCTTTTAAGCAGTGGCTATTAGTTTTTCAGTGTGCGTTAAAAAAGCGTAGGCCAAAGAAAAATGAAAGTTGCCTTCACAGTGAGAAAATGCGAGAAGTTGAATCGGCGACCTCTCAATTGTTAGTTTGATTAATTTTCCTATAAACGCTTTTTTCATTTCTAAACTATAACAAATAAAAATTGGTATTACAAAAATTACAATATGCTGCTGAAGTTGAACCAGCGATCTCTCAATGTGAGGTCCTATTTGCTATCAGTTTCCTGGTCAAACTTAGAATTAATTTCCATTCGAGATATAGATGCACACATGATTGAATACATGTGTAAATGTGTGTAGAAATAACTTGAGCTGTGCGCTGGGGCACAACGAGGGGGCAGCGGTAGATGGGGATGAGAGGAGAGGTGAGGTAGCATCGAACAAGGCGTGGGCCGATTGGGAAGGTAGCGGTGGTAAGGACGGCTACCATAAAACATACAAATGGCCAAATAAAACATTTTAAATGTAACAACAACAATAACGGCAAATAAGAAAATAGTATTGTGCTTAGAAAAAAGCGACGAGCAGCGGCAACAATGGAGCAAAAGAATGGACTTGAAAAGGAGAGTAACGAAAGGAAAGCAAATAAATTAAAGACACCGGACGAGACGGAACGGAAAGGAAAGAGCAAACATTAGATACATTTTTTATGCTGACTCGACCCCCTAGTTGGGCCTCACCTGCGTGCAGAAAATCAACTGCAACTATGAGGCGAGGATGAGAGAGACCTTGAGTCCTGAGCCAAAATCGGACTTTAATCATTGGAAGGTTCTTTGATATAGTCTGAATCCTATAAAAATGCGTACGTAACAGGCAGAGGCAGACAAGGAATATATATTCCTGATCAGAACGATGAGCTGAGCCGATCTAGCCATGTCCGCCTGGTTGATGGTGTTCATGTGAAATTATATATTTTTTCGAGACATAGAGCTTAAAGTTTATACGAAGCGAATCATCTATATACATTACAGTATTCTGTCGTTACCTTACGTTATGTTCTTCATTGTAAATATCCCATCATTGTAAATTTTCCTTAATATTATTGTCAATATTATTGGTCCCTCATTAATTTGGTAGAGATCAGAAGGTACTGATCGATTCCAGCGCAAAATCAAACAAATTAGAAAAAAAAACAGAGTTCAGGGTATCTCCTAGTTGGTAACTCCCGACTAGCTCACTTGAAGGAATGCAGCGAGTGCAGCTGTAGAGGAAAATGGGTAAAACAGCTAAAAAGAAGCGAACGGGCAAATTGGCAGCCCGACAACACGGTGTATGAGTTATATCGCCCAGCAAAAAACACGTTCAAGACCAGGACTTCTGCTGGAGCTGGGCCCGGACCTGGGCATGGGACTAGGCGTTTGGGTTCACTATTTGGCTCGGCTACGTGCTACCTTTAAGGGCCACGGACCCGGCGCATTGCTAAGCGCACAAAAACTTAGAAATAATCACCGACATAAATCTTAAAATGCCTCTTCACCCCCAGCCACCCTGACCTGCTGCCCCCCCTGACCCGTTACAGTTACCTAACTACTCAGTGTTGTTGTGCGTGTGTGTGTGCGTGTGTGTGTGTATACATATAAAACAACAACAAGGCACAATAGCAAGTGGCGCTGAATCGTCAAAGACGCTGTTGTCCACGCTGGGAGTGGGGAGGAGGGTTGGTTTGCCTCTGCCTCTGCCATTGCCCCTACCCCCGTCGCAGCGGAGGCAAATGAAAAATAACTTAGAAGCACGTTTTGTGGCATTTTTCGTTTTGCTACGCGTCGCTTTCGTCCTGTTATTGTTGTTGTTGTTAGTCTCAACTATGAGAGACAAAACGCGACTGAGACAGAGACTCTGTGTGTGTGCGTGTGTGTGTGAGCCAAAGAAAAGTTTGGTTCACTTCGATTTGCAGCATTTTGTGGCTGTATGTTTGCTTACACTTGGTCTAGAAAAAAAATTACCCCGCTTCGCACGGCTTAAAAGAATTTTGCTGCAGATGCATGTGATAACGAAATTGTATGTCGTTCAAAATCGTTCAATTGACACCACGAAAATAGTTATTGTTATCATAGAGATTCGATCCCTAATCCCAATTTGTGATCAAGTTCTTCCAAGCTCCAGCTTAGCGCTTACTTTCACTCGAAAGAAAACTTCTATTCAAATTTCAGTTCAGTGGGGTCAGATTTATACCCAGTTTGTTGGATCCGAACTCCTGAGACGTTGTGCTTGGTTGCAATATGATCTCAGGGCTGCGAGGGTTGACAACCGCCTTCATAGAGTCGTGTGCTAAGAGCCAGATCCGCGCCAATCAGGAACATTACACGCGAACCTATACTCCCAACTAAATGGCGACAAGTCGACGAGCGTGCGAGATGATTTGCCAGAGATGATGGAATATTGTCAACCGTCGGCCCTTGGCTCGTAAAATCTTATAGGGTTGTCTAGTTTTCACAAACTAAGACATTACTGGTCCTGATATCAGTCTCAGTCGCCTTCTCTCGCTATCCGGGGAATACCTGGTCACTGGCGGCGTTCAGCAGTTGCTTTAATTGCCCAGGAATGAAATCTATCTCAGATTCTTTTCGCACCCCTCCAATCAGTTGCACCACCGCGTCATTTTATGTGTGTATGTGTGTATGTGTGTTTGTGAGCAGCTTTGTGGCACGTGGCAGAAATGTTTGTCGCACAATGAGGCCATTTGCCAAAGATCGCTGTGGTATCAGTCGAGTCAGAGATCAGCTGAGCCTATTCGCAGCTGATCCAATAATCGCCATCCAACTAGAAAACATGGTCATAAACAAAGGCCCCATTTTTGGGGCCACATTCGGTTTGTTGTTGAACAAATATTGAATGTGTGCGGGTTTCTCTTTGTTCTTGAGCTGTTTCTGATGGGTTTTTCATTCTTTGACGCGCTGTTGACACTTGCTCATATCGACTGTTTGCCAGTTTGTCAATAATTAAATGCAATGCAATGTGCATTGAACCCCTCGGCCAAGGCCAACAGGTTGGAATAACGGCAACTCGGCGCTTGCTACAGGGTATCTTGCAATGGGGAGTTCCCTCTTTTCAAAAGCCAATTTCTATTTTTGCAGCCAAAATATTGACAAGTACAATTACAGGGCACAGCCAGTCGACGTCCGACTCGGTGGGCACATCCTTATGGAAAGCGTCGGGGCAAACGGAAAATGTATATTTATAGTGGAAAATCCGAGGCCGCAGTTGGCAAGCGACTTAGAAATCTAAACATGAAACTTGCCAAACTTGAGCTGGCCGAGGACCGTGAACTGGGGCCAAGGACGGGGGCAGGGCCAGGGCCAGAGACAAGGGGCAGGAGCAGGGGCAGGGAGACCAACCCTGAGGGCAGAAGCGAAGGCCTTGCCGGTCGCAGTCAAGCGCAGCGGCTCCGCAGGCGTCTTGTAGTGGCTGTGGCAAGCGGTGGTGGACCGTCGTGCAGAGAGGTTGAGGTAGGCGAAAGGCGGTGTGGAGTATGGGGGTGGGGTGGAGAGGGTGTGTTGGTGGTCGATGGGCTTCGGTTGTTTTGTTTTTTGACTCGGCGAAAACTTACAGCAACAGCATCTGCGACTATTTTGCTAGAGCTGTCGACGTCGACGTCGCTGCTGGCTGCTGGCTGCTGGCTGCTCTGCCGCTAACTCCCCAAACGTTTTACATAAATCTTCTTTTCAAAAAATAAACACTAATGCCAAGGCAGAGCAAAGCATAGCGAAAAAGGCAAATACAAAAAAAAAAAAAAAAAAACTAGAAAATTTAGTATCTATACACATACATACATACAAAGGTACACACGCGCACACACACACAGTCTCATATACATACATAAACGCACCGTGATGCGCGGCAAAAAAGAGGAAAATTTTTTATTACAGCGAGAAAACTTAATGGCTGTTGCAGGAATGATGAGGCGTGGGGTAGTAGGAAGGGGCGAAGCAGAAGCAGGCGCAAAAAGGAAAGGGAACATGAAGCTGAAGACGCTCAACAGAGAAGCCGACGTCAAAGTCGACGACGACGAGGACGAGGACGAAGACGAAGATGAAGACTAAGAGACGAGACACGACGCCTTGTTGTAAACAGTGTTGCGTAGGCGCGCAAGGGTTGGGCCTGTGCTGAGCAACGGTAACATTCATCGTTTGATTTCGGCTGTGCCAGAAACATATTCCCCGAGATTTTTGTTCAAAGGGGGCTGGTGGGAGGATGGGCGAGCTTACACTATGCCGCCCAAAACTATGCCTGGATACATTAAGCGAAGTATCTACGTACTTTCGAATCCACCTACAGATTAAGGGATGTGCCGAAGAGTGTCTCAGCTACAGTTCCAGCTCCCGGCCCAGTCGAAGCTCCAGTTCCCGTCCCAGTCCCAGCTGCAGGCGCTCAAATGCCGCTCATTGATGTTAAGGGGGGGGGGGGGGGGGGGGGGGGGGGGGGGGGGGGGGGGGGGGGGGGGGGGGGTTAGGGGTTGCAACTGTGGGGTCAGCCAAGTGGCGGGGGCTGCGTTTGCTGCTCTAAAATTGTAGTTTCGATTCAATTTGTTTTCGTGCGCCAATTTTCCTATATTGATATTTTGCTTTTGGTTTTCTCAGCGTGTTTTGTAGTCGTCCTTTTTTTTGCTGTACGCCGTCGTCAAATTCCGAACTTGTTATTGCTGCTTTCTTTTTTCTTTCTGTGTGCTTTTTTTTTCAATTGTATTTCTCTATATTTTTACGACGCTGAAAACTACCCTTAATGATGCCGCGGAAGCTGCTGCCGCTTTTCTTTTTACTTGTATGTGAGTAAGTGTGTGTGTGTGAGTTTGTGCGTCTAAAAACGGCTCTGCTGCAAGTTGTTGGCTGGGCAAAAATACCGCTGATCATGCGCTTAATGTAGTTTTTAAGGCACACACACACACACATACACCAGCACACATACAGAGAGAGAGAGAGAGAGAGAGAGTTGTTTGATATGACCCTGCCCGCCTAATGCTGTGCTATGGTTCTTGCTCATTGCCAACTTTGCCTCATCGATGCTCAGGTTGTTAGCTTTGTTTGGATTATTCACACACCCTTCCTCCCTTGGAAACGGCTGAAAGCGGGTATAATGTGCATGTGCACATGTATGTCACAGCCAGAGGAAGGCTAGATATACAAAACTTGGTATGTTAGGCGTCGGATATTGTATAGATATTGCACATATATCACATTTTCGATAATTCTTCCCATTCTTCCCATAATTTAACTTTCGTAAGTCACATTTTAGTACTGAAAGTTCCATGAATATAAAACTATAAAGGGAAACTGGGCTTAAATTTAATAGAATTTAATTCAATGGGTAGCTGCTATCCGAGCACGGCCGACTCTCTAATCTGTTATTTTCCATAGTTGTTGTAGTTGAAGTCGGCCGCGATGGGTCGCGATGGGAGGGGCAACACGGAAGGTGGGGGGACGGCAGAAAACTGCCCCTAACGACGGACGCAAGCAGCGCTGCCGCAGCTTCTAATTTTACATTTTATTGTTATGCTCCGTTATAGTTGTTGTTGTTGTTGTTTTACAATTTTTCTTCGTTTTTAGGGTTCGGAAAAGGGTTGATTAGGAAGATGCGCACCGACACACACACGCACACACACAAACACACACACACACACACACAGACAAGCAATTACAGTTGGGTTAGTGCTCGACAAAGCTGCATCCCCTTTCCCTTCCTCTTCTCCATTCTCCCCTCCTGCCACCTCTCACACCATAATGACGTATGCACGCTTCGATTTTTGTTATTCTGCTTTGTGGCAGCCCCCTTTCCCTTACCCTTCTCCATCTACTTTCTCATCTCCATCACAGCCACACACAAGCTGCCTGATGTGAAACTCGTTTTATTGCAGCTAATATGAAAATTATGAAATGCACTGCCCGTAAAAGGCCACAATTCTATTTTCTTTGCTTTACGATGCTACTCCATCACTCCCTTCCCCACTACTCGCCCATATCCGGTTTACGAGGGTCATATAAGTATGCATTTATACAACCACGAGCCCAGCAGCCGGACGTACATCTCATTGCACTATGATCGGATTAGGGGACCACAGCCCAAAGTAGTTGCCAAATATTCGTATACCCTAGCATAGGGTATTGTAATTTTGTCATGTGTGTAATGCACAGGGAAAGTGTATACTTATATTCGGCGTGCCGAAGATAGGCGTTCTTTGTGCTTGTGAAATATTGTAGACAGATATGTATTGTAAAATGAAGATTATTAATAATATAAAAATGGGTAAAAGGAAAAATTAAAAATAAAAATAAAGGGAAATTTAACCGAACCGAAATATATAGATATAGATAAACATAAATAGATATGGATTGTAACAATAAAAATAAAAATAGAAATAATTAATAGACTTAAAGGAAGCATAATGAGTAAAATTAAAGTAAATAGAAATAGAATCAAAATATAAATAGACAAAAATCCTTTATCTTTGTTCTGGACAAAAAACAGAACAAAATAAAACAGAGTAGAAGAGAAGAGACGAGTGAAGAGAGTAAAGAACAGAACATAGTAAATATGTAACTATGAAACGCCGAGCCGAAAAGTCGGTGAATAAAAAAGAAAAAATGAAAAAAAAAAATTGCTGAATTAGTAAAGAAAAGAAACAAAATGGCGAACAACTTTTTTTCCGCTGCTTTGTTTTTTCTATTTTTTTTTTTTTTTGCTTGTGGAGGGGGGAGGGTGCTACCTCTAAAGTTCGCGGCAAAGTTAAAATAAATTGCAAGTTGGCATTAGAGACGCGCAAATACACACACACACACACACGCACACAGACGAATGTTAGTCAGCCGCCATATTAATGGCAATTGGGTGGCAAGTGTTGCGGCCCTTGCGGCATGTGTGTGTGTTTGTGTGTATGTGTGTTTGTGTGCGTGTGTGTGCGGTACATGAATATAAAACTTTATTTTTATTTATTCCCTTTTCTACTCCCGGCCGCTTTCGCTTGCCCGCCGCCCGTTCACTGTTTTAGCGGCGTGTCGCTCCGCACCGCTCCGCAAACATAAAGCAAAATTTATTAGAAAACATTTCGTTCTCGTTCTCGATCTCCCCCTGTCTCGCCCTCGCCTTTGCTTTCTCGTTCTCATTCTCATTTTCCCATTCTCTTGTGCGCCCGCCGTCGCAGCTGGTTTTGACTGCGGCTCCGACTCAAGCTTCTGGCTCCTGGCTCCCGACTCCTCCGTCGCCTCCTTGTCTCTATCTCTCTCTCTTTCTCTTGGTCGGTCGGCGACTTCATCTTCTACTTGCGTTTTGCATGCTTTTTCGCAATTGTTGTTGTACTTGTTTTCATTGTTGTTGAAAAAAAAAAAGAAGCGAACGTGAAGCAATACGAGAAAAAACCATAACAAAACTGAGAAACGGCACAAAAATGTGTGGCAACATCTTTAACGTGGCCGTGTCGGTGGCAGCATAGAATTATTGCCAGCCAGCCCCCCCCCTTCTCAACGCCCCTGGTGTATGCGCCTGTGCTGCTGCTGCCTAGTGCCTCGTGTCTGTTGGGCGCTCGCCTGCGCCAAGGGCCGCATTGTTGTAGGCGTAGGCAGTGGCAGAGCGGGCGGCGGTGACGGCGGCTGGGGGGCGGCGAGAACAGGCAACTAAACCCCAGATGGCGCACTACACAAAGTTATGATATAATTTGGATTTCTTTTCGCTAAATTGCTTGTACCAACAATAAATATGTATTTATGTTGGGTCCTCTTTGTGCTTTGTAAGCCCTGGCTCTATCTGTGTGTTAGAGTGCATGTCTGTGTTTGTGTGCGTGCACTAGTGTGTGTTTGAAACTGTGCTTAAGTGCCTATACAGACAGCTTCCAGCTGCCACCCTCAGCTTGGATCAGCAGCGGCAACAACACAAAATCTAGTTACAATAATATGCATAGAAACATGATGTACATATACACATTAATGTACATACCTGTGTGGCAATATATAATGTGTACATTCTAGGAATATTGTTCATTTAAAATTCTTTTAACTTCCAGTTAATATTTATCAGGTCAATTTCATTTAAGTCCTTTAAATGGACAGAGAAACCTGATGTACATGTACACACCTATGTACAAAGCTTTGTGTTAATATATATGTATATATGTTTGAGGCATATTGTTCACATTCCTAACTCATTAAACTTCCAGTTAATATTTTATGTAAGCCTCTTCCTAATGTTTACTCTATACAAATGTTCAGGTTCAATTTTACATCATGGAACCCAGGTTGGAAACTCGAAATACTTTTGTTTTGTGATTTAAAATTGATTTAAAGCCTGTTTTCAAGGTTTTTCTAAAATAATAAACATTAACTTGTCTACTTCATTTAACTTCTAGTTAATATTTAACTTCTAATTAACATTTTAATGCTAGTTAACATTTAACGAGCTAATGTTATCATGTTCACAATCTCAATCCCAGCATTCTTTGGGCCTGTCTAGCTCAGATTAGCGATTGATCTTTGTTGACATCACAAATGCAACCTTTGAACTTTCCCCTCATTCTGTTGTTGTTGTAGTTGTTTTGAAAGGCGCCATTTGCGCTTTTTGCTCAACGCACTCGTGAGATAAATAAATATAAAATATGTACACACATATATAACATCTACGCACACTCACACACAGTCAACCCAAGCTCAAACCCACGCACCCGCTAAACCACCCAACGAGGAGCGTAAAAAGAAGCGAGCAGGGCAAATGAAAGGGCGCAAGGACAACGCAAGGATGGCGACTGATTTACATTTTTAATTGTATGTAATATAAAAAAAGGCAACAACAACGACAAATAGTAGACGACTTGAATACCCTTGCAGCTTAAACTAAGACCCAGACCGAATGGCCCCTCTCCACCGGCCATATGCATTGACTAAATGCTCTATCCGTCTAATAGACATAGGCCCGAAGGTCGCTGGCGTCGACGGCGACGGTGACAGAGACGCTGACGCCGCTGCCTGGCAACGCTCGAGATTAACAATTAGGCAAAAGGGTAGTTTAGTCTGTCACACACACACACACACAACATCTAAACAGCGTACATAAGTGAGTGTGTGTGTGTGTGTGTTTGTGTGTATGTGTGCATATATATATATATATATATATAAATTATAAGTACCCAGCACTGTTGTTGTACAGAGAGAAAAACAGCGGCCGTTTGACAAGCGTTTTAATAATTGATTCCCTAATGAAATCAAGCCACAAATTCTTCTACAAATCAGATAAATGGTCTTGGGACAATCATAAAACACCTTCAATTAAGAAGCAAGAAAAGAATGATATCTTAATAATATTTGTACTGATTTCAAGCGCTCAAAAGTTTTTAAGAATTCAAAGTACATTTTAGAAGCTGGACTACTGAAGTGGCAAAGCCGCAGTTGGGCAAATAATGTAAGATTGTTCTAGTTTTATATCGACCTAAAGTTAATTATTTTAAATTTTTGTTGCTCTTCAGTTTAACAGACGTAAAAAATCGAGTAGATTTTTGTAATGAGCTTAATAAGGCTAAAATAAACAAAAAATTAAGCTTGTTTAAGTTTGTTTGTACTAAAAGAAAGAAATAAACTTATTTCAAGTTTTTTGTACTAAACAACAACAAAACGAAACTTGTTTGAAGTCTTTTTGTACTGAAAAAAATAATTATATATTCAAATTAAACTTGTTTCTGGTTTGTTTGTACTTAAAGAGCCTTAATTGAAACACGCTTTTTATAGCTAAGTCCAGCTTTAGCGCACTCTTAAGACAAATTTTACTTACTTTTACTTTTACTTTTTCTTATCTTATCTTATCCTTATCGGATTACTTTTTTTTTACCTTAAAAAAAAAAAAAAAAACAATAATAAACTTGTTTCAACAATTTTTTGTAGTGAAAAAAAAAAAAATAAACTTGGTTCTAGTTTGGTCATACTTATTAAGTACTAATTGAAGAACGTTTTAGCGCACTTGGAAGACAATACAATTGATTTAAGTTCGAAACATACGATCTTTTCTCGCTGTGCACAGACAGGCGTAATGGAATGAGGGAAACCCGCACAGAAAAACGCATTATAAAATGTGAGTAGTGTATGCTAATGGCAGACGCGCGCTCGGCATTGGCTTTGACGTTCCGCCCAACCACTGAGCGTACCACGCACACGCTTCCCGCACCCTCCAGTTCCGGCTCCGGCTCTGGCCCGCCCGGCAACTGTGTCAGCCCCAAAGCGCAAAGTAAAAATGGAAAATTTTTGTTTTTACTTTTATTTTTTTTCTGTCAGTGGAGTCATGCGTGTGTCGTGGGGAGGGGGGCGTTGGGGGTAGGGGAGGGGTGTGTGGTAGCAGTACAGACGCACACACAACACATTATCTAATGTATGCGTATGCTCGAGAATGTGTGTGTGAAGGCCCTCATACTCGTTGCTAATACCGCAGCTCCAGTCCTTCGCTCTGCTCTCCCCTTCCTCCTCTGCTTTCTCCTTCTATTCCTCCTCTCCCGGTAGAGCGCTCGGCTGTCGCGTCTACCACACGTCGTTTGCAATTTTTCATTTTAATTTTCATTAGCGTTTTACTCGTTTTTTAATGTTGCGTATGTGTGCGCGCTTTCTTTTTGCATATATATAGAACGAGCCAAAAAATGCGTAATACCCGTACCCGTACCCGTACCCTGTCCCCCTCCTCACTCCCCTGCCCTTGCTGAAACAGAAATTGTGGTCCCAGCTCCACGTCGAGCTTGAGTTTCGTACTGCGTTTTCCTTTGGTGCTTGGCTTTGCCTAAAATGCGGCACATGTACATTGGAAATGATGTTATAAGAGTATGAAAAGTAAAAATGCCTTGCCTTGCCGCTTAAATAGTGATCCATTCCCCTCCCCGGTGAGGAGCGTTGTGAAATTGTCGGCAGAGAGGGGTGGGCGAGCTGGGGGCCCAAATCAAGGCAACCAAACTTTGCGCGAGCGTAATTTTTCAATTTGGTAACGGAAATTGCCTAGGGAGGTGACACACACACACACACACACACACACACACACACACACACACACACACACACACACACACACACACACAAACACACACACACACACACACACACACACACACACACACACACACACACACACACACACACACACACACACTTACACACACACACACACACACACATACACACACACACACACACACACACACACACACACACACACACACACACAAACACACACACATACACTACGACTGCTGCTTGATGATGTGTGCACCTGTGTGTGTGTGTGTGTGTGTGCCTTTAAAACCTTTGGGACTCGCTACCCCTTTATTGTGCGCCTTACCGCAGCTGATGCTTTTTCTAATAATTAATTTAAAACTTTTTCTTTCAAATCGGGCGTCGAGTGTGTACCGCATCCTGCCCGCCCCTCGCCCCTGCCCCATCCCTTCCTGCCCCCGTCGAGCCAAGCTGCCCCATGGCTTTTGCATGTGAAAAAGTACTAACGTTAAAATATACTGAAAAGGCGCTACTAATTAACCTGAACTCGGCTGAGCCTCACAGAGCCTAGGTCCGATGCTGATCACTTAAGTAAGTGCTGCTGCCGCTGTCCACTCAAAGTTCAAAGTTCAACAAGCATTTCATTAACCTAAGCTAGGGTTAGGGCTGGGCCTGGGGATGGGGTTTGCCTATTCAAAAACGGGCTCCGATTGCTTTGGTCAGATCAAAACCAACAAAAAAACCACCAATAGGGGTCAGCGCAACGCTTGAACACTTCGCCTTGAAATGCCACAAGGCCGGCAATCAAAACACACACATGCTCGCCTCTTGACCTTCGACCCTGACCCGGGACTGGCCTGAGCTGTTTTTGTCCCAAAAGCGATCGTTTCAAATGCGACAAAATAGGCAGCAGTTTAAAAGGCATTATCCACAGCCACAAATAAAAACCAAATTCCGGTGGGGTGTCCTACCCCCCCCTCCCCATGTCCTATTGCTGACAAATGCAAATGAGCCAATCGACCAACTGGCGTGTAAATAACCTTAACCCTTAACCCCGCGCTGGCAGAGCTGTAACCCTCTAGCCCATGTGTCAAATCTTTGCCAAAACACTTAACGAGACACAGGCCAGACGCGAACACGGACACAAACATGGACACGGACACACGACACGGGACCGACCGTCAGCCCGCAAAACCGTCAATCCGGCAATCCGACAACCCGGAAATTCGACAACCCCTTCGCTTCACGCAAACCTGTCTGACATGACATAAGTAAGTGATATCGCTCATGAGTCTTACGGGCTGACTTCCCGCCCCGTCTGCCTTTTCGCCATGGCAAGGGTCAAGGGTGTGTGTCCTGTTGTGGAGGCAAGGTTCATGTGTGTGCGTTAGGGCAGGATTCTTCAACTTCCATTTTTCAACTGCCTGCCCAGCTTTTCCATTTATATTCACTTAAATTTCTCGATTTGCCGTCCCGTTTACTTGTCAACAATAACGTTAAGTTTGTGCATGGATTTTTCTTATTGGTACAAACCCACACACACACAGACTCACGCACACACGCTTGTATGTAGATTCGGGGTAGAAAATCGTAAAAAATTTCCATATTATCGAACTCTCAACTAGCAGTAAACACACAAACGCCAATCGCAGTCGGACCTAGAACATAGATACCCTCATAGAAACATGACGAGGGGGGATATTTGAGGGGGGGGAGGGTGGAAATGGCAAGGGCAAGGGCAGCTGGGTAGAGACAGAAAGATGAAGATATACAAAGAGAGACGTCTGTTGGCAGTGTGTGATAATTTGTTGATTTGGGTGTTCGTGTGTGTGTGTGAGTGTGTGTGCGTGTGTGTATGTATGTCAACTTGTTGCGTGAGGCGCCCCAAGGCGCAACAATAGCAACTTAGTTTTTGGACGGGCTGAGGGGCAGACACACTGACACACAGACGAATTCACGGACACGGCCAGTTTGTGTATGTGTGTGTGTGTGTACTTAACGCCGGACGTCAGAGACGCACACACACACAAACACACACACAGTCACACACAGGCGTACAATAAGACATTGTCTGCTGTGGGCGACAGGACCTGCTTTGTGTGTGGCAGTGTGTTAATATATTCATTGCCCTGCATGACAGAACCGGCTACAGACCCAGACCCAAGCCCAAGCTCAGACCCAGACCCGGACCCAGACCCGGAAGTAGTAGTCAGCAAGCCATAAAAACTTAAGAACGCACACACACAAGAACACAGAGAAAGACGGAGAGGAGGATGGTGGGGAAGAGGAAGACAGTCGCCAGGACTACGAGGAGGACATGGCAAGGAAATGTTTTTGGGCGCCGCATCGAATCCACATATGCTCTTGACTGGTTGACACACACACACACACACACACACACACACATATGTTGCTGCTGGGGACTTCGTGTGGCTAGCTGCCTGTCTGCCATGTGCATGGGCATGGCAGGGGGTTGGGTTGAGGTATGTGTGTGTTTGGGGGGGAAAGCATGTTGCTTGGCTTTTTTCGGGCATGCGAGTGAAAGTGAGCCACGCGCCAACGACTTCACTTGCTTGGCCAATTGGTGTGCGTGTGTGTGTGTGTGTGGGTGTGAATGACCTTGGCCTTACTTTTGCTTCGCCTGTATATATATATATATATATATATATGTGTGTGTGTTTGTGTATGTGCCAGTGTGCCCAAGATGTGGTTGGGCGTTTGTCGTCTGCTTTTTGCTTGTAATTTTATGCGGATTATCATTACAAACAGACACACACATACATGCCGTGCGGCACGCGTAAGATTGGCAGACAGGTAGCCATGCCCAGTCTGCCATTTAAAGGCCAGCTGCAAGGTCAAGTGTCTGTCGGCAAGGCCAACACCAGCTGAGCAGACAGCGGACGAAGAGAAGGCGCTAGCCGGAAGTCAAAAGTCCGCGACAAACACTTCAATCGTGGAATGGGCAGTTGGCATTTTAATTTTCAATGGCAATCAGAAAGAACGGAGGGGGGGGGGGGGGGGGGGGCAGGCATGAAACAGAGGGGGTCCGTCTCTGTGTGTGTGTTTGTGCTTGCGACTCTGTGTGAAAAATATATGCTTGTTTGTTGGCAAACTCCTTTGTCGATTCTGTATCTGTTAAAAACTCCTTCGCAAGGTCCTTGCCTTTTGAGCTGGGAATTGCTTGGACGTTTTATCAGCTACTGCCCCTCCTCCCAGACGGGCACCAACCACCCCCAGCTGCAAGGCATGTGGCACAGTTTCACATTGTCCAACGAAGGTCATGACTGTTTCTGCAGATGGTTGGCAACGTGAATTTCTCTTGCCACGGCGCGACACGCGCAACGAACCGAAGCAAAAAGTGGCAAATCCACAAGACAAGGCAAATCCAACCCCAACCCCAAACCCCAGCCAGTCAACAAGCTACCTGTTGCACACAGACTGGAACTCAGGCTTCACGGTCAGCTGTCTGTCATTGGGTTACGTCTTAGGTCTCACGAGTTATGTGTTATGCGTTATGTGTTATTCGCGTCACAAGCAGAGTATCGAATTATGCGACATCGATGCACCAGTTTTTCCTTCTTGTTTGAAAATTATTAAAAAGAATTCATTTTCTAAGCTCCCTTAAGAATATTCACATTTAAAATCCTTTGAATATATATATATATATATATATATATATATATATGTATATGTTATATGGGGAAAAGCAGCAAGAGATATTTTAAAATTATCTTTCTAATAAAAATCCTTTGCAGCAATATGCTTTAAAAGGTCATTCAAAGAGAAAATCTCATATGAGGAAAAGCAACTATAGATATTTAAAAAAAATCATTAAAAATAATAATCGATGCTTCAGTTTTTCTAAATACTAAAGTTATTTAAGAACATTCTATTTAAAATCCTTTGCAGATATGTATGTGTATTAACAAGTCGCTAGTCTAAAAGTTTATTTTTTATATGAAATCGCACATATATGGGGACAAGCAGCAAGAGAAATTTTAAGAGGCTTTTTTCTTGAAGTAGCTGGTTCTACGGTTCCCAGTCTCAACTTAATATGATTTGACTTTGGTTGGATGCCCGAATATCGCTTTAAAAACCAATAAAAGAAAATATTGCGAAATGTGGCATAAAAAAATTGTGTGTATATATCGATAAATGTAGCAAGAGCGTTATTTGCACACGATCATATTATTAGTTTGTGTGGCTTATTGAAAAACTTTCTATGAGGGTGGTGCGGATGGCGGTGTGTGTGTGTGTGTGGAAGGGAGGGGGGGGGGGGGGGTGTAGCATGTTCAACGGATTGTGAATTCGAGCCGTGATACAGGCACTTTCTGGCAGGGGGGGGGGGGGGGGGGGGCTTAGGGCGATGAGGCATAACGTGTTATGTATATACATATATATATATATTTATTTTCCGCATTTCCATTTTCCATTTCCAGTCGCATTTGCATTTATTTATAGCACTTACTAAACTTTGCACGAAATTACATGCTGGAATTGGGCGGAAAAAAAAAATAACGGCGACGGGCAACAATGGCAAAAAAGTATCAAAACTGACTTTTACAATTTACAATTTACAATTTTTACAGTTTACGAACGGGCACGGGGAACCAGGCCAAAACAATGCACACATACAGTACGGCTAGAAGTATTCCTACACATGGCCCGAAAACAAAAAAAGTGTTGTATAATTATTTTAATACGAAAGTATAACAAAAACGCGGCTGCAAAGCGAAATTACATTAACAATGCACTGATCCCCCACCCCCCCCCCCCCCCACCGTTGTTCTTATCAGCAGAGTTCCGCTAATACTGAAATGCACACACACACACTAGAGGCAGCAGTGCGAAAAAATACCGCGCCAAATTATATTATAATTATATTTAAAATGCTACCGACGGGCTGACTGTCCACTTGCCTCTGCCAAAGTCCCGTACAGCTAGAGGGCTACCCCAACCTACCCCTAAATAGTCATGGAACTATGACTATGTCTATGACAGGCAAAAACAACAGCCATAAACAAGCGTGCTCTAGTTGCGAGTGTCCGCCTAGAAGATACCCTGCAGGCAGCTCCAAGCTGCAGTTGCAAGCATTTCATATTCCCTCTTTATATACACGCACACACACATACATCACTCCTGTATATACTAACTAATTTGCGAGAAATGCCTAAATTGTTAAAAGTTTCTTTTCCGAAAAATATATATTTAAATGTTTCAAGGCTTGTGTCTCTGGTTGAAGTCCCGATCAAGAATATATATGTGTATTATATTATTATTTATATTGATATATTTATATATTTATATATTTTATTATATATTATATTAGATACTAGCGGGCATACCCCGGCCCGTAGCACGTATCAAATAAATTCTCTCAAAGATCGGATGGTAAGCAAAATAGTTTCATACAAACGTTTTTCGCAATTTTTCCATTCTTGCGGGTGGAATTTCCCAAAACGCCGTGCACCTTTATCACATAAGGTAACTACAATGCAAACATCAGCTTCCTCTTCCTGTAGGGTTTGGGCTGTGCGTGGATCAACAGTCAGTCAGTCAGGAGCTAACATCTTATGAGGTCAAAGGTGTCTCCTTCTGCATGTTACATACATTGGCGCAAAAACATTATACCCTCTTTACTCAAATCTATTGGGCACAGGGTATGGAACAATTTATTTTTTGGAAAAAATAAAGCAGCACTAAATTTCGACGAAAAAACTAAATGAGATTTTGCAGCCGGAGTAGAGTTTGTGTGTAAGCTCGGTAGATATATCCACCGTAGCCCTCAACCCATCGACTACTCGACTCCAGGACTTCAGGACTTTTGGACTTGGTTGGTTTGTAACTGGGGCTTTGCTTGCTTTGAAGCTGAGTTTTCTAACTTTGACACAGGCACATGCCACACAGGTAGCCGCAACAGTAACCGGACAAACGGCACTTGAAGGAAGCTCATAAAGCTCCGTGCAGCAGAATATTAAGTATACGCGATGTGGCATGTCTACCGCATTGCAGTCAACAAGCATTTAGTCACAGGCGACTTCAGCTTACAGCACGCTCATCCCACAAAACTAGGCCACCGGCAACTGATTCGCAAATACCCAATCTCTTTTTATAAAAGTGTTTGTTCCGATTGAGTGAGTGACTGACGACTGATTGCCTGACTGACTGATTGGTGATCGACGCACAGCCCAACTCGAATACCAGCCCCTCGATTTCTAACTCCGCTAGCTAGTTTCCGCTAGCTGTGCCATGCAATTGCTCGGTTACAGTCAGTCAGTCACTTTGTCAGTCAGTCCGTCAATCAGACAAATGGACGGCTTATTGGTCAGCAGATAATTATATGTACTTATATTTTTATTATTGACAGACTGACTGATTGATTGAAGTGAGTGGGGGGACCAACAGATATTGGTACAAATATTTATATTGCCCTGGCTGACTGATTTATATATGTGTGTAGACATCCCACTGGGATATTTATTCAAAAATTGATGGGGGTTAAAAATGCTTAAATGAAAGAAAATGTTATTGGCCTGGAATACTTGGCAGAATATGCATATGTATATATAAATTAGTATGTGTTATCGAAGTTGAACAGATCGGCACAACTGGCTCATTCGGTTCGACCCTGCAAATGCTGCGCCCCATATTTACTCACAGCTCTGTTGGCTTAGTCAAGGTCAAGGAATAACCCCGCTGCACCAATGACCTCGAGCGACCATGTTTTTCGACTGACATTGCCGCAGCGCTATCCGCGGAGCTTTATCGTTGACCCCTGATCCTCTGGCAAATGTTGATCCACTCGCCAAATGTTTGCTGCCAGTCAGACATACGCTGCGTATACGTAACGAGGTGAAAAAATAAGAAACAAAAAGAAAAAGAAAAGCGAGCCACAAACTGATTTTCTATGGGGCCAGGTCTCCACCCGCTGCGAACACAACTGTACTAGAAGAAGAAAATCTCACTAAATTCTCTAGTGTAACTCGGGCCGGGTACACACATAACACGAGCGAACTCTCGGCCTGATATCGATTTGAATACATAATAATTCAGCCAAACTTTGTATTACAATTTATTTAGTCCACACAGCAGCGAGCGGACTGTGTGTGAGAGGCAGGGACTGTGGGGGAGTGGGAGAGTGGCTGCGGCAGCAGCGCAGTTAACGTCTGCCTACGCTAAGTGCAGAAGCAGCAGCCCCGCTATCTCTCCCAACTAGCCCTCCTCCCCCGTCACCGCAGACACTTGCCGCTAGTTGCCAATCTTTCTATACATGCTCAAGTAATACTTTTACCAACTTGCCACCAGCCACCCGCCGCCCACCACCCTCCCCCTCCCCCACCTCCCCCTCCCCCTCCCTTCAGCCCGCTCTCACTTTTCTTTACCTTGCTCAGGTCCTGCTCCCGTTCCCATTCCCATTCCCGTTGCCATTCCCGTTCCCAGCTGCCGCTGCCACTTTTTTCTGGGCTGTTGCAGGATTTTTCGTGTGGGTGGACTGTAAAATTTGTGTCTGAACGCAATACAACAGCAGTAAAGCTGTGTGGGATAGATGGTGGGGGGAGAGGAGGGGCGGCAGCCAACCGTTCAATCAACACCCCATTTGGCTTACAACAACAACGAGAACGACAGCAACAGCCGCAGCAGCAGCAGCCAGTGCTGCAAATTCTAACATTTTCTAGCCAAATTTGGCTATTTTCAGCCGGAAACGTGTCGAATTCGCAGCTGCCTGCAATTTGGGCCAGTTTACCTTTTGTGTTGCTATATGTGCAGTTAAATACTAGCTAATTTTTGCTATTCTTTAAGTTAAATTTGGCTACTTTTTGCCAGAGTAGGCAACTCTGGCAGCCGAAATAAAGAAAAATGAAAGGAAAAAGGAAATTTGTAGGTGTCTAAAATTCAGGCTATTAAACCTTAGCGTCTTGCTATATATGAAGTTAAGTCCTAGCTTATTTCATTTAGTTTTACTTATTTTTAGCAGTTGGTTTGGTTATTTTTGGCGCGAGTTGGCAACACTGGCAGTAGAAATAAAGAAGACGTCGACGTCGCTGATGGCGCTGTCGACCTTCAAACTTTGGCAGCAGTAGCAGTCGAAGCAGTCGCACACGCAAGCTTTATGTATACACACACACACACACGCATACATACATACATACACACACACACACACACACACTCACACACACGCACACTCACACAGGCACAGACGCAGCTTGAACGCCAACACTATTCTAACGTTCGCGTAGCTATAAAAATATTTTTTAACATTTCTCGCGCGCGTACATTTTCTTTGGGTTTCCTTTTCATTCTCGCTCGCCTTTCGCCCCCCTTCCACATCCTTGACAGACCGACCCCATCCCCCTCTCCTCATCTCAGCCCCGTTCTACCCATTGACGGTATATTTTTAGGTAAAGAAGAAAACTGTTAGAGCGCTGAAAAGTTTGCGTCTGTTTGCATAGCGTGGGGCGAGGGCTGAAGGGGGCCTAGAGTTGTGGGGTACGTGCTGGAGGAGTAAGGGAGAAAGGGGGAGGGCTGTTGCTGTTTTTTGTTTCGCTTTCGAGCTGCTTCATAGTAACAACAACAACAACAGAAACAACAGCCGCCTCTTATTACGCTGTGCTCGCGCTCTCTTTCGGCATCTCTCCATCTCTTTTAATCCCATTTACACAAAAAAAAAAAAAAAATGTTAGAGAAAAAAAAGAGGAATAATAATAATAATAATAATAATGAAGAGTCTTGTGTATAGAAAGAAGAAATATTGCCAAAAACGACTGCAGCAGCAGCAGCAGCGGCAGCAGCGGGACCAGCATTGGGAACAGTAGTATGGGAACGGTAGTGTGGGAACGGCAGAGTGGGAACAGCACTAGCAATGTATTTGAAACTAAACTGCAAAATAGAAGCGGGCGTGGGAAAGAGAGGGGGGGGGGGGGGGGCTATGGCGGGCTATGGGCTGGGTTGGGCTGGGTCTAGCATTGGTTGCGGCACCGACTCGACTGCACATTAAGTTAACGGCTCCTCGACCCCGCCTCCGCGCAGCATAAAGAAAGTTGTAACTATGAAAATTTTATAAATTCCGCAGATTTTCTGGCGCTAAGAAAGCTCTGGGCAATGGCAATGGCAATGGCAATGGCAATAGCTGATGAGCCGCCCCTTGGCAGCGTTTTAAAAGGGGGTGAGGCCAGGGAGAGGAGGGAGTAAGGGGGAATAGACTGACTAGTGTACGCCAGTGTGTACCACAGTTAGTTGGTAAAAGTTTTGTGTGCAGTCGGAGTCGGAGCAGAGGGGGAGGGTTAGATGACAATGGGGCACTGGAGGGGCGTTGCTTTGATGGCAAGTACTTCTCTTGAGCGGCTCTTTGTTGTAACTGTTGTTGTTCTTGTTGTATAACGGGACTAGTGTAACTAGGGGGGGGGGGGGGACCATGGGAGGATGAGTATCGCGTTCCTCACGATCGCCGGGGGCTTAACGCATATTGGCCGGCCTCTTATGTGTGGCATTGATAAGCATGGATCCGGGCGGAACCGAGAACTATATGTGAATGCGCCTTTCCAGGAAAATTGACAAACAATGCGATAAACGGAGCCAGTAAACAAAGCGATAAAAAGAGGCACAAGCCAAATGAAGACAGGGAAGCCAGGAGAAGGTAATGGGAATTGATTACGAAGGATATGTCTAGTTTTTTATCAGAGGTGGGTGCTCCTTGCTTATAAACGATTTTTCCGAAGTCGGTTTGTAATTAGGAACACACGACGGAATGCAGTCAAACTTAAACCTGCTTGATACTAACAACTTCCAGCTAAAAGAGGGACAAGTGAAAGGCTGAATGGGATGAGAAAAAGGGATTGGGAAATTATTTTTAATAAAATTCATAAGGCACATTTCCTTTGGCATCCCGTTGCCGTCGACATCGCGCGTCTGATTTCGTCTGATTCTATGCTTTTGGAATAAACACAGACTTGGCACTGGGGTCAGGGGATGGCGTTGGTGCGGCGGTTAAACTTCTTTTGCGCTCTTTGATTATTTAGAGTTTATTTGATTAACAAAAAGCGTCAGGCAAAGCATAAAACATGCAACATGAGCAATGCAAAAACAAACGACAAATTCAATTAAACTTAATAAGGATGTCTTTCGAAAAAGTCGCTACGTTTTTGTTGTTTTTGTTGTTCTTGTTGTCGTGGGCGCTTCCTTGCACAATTGAATTACATAAAATTAATTGAGTAAATAAAGTTCAGATTAAGCTGGCCAGAGCTTCATTTAAGGAATGGAAGTTATGAGAATGTCTGTACGATCAAGGATCAAGGACTGCCCAATTTGACCCCCTTGGCATAGTCAATTTGCATAACTAAAAATACCCCACGTCGGCTCAGCTTTATGCTTAAAACCTCCCACAATGACCCCTGCGATGATCCATTGGAATACCCTGACTTATTCTTATTAGTTTACAGTTACTGTTGAATTTCGTGGTACATGAGTTGTCCAAATGATCAACCAGTTAAGACCCCGGATCACAAGTCCAATAATTGGATGGTTTGGATCCATAATGCAGTTCAATTGAAAAATCATCCCAAGTAAATTCATCAAAAGGTAGAGGGGTACGTTGTGTCCTGTATCGACATTTTGAACGTCCTCTAAAATTATCTAATTCAATTGTATTAAAGGACCGATTCAGGTATATGGATTTGCTTTTTGGGGTGTAGCTGAAAGTTGATTAACAAGTTAGCGACAACATTTCTAAGAATTCTTGTTGGGAACTCTTCCTATTGGGGTGAGAGCTTCCTGTTATTGACATGGTAGGATCCAGTGGTCTGTCATACAAATTCATTATTAACAGGGCTAACAATTGATTGCCTGCAATTCAGAGATGAATTTCAATCTCAATCCCCCCTCCCCCTCTACTACGACTCCAACTTCGACTTCGACTCCGGCTGCAACTAAGTAGCACAGCGTACTCTGCTTGTTTTTCCCGCATAGTTTTCTTTGCTCGTAATTTTCAGACAACAGTAAAAAAAAAGGAATACAAAATCGATCGATAATTTTTAATGTAGTCGTATTTCTTTTTAAGCGCGCGCTGTACCTTTTCGGCTGCAGCCTGCCGCCCCTCCCCACTCCCCGCTCCCCCTCTGACAACCCAGTTATCGCTTCGGTTCTATTCCCTGTCCTGGCTTGGGTTTCGTTTTTTAATTTTTTTTTTTTAATATTTACCCAATTCATCAAAAAATAAGTAATTATAAACTTTTCAGTTTTTCTTCTGCCGTCTTGCGTCTGCGTCTACTATGCGCGTCTGTGTGTGTGTGTGTCAGGATGTGTGTGTGTGTGCTAGTCGCTCCCTCTCTCTCTTTCTCGCACCCGCTCTCACTGCCTTTCACTTGCTTTTTGGCATTGTATGTGTGTCGTTTTGTAAAAACGCTTTTCTTGCCCTTTTCTGACTGTGCAACTTAAACATACATACACACACACACAAACACACACACACACTTGCACACTAATACACACACATACAGACACCCCCCTGAACAGCTTCGCCGTTTGCATCGACGTCGCGCGCAAAGTAGAAAAAAATTGAAAACAACCCCGAAAAAAAAGAAAGTTTTTGTTGTATAAGCGAAAAACTAAGCTTCTATTCAAATTCTACGCCATCGAGTGCTTCGCTTTTATTATTCATTCATTCCATTCTCGGCGCTGTTGGGCCTTCCACACAACCCCCCGCACCCGCACCATCCCACAGCCCCCTTCCTTGGTACTTTTTGTATTTTTGGCACAAGCAAAATTAAAGCACGGAAAGAAAAAAAAAAGATGAAAAATGTTAAGAAAGAGGAAAGTTTCCGATTACAGCGCGAGGCGGTTGGGGTTAGGAGTGGCGCAGGGGAGGGAGGGGGTGACAGGACTAAGGATGTAACTCTCTGCCTAGATGGATGATGCGGCGCATGACGGTAGAAAGATGGAGGAGGGAGGGCGGGGTAGGTATTGGGGCCAGGGCGGTATCGGTTAGCATCGAATAGCTGGGTCGGGGCCGCATTGTAGGCCCAGCTTAACGCCAACCACTTCTCCACAAACACACACACACACACACGCACACGCACACACACACACGCACAGACACACACACACACACACACACACACACAAACACACACACATTCGCGTTCTTTGAGCATAAGTAGAATATAAAAATTTTGCGATTATGAATTTGAATAAAAGCGATACGAAGCCAAAAGTACGTACGCAGCCGGCGCTGCTGCTGCTCTGTCAGCGCTTAACAACACTGTTGCCATTGTTGTTGTTGTCTTGGATGGATTAGAAGCTGCTGCTGCAAGCCGGTGAAATGACCAAATATGAAGAAAAGACGAATCAACCTCTACCGGCTGCCTATATAGTTGTGGTGTGTGTGTGTGTGTGTTTGAGTGTGTCGATTCCCAATACATACACAGAGAAAAAGGATACAGATTTCCGTGCTTAAAGCAAGTGAAGCTTGTCTTAGAAGTACGCATAAACCGATTAAGCATGACTTAAATATATTATTTTTTTTATTGATTTTCTGTTATTTTATTTACTATTATTAATTATTATATATATATATATATATATATATACATAATAATAATAAGAGCAGAGTTTGGTTGAGTGAATATTTTGGCCTCGAAATAAAATATTCGGCTTTCCGCCCTTCGATTAAGCCTTTGCGCTTTATATTCAGGAATTATTTTAATAAGAGTTAACTATATTTATCTATATATATATATTTTTTTAATGCTTGAATAAGGATCACATATTATGTTTTCTATATTTTTTAGTGCATAAAGTTGCATAAAGTTTGCATATTAGATAAAATTATGTTTCTATCTGAGTTAAAAAATGTTTTCTAACTTCTAACGTTCATTTGCTGATAAACTGAAAATACAAATTATAGTTAATTCAAGAGTTTTAAGCTTGAGTCGTGTTCAAAATATTTAAATTAATTATTTAATGTTACCAAATATTAAGTACATTTTTCTCTCTGTGTACTTTTGTGTTTGTGTGTGTGTTTCTAGATTTCTAAAACGAAACATCGATGCGCTTAATAATTACAATCAATATTTAACGTTTTGTGCGTGTGTGTGCGTGAGTGTGTGTGTGTGTGTGTGTGTGTGTGTGGCACATAGCTTGCAGCAAGTGGCATGCGGCATGTGGCACATCTAGTAAATGGAGAATTGCTTGCTATAGGAATTATATTGCGCAGCGTTGTATGTCACACACAATAAATGGGGAGACCAAGACATGAGCTCAGCAGCCGCCTCTATGTGTATATGCGTGTGTGAGTAGCAAGTGAAGCCTGCTGCTGCGGTTGCCAAATGTTTAAGCTAAGGATTAATACTTCTTTTTAGAATTTTATACTTATACAAAGCATACTACTGCCGCGCCCCCCTCCCACCCAACAACACACCAACTCTTCCAAGCAACCATACACACACATATATATATATATATATATATATATATATATATATATATATTTATATATAAGTATGTGTGTGTGTGCGCTCTTTAGTAAGTACATATTAAAAAAGCAGTGCTAGCTGCAGAGAGAAGTCCTTGTAAGCAGTTTTCACTTCTGGCTGATTTTCTCTTCTTCTTGCTCTTTTCTTTTCTTTCCTTTTTTTTTATCCTTTTTCCTTTACCTCTGTTGGTTAGCCGAAAAAAAACGACAGAGGGACGTGTGCAAGGACGACGCCAAGGAAGCGCGCAATATGATGAATAGAGTTACTCAAATACAACGGAAAGTGCGATGGGCGGGGGTGGGTGTGGGTTGGGGGAATGGGGGGTGCGTAGTTGAGACATGTTTAAAAATTTCTATACAATCATTCGGGTTTGGGGGATGGACGCCCGAATAGGGGCTGCAATAACTTCTAGTTCACTTTTTAATATTGTTTGTACTCAATGGATGTACACTCAGCCCCCCTCCCCCATCTTCCATCAAGCACACATACACACACATGTACTTACATGTGTGTATAGAGCGAAAAGAAGCGCAACGCTTTTCATTAAAAATTTCCTTGTAGACACTTGACAGAGCGCGGCTGAGTAGGTGGGAGTTTGCTTATATGTGTGTGCGTGTCTGTGTGTGTGTGATTGATAACTCTTGGAAGCACATATATACATAGCCACACACATATACACACGCACTAAGCCAACATCATGAGCATCAATAGATACACGCATTGTAAGTAAACTCGTGAGTAAATTTTTGGTATGATTACATTTTGAGTATGAATACATTTGAAAAAAACTATCGATTTAATGCGTTTGAATAATCCCAAATATTTACGTCATATTATCGGACAAACTTAAAGTATAAACACAATTTGAGTATGACTAAATCTCAAGTCAGAGTATATTTGGAACAAATAATAAGTTAATACGCTATGAATATTCACAAATACTACCTTCATATTACCAGACAAATTCATTCATTTTGAGTAAAAACACAATTTGGTATGAGTACATTTTATGAAAGGATACATTCCTGATTAATAGTCTCATATTATCAGGCAGGCTTATATACTTTGAGTATGAGTACATTTCGAGTAAATATATAATTTGAGAATGAATGAATGTGAGTGCATTTAAGGTCTGAGTGAGTTGGGAAATACTCAGAAGTGAACGCGTTATTAATAATACTAACTACTATCGCCAATATTAAATTGCGAAGGCCTTTGACTGGCTGTGAATGCCGAATACAACTTACGTCAGTCGCCACGCCCACACGGGGGCAGCTGTTCGGCTAGCTGCTAAAAGCATTCGTCTGAGCATGTGTGTGTGTATGTGAAAGTGAGTGTGAATTTGATAAACAGCATTTAGCTGTGTGTATTTTTAAATTTTTCGCAGTTGTTTTGCATAGCGTGCAGTGAACTGTGTCTTATCGGCCAAACAAAACGGGCGGCAAGCGAATGCGATCGAGCTGGGTAGCGGGGGGCAGGACAGGGCAGGGCAGGGCAGGGCAGTAATCAGTGATCGATGATCGCTGATCGCTGATCAGAGATCAGTGATCACTGATCGGTGATTGGTATTCTACGAAATTGTAGGCAGCGCGATGAGAACGACAGCTAATTGCAGTTAGTCAGTGCCGAGGTCAAAGCCTTGCCACACTCATTCACATTTAGTATTCGTATTCATATTCATAATCAAGCACATGTGTGTGCGAGTGTATGTGTGTATGTACTCGTGTGTCAATGCCACGCAAATCGCTGTGAAGGCGGAGTCAATGCACTTCTCACCACGCATTTGACGGGGGCCGCGCGTGATTCATTTTGGGTATTTGTCTGGCTATGCAGCGAGCCGATTCGCACTGCAAGCGAGCTTCTAAGCACCCTGTATGCTAACACACACACGCACAGACACACACACACGCACACACACACGCATACATTGTTGCAGCAATGCCAAAAAAAAAAGCTCTTTTGCCTACTCTCAACGCCAAGTGCGTGGAGAATGAGAACGGGAACAAGAGCGAGAACTGCAGGCGCTCAGTGAGATCACCGCCAGGTCAGGAGCTTTCGGCGTGTGTGTGTTCTGAGACTATAGCTCTCTGTTTAAGTTGTTTGCTATCTTTCTACATCGCTTCGCCGCTGCGCCTGTCTCTACCCCTCTGCTCTGCTGACGCCTTGGCCAGGGCCGCTGCCGCTGCTCGGGTCAATGACTGCCAAAAAAAATACAGCATTATTTTTCGACTTTTGAGCAGCAGCAAAACTGAATAGTCACACACACAAACAACGTGCAGCTCTGCGTGTGTGTGTGTGCGCATACAAGTGGCGTTCTTGTTCTGGTTCTCATTCACATTTCCATTCTTATTTACCCCCCCACCCCACTCTTTTGGACCAGCGTTGTCGCCTATGCAGTTGCGCATATTTCGTAGGCGTTCGACTGCGCAAAACAAATCAAAAAAAGAAAAAATTGAAAATAAATATTGTAAGCTAATGCATATCGGCACATGCATGCACACATACATATATATATATTCGTGCACGTCTAACAGTCAGTTTGTACATAGATTGTTCTACGTTTGTATATATAACAATATGGCTTGCAAGATTAGAATGGCTTCTCTGTCACTATCATTGTCACTGTCACTGGCACTGCCACTGCCTCTGCCCTCTGCTGCTGCTGCTGTTCTTGTTGTTGTTGTTATTTAATACCCGAAATTCTAGTCTAACCGGATGCAAGGTTCGCTGCATTATTATGCATTGTTTGGACCCTCGTCTTTCCTGGTACGCAATATTTATTCTGTTTATTTTTATCAAATAAAAAAATGACTACAAGCTTGTGCAAATACATAGCAGACGCTGGCATATCCGGCTCTATAAGGTATATTTAAATAAATACAGCACTCTCTCTTTATATATATATATATATGTATATATATGATTAACATATATGTATATTATTAGAGTCTATTTCTATTTACGTTTTTCGTTGCTTGATGCTTGCGATTCCCAACAAGTTAAAGAGCAGCGAGACAAGACGTTTGCAATTTAAATATAATGAAATATTTGTTATTGTTTGTTGCCTATCATTGATAGGAAATATACTTAAAATTCAACACGAGCCGGGCTGCTTAAAATTAGTATTAATATTATAAATTTATACAATACATCAATTGCTTTATATATATTATTGTATCTGCATTGAATATAGTTATAGGCGGAGATTTGAAGCCAGATCAGAGCGCATCCTAACTGCCGAAAATATATATATATGTATCTATGTATATTGTCAAGTTGTTACGATCTGACTACAGAATAGTTCCTAATTGAGAATTCATAAAGAGAAGACTCCTCGATGGATAGTACACATATATATGTTAAATTATTCATATCCCTTTTATATATGTTATATTATTTATAACCTGCACCTATTTGTCATCAAAGATGACATCTCTAATATTTCAGAATATGTTACTGTTTTTCGAATTTGTGTGGGCGAGCTTTTTAATTATCCTCTCATATTCAAACCCGTATGCCATGCTGAAACATTTCTAATAATCGCCAGGATAAGAGCAAGGCAAATGGACGAAAGTGCATTTCACATTAATCAGAGGCCGGCCCCATAGGAAGATCCAAGTGCGGCTTAACTACTTTAATGGCCGCCTCGGCAGGCCCAGTCCGTCTGTGCGCCATATGTTGGTCTGATCCCAATGCATGGCCCCCCCTTCCGCTGTTCGTTTCTATGTGCGTGTGTGTGTATGCGTGTGTATATGTATGTGTACACACATGTAACTCGTTGCTCGGCTCTCGTAACTCGTTACTCGTCTCTTGGTATCTGTTCTCGCTGCTTCTTTTCGTCTTGTTCTAAGCTGCTGGTCGCGATCCCTTGTCCCGATTGCTGCTGGCCACGCAGTTGTCAGTGTCATGCAATAAACTCCCTCTTCCCCTCTCCAGCTGCTCGCTGCCCTGTTTTGGCACTTTACAAGCTGCAACCCCCCCGCCCTTTCCCCAACCCGCTCCACACAGTTCCATTCTCGTCATCGTCGCCTTCGTCGTTTGGCGCATGAGTAATTTGCTATTTGATATTTTTGTATGCATGCTTGCCTGTCTCTGCATGTGTGTGTGTGCGTGCAAATTTCGGGTTTTTATTTTTGTGCGCTTTTTGGCAACTGCACGCGTTGTCTCTTTGCCGTCCCCCTTCCACTGTCGCTCTCTTTTATTGGTGCGCTCTCCCTTTGTGCCTCTCTCTAACAGCTTTAAAGATCGACGCACACAAACATACACACACACACACACACACACACACACACACACACACACACACACACACGCGCGCGCGCGCGTATAAGCTGCGTATATGTGAGAGAGATTGTACAAACATATAGAAACAAAAACAGAAAGAATATCGCTGATCTGCGACGCTTTCATTGTTGTTGTTTTGGTTTTTGGTTCTGGTTCTTGTTGGGGCTTTTGTTTGGTTTCAGTTTTTTGTAGGTCATTGAACCGGCCGTAAATTTCGCTCTTGCCTAAAAACAAAAAATTGCAGTCAATTTAACTGCGAACAATTTTTGGCTGGAATTTCTGTGATGCCCCTCAACACGATTCTGAATCTGATTCTGGTTCTCGTTCTGCTCTGTTTTGTACTGTACTCCTTGTAGCTGTTCAGTTCTCTCTAGATGCGGGCATGGCATGGATTTTGAGATGGGTAATGTCTAAAAAGTGCACTTTGTACACGCTGCAGTAGGTTGAAAGTGTATTCGAGTCTAACGCTAAGATCCCAGAGCCAGTTTTTGTATAAGAACAGAAATAAAAACAGAACAAAAATTAGAGAATTTGAAGGCAAAAGGAATTCGCGTCTTATAGACGTTATAGAAGTTTCTAGCGAGTAAAAACAGAAAAATGTTTATAAAAATGAAGACAAAACGAATAGCGAGTAGCGAGTAACAAGTAAGGAATATCCAACGACTGCGAGTGAAGGTGCAGAAACACTAAGTTAAGCCTAGAAGCAGAGTATTTTTGAATAGAATTAAGCCAGATGGCACACGTTTAGGATCACAAAAGCAACGAGTATCAAGTAGCGAGATGCCAACGACTGCGAGTGTAGTAAAAGAAAGTTTAACTAATAAGCAAACTATTTCAGATTTCGATTAAGCCGGGGGGCAGACCGAGAAACTTACGAGTGAGCGTAATTGTTGCCACAAGCAACGAGTATTTTTGCAGTTGCACAATTTAGTGCATCAAAGTGCATTGGTATCGAATCTTGGGCTATGTTTATATGCAGTGGTGTTATTTACTATTGTAAAAATTTAGAGGCAGGTCTTGTTGCGAATATAGCAGAGTAAAGCTCGCCGCATTATTGGGAATAGAAGAGGCAACGAGTGGCGGGAACTGTTGTAACTGTGGCAATGAGTGTTTGCAGCGTTGCAGTTGCACTAATTAAATTAGATTGCTGGCAATTACGCGCACAAAGGCCACATAATTAAATGTGATCTGGCTGCGGTAGAGTGAGACTTAGGACTACACACGCACAGTTTACACACAAAACACATTTACACCGCGTCGGGTGTTTCTTTCATTTCATTCAATTTACGTTTAATTAATAAGCAACGATTTAGCACAAATGCAAATTGATATTAAATAGCGCTTATTAGCGGTTGCACGCAGCCCCATGTGCATCTTGCTCAGGGGCGAGCGGCTTCTTTTGGGGAAGCACTACAAGGTAAACACGATTGGGGAAATCCCAAATGGCCAAACAGATCCTACAATTAGGCCATCAAATTGAGTGGATGGCCCTGAGTAGGCTACTCGATTGTTTAGCAATTGACTTTTTGAAAACGTGCCACGAGCTCGGCCTGGCTAAAGGATTGGCCCTGGGGCAGGAACAGGAACAGGAGCTGAGGCCAGGAGCTGGGACTGGGGCTCCCATCCGGGCCTGGCCGGGCCAACTTTGTTGACTCTGTCTATGTTTACATTTTTTTTTTTTTGCCAGCTTTTATGCTGCAGCTAGAGCTCGAGTGCGGCTGCATCCACGCTGTGTCCACGGCCATGCCACTCGCCTCGCGCCTCTGGCTGCGGCATTGACAAAAGCGGGCGCCCGGGCTGGGGCTAGGGTGAAGAGTGGGACTGGGGCTGGCTGTGGCTTGGGGTAGTAGCTACTTTTGGGCGACCGCAGCACATGCCGTGTCCGGGCCGGGAGCGCAGGATGGGACGGGATGGGAAGGGAAGTTTTCGTTTCCGCGTGTTAAACGTCGTTTTAGTAGTTTTCTATGCAATCGCTTTTCTCTTTTTTTTTCTGTGCATTTTTCTTCTTTTTCTCTGTTTGCTGTTTGCATCGCGTTGGGTGTGAATAATTATAAAGTAAACGTTTTTCTTATTGTTTTTATAACTTTGTAATTTTTGACGCCAGACGGCGCATATTTCTATGAGAGTCGGGAATTTCTGCTTTGGCTTAGGCTTTGATTGCAAATATTGTTGTCAGTTCCTGATGTTGCAAATAATACTTGATTATATTCGATTATATTATTTATTGGCTAAATATACAAAAGAGTTCCTGCTGACTGGCAAGCTGGGAAAGGCAGAAAGGGAAAAATAACTAAGGTCTCAGTTTGTTTGAAAGATTTTTAAAGCCTTCCTGGCTAAGGTGTCTGCTTGTCGAACTAACAAGCGTAAGGTCGCCGGTTCAAATACAACGACAATTTTTATTAATTTATAAGTATTTATATATATTAAGCTTTTATCTTTTTTTAAAGTGTGTTGCACATAAATCACAAATAAAAATAAATTATGCCCTTAGCTTCTGTAGAGTTAATTTTATTGTACATTTTGACGAAATTTTCGGTTAGATTATAAATTGAGACCTAAGTCGGGGTTCGTCGTTTAAGTTGGGAAAAATGGAGGTCTGACTAAGGATGAAAGACTGAATGTGCCTGCCTGGCTTATGTGTGTCGCATATAAAAGTTATATAATAAATAATGCCTTTACTTGTTATTGAGCTTTTTCTAACTTTCTAATTATGACTCTATTATTTCCATTTATAGAGCTTTTTCTAACTTTCTAATTATGACTCTATTATTTCCATTTATAGATGATGACTAATCCAAATAAATTCAAACGAAACCGAGCTTGTAAGTTGAAAATTAACATTTAAGAACTATTATCTGCATTGAACTCTTGAAATGTTGTGTTTAATTAACGTACAAATTAATGTTCAATTAACGGACATGGCATGTAAAGTTCGGCTTGCCGAGCCAACCTTTTTTTTTTGGCATAAGTTCTTACTTAGAAACAAAACTGGGAAAAGGACTTTACCTACCTGAGGGAATCGTGCGATGATCCTGATCCTCTTGACAAGTGGCTGACACTTTTCGGAATTTGTTGTGGTCGGGTTTTGAGTTTAAAAGACTTAAAGGACGTGGGATATAGTCCGTGGAATACAGTGAGACACTTGGGACACTTGACTTCTATTTAAACAGTTTGATTTGAATTTCAATATTTAACTGTTGTTTTCGTTTTTTGATAACTGTTGGTTTTTCACTGGGAAAATTTTTAACTTTTTGCAGTTTTCACATTTGAGAAAAAAAAATGTCGAAGAACAACTGTTTTTCAGCACTTTAACAAAAAAATCGGAGCGCGTTTTGCGTGGCGGCAATTCAACAACTTGCAACACAATAAAAATGTTGTTGTTGTTCGCATCCTGATGGCAGTTGCAGTCGCAGTACTTTGACTGCCGCTCGCTGCTGAGGAATCCTTTTTATAGGACTCGTCCTCAGAGGCGCCTCCAAAGGTTGTGTGCGGCCAGCTGGGTTGGCTGTTCGGTTGTTTGCCTGTTGGTTGTTCGGTTGTTTGGTTTGTTGGTTGTTTGGTTTGTTGGTTGGTTGCTTGGTTCGTCGACGCACGTCCAATCCGATAGCTAACTGATGTTCATCTAAATGGATCTGAACTATTCGAAAATAATGTTGCCCAGAAACTTTTTTGGGATCAGCGTCGTCGGCTTCGACGTTGACGTTGACGTCGCCGCGGCAGCATTTGATGCCGGCGTCGCGTCGATTTTAGTCCGCCGTTTATGTGCGTTTGCCCATGTACGTGTGTGTGTCCATGTGTGTGTGTGCGTGTCGACTTGCAGTTGTCAATGCTCCAACGGCAAAGTCCGTTTTGAGTCGCTGCAGGGCTTCCACATAATATGGAGGCAACCTCATGATGACTAACGAACCGTCATCATCATCATCATCATGTCCATTTCACCAGCTCACACACACACACACATACACAACCACAGACTCGTTAATGTGTGTGCGTGCACTTTTGACTACCCCTACTTAACGCTCTCAGGCTCTGCTCCGACCCAACCGTGGCGAGCACTCGTCCTCTCTCGCTCTCGCGCTCTAAAGGCCGTGACTGCATTGAACTGCAGCGGCGGCAGCCGCGGCGGCGGTTGCCCCTCCAGAAAGCCTCCCTCCTCCCACCAGCTCGCCAGCTCCGCAGCCTCAGTTTCAAAGCCGAGGCCGGCGCTGCCACCGAAAAATAAAAATCTGCCCAAAACACAGGCTGCAAAAAGAAATCGCTGAAAAAAAGGCGACCCAGCAACAAACACAACGAAAAGCAACAGAAATTAAACGAAACAGAGACAAACACATACACACACATACGTGACACACACACACACATACGTGACACACACAACACACGAAGCACAAAATAGCGAGGAGGCAACAAAGCGTAATCCAAATGCTGCACAAAAAAAAAACATAAAAAAAAAGGAAAAAATAAAACGAAAATATATAAAAAAAAAAAGAATTAAATAAAAATTGCAATGGAAACCCTATAAAAATATGTGCGCACAATACCTGCGTGGTCCCACTGCGCCCCCCCCCCCGCCACGCTCACCTTCGATAACCTCTACCCACACACACAGACACACACACACACACACACACACACACACACACACACACACACACACACACACACACACACACACACACACACACACACACACACACACACACACACACACACACACACACACACACACACACACACACACACACACACACACACACACACACACACACACACACACACACACACACACACACACACACACACACACACACACACACATATTGGAAATATACATATGCCTATGTATGTATCTTTATATGCTGGCAAATGAGCGCCGCACTCGTCCTTTTTCGGCCTATGCGGACACTAACGTCGACTGCGCTGCCGACGGTGCTGTCGCTGCCGCTGTCCACTGCAACAAAATAAATGCAAACACTTCTTTCTTTCTCTCTTTTTTTTTATAATTTTTTTGCACACACACATGCACAAACACCAGTTGCAGTGCGTGCGTGTCTTGCTGCAGCTGAAACAACAACAATAATCACAACAACAACAACAACGTCGACATCGGCTATTCAAATGGCAAAAAAGTTCCACACTTTTGGTGTAAATTTGTATTTCATTTTTTGCTAAAATTCTCGCCCCCCTCCATGCACCGCCTCATCATGCCTTTTGTTGCAAGCGCCGTGTGTGCCGCATGTTGCACGATTGCCGATATTATTATGCAATGCATATAGCCCAAAGGACCTCCGATGCGGCTACTTAAATGATCATGAGCTATTTAATTAGAAAGCGCTAAGGGGATTTGCTCGTCACAATTACTTTTTTTTAAATTAAATTCTTTTTTTGCAAATTAGTTTAAAGACGATCGGTTGATTATTAAGTTTAAAATAATGAATTAAACTGAAAGAAAATTCCAAAATCAAATTTGCCTAATTCTTCCATTTTGCATTGGGGTGAGTGAGAAAAAACATTGAAATAAATTTGATTATGAATAAAAAATTTGCGGCCGCGAAATAATCATTTAATTAAAACTTTGCAAGTTAGTTTCAAAATGATCGCTTGATAAAAATTAAAATAAAATTCTAAATCACATTTTTTCTAATTCTTCAGTTTTGTATTGGGACAAGACAGCTGCGTATTTTTTAAATTCGATTCCCAACTTGACTTTTCTACTTTTCTAGTTCTTCAATTTATCATTGGGGGAAGGGAGCTAAATATTTGTATACCCTGAACCCATTGAAAATGGGTAAAAAGGGTATATTGTATTTGTGCAAAATGTAAATGTGTGCAACAGGCAAAAGGAAGCGTCTCCGACCCCATAAAGTATATATATTCTTGATCAGCATCAATAGCCGAGTCGATCTAGCCATGTCCGTCTGTCTGTCTGTCTGTCTGTCCATCTGTCCGTTCGTCCGTCTTGCCGTACGTATGAACGCAAGGTTCTCAGAACCTATAAGAGCTAGAGTCCTGAAATTTTAGGTGCCTGCACAGATCGAGTTTGTTTCCGATAATTGGTAACTTACTCCGTTTCCAAGCAATCGATAAAAATCGATCTCGAAATTCTGTTTTTTCGAGCAAATTGGGTAGATAATAAGAGCTGGAGTCCCCAAAACTTAACTTCTAAAACGATCGATTATACCGCAAACTTTTCGCACCTATGCGAGAATTTTACCAAATCCCAGTTTACCGATTTCAAAAAACATGCTGGCAAAATTTTCCGGTTGCTGGATTCGATCCGCCGACCTACCGCATGCTATTCTAACGCCCCGGTATCTAAACCATATCTGCAAAACTTGCTCACTTTCGAACCTAAAAAGGATTAAATAAAAATCACCAATCAATCAGTCGGTCAGTTTTATGTGTATAATTATTTTTTTTGATTTATCGTTAATTTCTAAATAGATAATGCTGGCTACTTTTGCTTCACTGTGCAAGTCATTATATTTACTTAGTTAAGGACAATACGCACGTACGCGCACTCACACAGAGACGACCACACACATACACATATATAGACTCACACACACAGATTGTGGGGCAACTGAATGTGCAAGAGCAAAGCAACAGCAATAATTAAGTATACGCAGTTGGTGGTGGGCTGTTGTTGTACACGCACGCACACACACACACGCACACACACACACACACACACACACACACACACACACACACACACACACGCACACACAAACACACACACGACTACACGCACACTCACACACACTCAGACGCACATAGGCAAGCTTTTCAAATCCCTCCCGAAAATGAGCCGCGTGAGTAGGCCTATCAAAAACTCGCGAGCCATATAATAAATAACGCACAAAATAAAAAAATTAAAAAAAAAAATAATAAAAAAATAAATAAAAACTAAATAAAAAGTGCAGTCCAAAAAATAAAAAAACAAAGCGAATGCAAAAAAAAAAATGCCAAATGATGCACTGCATCCGGCTCGCTCTGGCGCAGGAGTTGGACGCGCGCACGCACTCAACGCCGGATGCGTCGCTGCCGCTGCCGTTGCCGTTGCAGAGGCTGATGCCAAAAAACGACCAAAAGTAACTCTCCACAAAAAGTGGGCAATGCCATAAAACAAAAAAAATAATAATAAAAACAACAAAAAGTAAGGCATAAAAAAAGGCAGGCATTGCAAAGCGTAGAAGCCCACCCCCCGCCTCCCACAACCCCCCACCAATGCCAATATCAAACGCCCCAATACCCAGGCGCAGCAGCTCCGCAATGACATTGAATGCAATTGCCAGCCAGGATGCAGGATGCACTCGAAGGACGTGGCCGAGCTGGGGCTGCGGGCGGGCTATTGCGTGCTCTCACACTCGCGCAGTCGACGTCGACGTCGGAAGCGGCGTCAGCGCTAGCGCCCACAAAAAAAAGTTAAAAAATATGCCAAGTGAAATGTAGAAATTGTATTCCCCTATTTTTAAAATTTTGTTGCACCTTTTTTGTGCGTGTGCGTGTGCCTGTGTGTGTGCGTACGGTATGTGTGTGTGCGTTGTGTGTGAGTGTGTCTGCAAAACAACCCCAAAATTGCATCCACACGCATGCAGCGACGATTATCTGACCGAACGAACACTCAACCAGTCGCTGCGGCAGTTATGGGCGTTTTTTATGAGCGGCGCCTACACAAAAAAACCAAAAACAGAAAAACAAAGCAAATGTTATAAAATGCAGTTGCAGTGGCTGCGCTGCAACTGCAACTGCAGCTGCAGCTGTGGACCGCAGTCAAAGTTAATGCTGGCTGTTGGCGGGTGTGGTGCGGCAAGGTCGTGGCGTGTAGCAGCACAAAAAAAAAAAAAAAAAAAAAAAAAAAAAAAAACGATTAAAAAAACAAAAAAAAAAACTGAAAAAAAGGCGGAAAAAAGGCGAACAAAACAACCAAAATAAATATTAAGCGCGGGGCAACAAAGTGGAAATTATATAAAAATGCGCTAAAATGTGCGCACACATACACGTACTCATGGACATTTAGACGAAGTACATAGACAGACAGACATACACACACAGACCCACACACAGTGCGTGCGTGTGTGTGCTTTGTGCTGCCTGCTTTTGGGCGTCGCAGCGAATTTCGGGCAGCCAACGTGGCGTATGCGTGTTTGTTTCTGCTTTCAACTAGGATTAAGGTGGGGGGAGAGTTGTTTATGTGTGTGTGTTGGTAATATGTTTGCTTAATAGGCCTAAAGCCGCTGCGTTGCGCTGCGATGCGATTATGTGTGTGTGCGTGCGTGTGTGTGCATAATGAAATTTCCAGCAAATACATCAGTAATATATAATTCTCCATCGAACAGGCCACACACGCACACACAAACACAAATACACACACGTACACGCACATGCATAGCTATACATACGTGTAAATGTACAGTTTGTACGCAAATGCAAATGCATAATCATCTGATTGTTAGAGTGAGAAAGTATGGGCAAATAAAGTTAAAATTAATTTGTAAATTATTATTATTTGAGAAAGTATGTAATAAAAAAATAATTAAATTGTAGTATTATTATTATTAATAATATTACTAATTTTAACTATTTGAGAAAGTATGGGCAGATAAAAAAAACTTAATTTTTTAATTAGTATTATTAATATTTTAATAATAACATTTTGACTATTTATGTCTTTATGTATTTCGCTTACGATAATGCCAAATTTGTATGTGAGTCTGGTTAAATTAATTCCCTTTAAAAACAGCTCATTTAATTAACTCATCTACCGAAAAACAGCTCCATTTATTCAAAAGCATAAAAATAAATCTATAATATAATAAATTGTTGACTTCGTCAATTAATGTTAAGTCGTATTAAGAGAACCCAACAATAGATGCTCATTTTTGGTGCATTAACAATTTGTGATAATTTTTCCCATTACGCAATGATGCAACTTGTTGCATGGTGGCAGCTATCGTACGTGACAGACATCGCTGTCAATAGGATAAGCTGAAGAAAAATATATTTCCCGGACATCTATAAATTTGACAATGGCAACAATTCGGGCTTCGAGTGCACTTAACAGCAAAACAACAAAATAATCACGAATATTTTGGGGGGGAGGGGGGTTTGTCTCTCAAGTGCATTCATAAAATGCACCCACTCGCATATACATGCACATTCACACTGACACTCGCATTCGCATTCGCATTAATAACACGTTCTCTGCGCAGGCGACAAATTGGATGCCCCCAAAAAAGGGACAGCAGCCATGTTAAACTGAATTGCAGCTTATACACTTATACCCTTATACACTTATACACTCACACTCCCACACACATACAGAGGGGCACGTACACACATTATGAGGGCGAAAGAAAAACAGGAAAGATGCATCACAAATTTGTAGCTGGGGGGAAATGCTTTGCATCTCGCACTGAGAACTGTGTGCTTCTTGTTCGCTGACAGGGTGACGCATCTAGTCACACAGGGTGACACATCATGAGATCCTAACGCAGCCTGCAATTAGCTTGCGACGAGATATTAACTAAGAGGTATATGTGCCTGCGGTTAGACAACTTGACAAAAATGCAGTCCTCACACTACACGTACACTACACACATACCCACATACACATAATGCAATTGGCAGCGTAAACAAACTGCGTGAAACAAAAAGTATTACAAAAAGTAAAAATCCAATAGTTAAGGGGCTTTAGGCGTTAACTTTGTACACATATATACGTGTGTACGCTGTACATGCACACATGAATGCATGCATGTATGTACGTATGCATGCATGTACGTATGCATGCATGCATGCATGTATGTAAGTATGCATGTATGCATGTATGAACGGCAGCAACTAAATACAAACAACGGTTAATACTGTGTGGGCTGCTAAAGTATTACATTAACATTAACATCAACGCGACGTACATAGCTGTGTACATGCATACATGCATGCCGTACACATATGTACATGCAACCAAAAAAAAGGTGGCTAAAAACTGCATGAGAGAAAAAAAAAAAACAAGAAATATGACAAAAAAAAAGCTGAAAACATAAGAATTAAAAAGCATGTCCAAAACTTTGCATATGTATATACATATGTACAGGCACATGTACATATATACGCACATACTCGCACACCCTGTCCACTCGGTACACCCTGTCGCATGTGTCCAGCCGATTGCATTACACGCACGAAAATAAAATGCAAATGCAGCGGCCGTTAAGAGAGGGGGCGGAAAGGGGGCGAGGGCCGGATATGCTGGCCGCCATTGCATTTTCGTTAGCCTCACACATACAAACACACATGCATACGCATGCACACGCATGCATGCATGTGGGCATTTTCCATTTGGTTCATTTTTATTCTGACGTCTGTTGTTTTGCTCGTTTTCTCTACTGACATCATTTTTTTCGCCTTATTTTTTGTTGTGTTTTTACTTTTTGTTTTGGTTTATTTTCAGCTGCGTTTGTTGGGTGGGCAACAGGCGTCGGCAGGCAAATTACGTATACGCCCCGTCCGACCCCCACGCCACGGCCAAAGCCGGAGTGTTATGAAAATGGCATGCACATTCGACGCACGGACGGGGCGGGACAGGACGGGACGGGACGACCGGATAGACGGATGGACCGTAGACAAAGTGCGTGCCCATCTACTTTAATCGGTGTGCGTGTGTGAGGGAGACAGAGAGGGAGAGAGACAGAGAGAGAGAAAGCGCGACAAAAAGATATATAGAGAGGGAGAGAGATAGAGAATGAGCAGGCTGGACACTAGCACATAAAAATGCGTGCAGTGAAGCCCAGTTTCAAAGGGGGTCTGAAGAATATAATACAACTGCGATCGTAGGGCCTACCCCGCACCCTCCCCCACATCCCACCATCTCCCTCCACACACACGGTGGTTGCATTTTCGACTGTCCTGCGTATATTTATCTATTATATTTGTATACGTGCTTGCGCGCTTTGTCGTTATTGTTGTTGTTATTGTTGTTTTTCCACATACTTTGGATTATGTTAAACTCGCCTCCAGTCTGCGTGGGCGTGTGTGTGCGGGTGTGTGTGTGCTTTTTGTTGCTGTTCTGGCCTTTTCCTGTTTGGGGCTTATATAAACAACAAATTGTTGTGCCTACGCGCTGCTATTTACTTAAATTTTTATTATTTTCTATTATTTTTTTTAATGCAATTTGACTTTTTGTATATTTTTGTGCATTTATCAATTTTTATGTGCGCTTCCATCTGCATGTGTGTGAGCGTGCGCGTGTGCGTGTGTGTGTACATAAGTATTCTATGTGCATGTGCCTCTGTTGACAGCTAGCCCCCCTCCTCTCCTGCCCCTCCCCCTGTCACTGTCTTGCTGCCAGCCCCCTCTTCTCTGTTATGCAAAAAGAAGGCCTTTTTTTTTTAAATATTTTTAATATTATGTATTACTTACTAGCCCTTTTCGTGCGAAAAGGTTTTCTTTTTTTTTGTTTTGTGGCTGATATGGTGGAACGGAAGGGGAGAGGAGAGGGGTTGACTGGGGCTACTTATATGCCGTCGCGGCCACGCCCTCGCATTCTTTTTTATGCAGTTGTGTTTACTTTGCTTTTAATGAAAAATGCGTCGCAAAAAATTAGCATAAACATTTATAATTGATTCCGCTGCACTGCACCGGCCCCACGTGCAGCACCTGAGTCCAGAGTCTACCCCCAACGCCCACCCCCACGTCAACCTCAACCGCAGTCAGAAAATGAGCCCTGACAAAGGCCAATTTAATTGCTGCGGCCAGGACTCAAAAAAAAAAAGGAGAAGCTAGGCAAAATTCTTTAACGGCTACAATTTTTAAATTTTCCCGAAATTCTCTCAGCAATTCTTGGCTAAATACCTGGGCGTTTCTCCCTTTGACCAGGAGCACAGTCAAACTGCCGCCTCTCCAGGCAGGCCTTCAAGCTAAAGCTCACAAAATAAATAAATATATATAATTTAACTATACATATTAATAATTATATTAATACCCTTGCACGCGGAATCTTTCATAATGCTTGGTCGTATCTATCAGAGGGAAAATAATTAATGTCGAGTATGGTTAAGATATTTTCAGAAACAACCGGTTTTCCATACAAGAACATACTTTTTGGTCAATCGTCCTTATGTCAGCTATATGATATAGTCGTTTTCTAAAGAACGACTTAAATTTCGACCAATCATTACTATAAATATAGCTACCATATGACTTAGTGACTTAGAATTATATTTAAATAAGTTAAGTGAAAAATAAACACATAACAGTTATGCAATTTAGTTTACTATAAATTAGAACCAGCAACCCTATACCTTAACAATGCAATGTGTGAAGTAATGAAGTGGTAATACAACTTACATTTGAGTTCCTACTTTTGTTCTGCTGGACGCCCTTTAAGGATGCGCGTAACAAGTAACAAGTATTTAAAAGTAACTAGTTAATGCTTTTATCAGTGACACCGAAAATTTCGCTAAGGGATACGGATTTTACAGACAAGCAATATGATTGGATTTGTCGTATTTTAGAACGCATTTTACACGAAGATAGATATCATAAGATAAAATATATACATTTTATTTGATTTATTTATATAATTTTTCTTAAAGTCAAGTAACAGTCGGTGTGATTTGTCACTGATATTTTGTTGTACCTATCATAACAGTCACTGTGGCTCAGAAATAACACTACCGATCATCCCTAATTCACATATCATTTAGTTTAAACTCTTAATAAATAAAATAAAATATATTCTAGAACAGCTGAGATTTCGGCGTTGAAAATAAGTCTCAAACTGTTGCAGCTAGTACATAGTATGTCGGATATATAATATAGGTGCCATAACTAAGATTTTTGTTCGATAATGACGTTATTCTTTGAATATCTTAATTGCTTAACAAGATTTCCTAAACTTGACTTGACTAAACTGAGTACTTCTCCTCAAATATCTACATCTCCGTAAGCCCCAGTTTTACAAGATCTACCGATCCGCAAGAAGGGTATCTTTTCGTCATAACTATCCGTTCCCCCTTGATTTTCTCCTCCTTTTTATACGTTTCTTTAAGTAGTTTTTTAAAATTTAGTCATAAATATTAAACTAAATATTGCATGTTATTTGTAGTTTTTAAATATGCGCTCGGAGTGTAAATAAAAAAACGATTCACTAAAAAAATAAATAGAAACAACAATTTGCTAAGGAGAAATCGCTCACAAATTCAACAAAGCAAACAAATCTGCGGCCAACAAATGCAACATGCAAAGAGAAATAAAGCACTGAAAAAGCACAAGCTTTAATGCGGCTCATCTGCTAACGGTGTGTGTGTGCGTGTGTATGTGTGTGTGCAACGGATCGCATCGATCTTTGTCATGGCAGAAAGACTTACATGATTTAAGGGCGATGCCAATTGGAAATCATCTGCACCTCCGCCCTGCGCCCAGCCATAGAAAGCTGTGCCCAAAAAAAACCAAATAAGTATATCAAAGGGGTGCGGGGAGGGGAGATGGGTGCAGCGCAGTTGCATGTTCGGAACTCGTTTGTGTGTGCAAAATATTGCAACTCACAAATCTTGCTCTTTCACGAAAGCTTCAGATCTCCAACAAGTTTCTGAAAGTGTGTGTGTATGTCTGTGTGTGTGTGCGAGTGTGTGCATTTCTTGATTTTCCTTTTGCTTTGCTTTGCGTAATTTTTGTGTAATTTTCGTGAAGCGCATTCACACACACAACTATATATATATAAGATATACATATATATATATATATAAATATATATATAGTGACATATCCATAGTCGCACCCACCCTTTAACATAACTTAGCACATAAGCATAAGCACAATTATAAACATTTCTAATATTGTAAACAAAGAGCCTGGTGATAACATCGACATTGGTCAAGATCAAACTGTCCCCCTTTGGTAGACATAAACAATTCACCCTAAATATCACGCCACTGTCAATGTTCCCATCAGAGTACTATCCCACGCATAATTGCTGACGCAGCTCAAACTTCACTCAATTTTGACTCAAACTCTCTCAAAGCGAAGTTTGCTAAGCGACCGCAACAGTTAGATAAATCAGTTCTTATTCGGGAAGCAAATCTGAATGTACTCAACAAAAGTAGCCGTTAAGTGAAAATAATAAATTGAAATATATTTTTTTATAGTAACCTAACGTGTAAAACTTAATTGGCGCAGCCGGTAGGATACGTCGGGAAAAATTAAAGATCGCTAAAGGATAATTAATTCCCAGATCTAACGCACAATCGCGACCGAAAGTGTTGTCGGAGTGTAATAAAAATTTTCTCGAATACGTATCCGCACAAGAACCTTCGGGTCATTAGTAGCTTAATAATATTGACCCTTTGGGCAATAAAGCTACTACAGTTAATAACGACTGGCTTTGCATATCGTTTGATCCCTGCAATACGTTATTACTGAGTCTTTTTAAGACACACACACAAAAAAAAAAAAAACATTTACACAATAATCCATCACAAACTTTAACTTAAAATAAAAGTGCAAAATCAAAGAACAATAAAGTTCAAACCTACAAACTCAAAACTATTCAAAAAAAAGTGTATTACACCAAGATGACAATGGAATTATCAGAACAACACCTCAACCAGGCCCTTTCACAACTTAGACAGGTGCCAAGCTTTGACGGATCAACGGATCAACTAAACGCCTTCATTAAAAGGATAGATTACATCCTACACCTGTATCCAACCCGAGATGTTAGACAACATAGCATCTTATACGGAGCCATCGAATTGCAAGTCACAGGAGATGCTCAGAGAATATCACAAAGGACAGCAGCCAACACTTGGCAGGAGCTGAGAAACGCATTGATTGAAGAATACAAAGTGCAGACACCATTTGAAGAACTCCTTCGACGCTTATACAACACGAATTACCAAGGAAACGTCCGTAAGTTCATCGAGGAGCTCGAGAATAAATCTTTTGTTATTTTAAATAAGTTAGCACTAGAAAATATACCTAGCAATACAACCCTTTATACAAATGCTATGAATAACACAATCAAAGATGTTATTACAAAAAAATTACCAGATAGGCTTTTCATGATGTTAGCCAGACACGACATTACGTCGACACAAAAACTAAAGCAAGTAGCTCAAAGAGAGGGATTATATGAAAATAGCGTTACTGAAAAACCTAAAAATAATAATGTTCAGGGAAATCCAAATAACAATCGTAGGAACATGGGAAATTATCAGCAAAATGCTAACCCAACCACCATTTCAAGTGGTTATTCCAACACGAATCAGAGTTATCACGCACAAAATAAACAGCATAATAAGTCCGAAGACAATCAGAAAGCTCACCACGAGTTCCAACAGAAATTAAGTCAAGGTAGATACCAAAATCCCTTAAACTACCAAAATCAGTCCCATTCACGCTTGAATGCACCAAACCCTCCGACTAAACGTCAAAGAGATAGTAACAGTGGGCAGATGAAAATGGATACATCCGAAAATTTTCATCAGCAAGCCTCGGAACAAACAGAAGAAATCCATTCATAAAATTGATTATGAATGACGAAGTTCTAAAATGTGTCATCGACACAGGTTCAACCATAAATCTAATGAAAACAAACCGCTTAAATTTTCCAGTTTACAACGAAACATTAAAGGTTCACACCATAAATGGTGTTATTGAATTAAAACAAAGTATACGCTTAGGAGCAAGCAAAATTTGTCCGAGCAAACAAAAATTCTATATTCACGACTTCTCAGAGCATTATGATGTTCTGATTGGGAGAGAATACCTTGAGGCATGTCAAGCAAAAATAGACTATGCACAAGGATCCGTAACCTTAGGAGAATTTAACTTTTGTTTTAGATATAACGACGAAGAGGTCGAAGAGGACATGACCGCACAAGAGTGCCTTGATCCACCCTCAACAGAGGACAGACCATTTAACTTCGCTATTAATAATGAATTAATAGAAAACAATGAGTTTAGGCTAGAGCACCTAAACTCAGAAGAAAAAGAAAAAATAAAAAAAGTTTTACATGAATTTCGTGATATCCAGTACCATGAAGGTGACAATTTGACTTTCACTAGTACAATTAAACACAAAATTCTAACAAAACATGAGGACCCAATTTACAAGCGTCCATACAAATATCCTCAAATATACGATGAGGAAGTAAATAAACAAATAAGCGATATGATAAAACAAAATATCATACGTAAATCCAAATCCCCTTACTGCTCACCAGTAATAATCGTTCCAAAGAAAAACGATGCATCTGGAAAGCAAAAGTTCCGGTTAGTCATAGATTACCGCAATCTCAATGAACTAACTATTAATGATAAATACCCTATCCCGATCATGGATGAAATATTAGACAAACTTGGAAAATGTCAATATTTCACAACCATTGATCTAGCCAAAGGCTTTCACCAAATCCAAATGGATCCTGGTTCAATACCCAAGACCGCATTTTCGACTAAACATGGCCATTACGAGTACACTCGCATGCCATTTGGTCTTAAGAATGCACCTGCAACGTTCCAACGTTGTATGAACAATCTCTTAGAAGATTTAATTTTTAAAGATTGTCTGGTCTACTTAGACGACATTATTATTTTTTCCACTTCATTGGAGGAACACATTTTGTCGCTACAAAAGGTATTTAAGAAGCTTAGAGAAGCTAACTTAAAACTACAGTTGGATAAATGCGAGTTTATGAGAAAAGAAACTGAATTTCTCGGTCACATCATCACAACTGAGGGTATAAAACCAAATCCCAACAAGATACAAGCAATTGTCAAATTCCCAATTCCAAAAACCCCAAAAGAAATTAAATCATTTCTAGGATTATGTGGTTTCTATAGGAAATTTATACCAAATTTCGCTAATATAGTAAAACCATTAACACTTAAATTAAAAAAGGGAGCAAAAATCAATATAAAAGACAGAGACTACGAACTAGCGTTTGAAAAGCTAAAAGTACTCATAACATCCGACCCAATTTTAATATACCCTAACTTCGAAAAACCATTTTCATTAACTACAGACGCAAGTAATATGGCAATAGGGGCCGTCCTTTCGCAAGAGCATAAGCCTATATGCTATGCAAGTAGAACTCTCAACGAGCATGAGTTAAATTATTCAACGATTGAAAAAGAATTATTAGCAATCGTTTGGGCCACTAAATACTTTAGGTCCTATCTCTTTGGTCGACAATTTCAAATCCTTAGTGATCACAGACCACTCGTCTGGTTAAATAATATGAAAGAACCTAACATGAAATTACAAAGGTGGAAGATCAAGCTAAATGAGTTTGATTTCCAAATTAAATACGTCCCAGGAAAAGAAAATTATGTGGCAGATGCTCTGTCCAGAATTCAATTAAACGAAAACTTCTTAGGCGAAGATACAATTAGCACAAGAGCAACAATACATAGTGCTCAAGAAGACAACAGTAACCATTTACAAATCACAGAAAGACCACTTAATTATTATAATCGACAAATAGAATTTGAAAAAGGAACCGAGAACGAAACAAAAGTTACGAATTACTTTCACAAAACCAACATAAAAATTACGTACAAAGACATGACTAATACGCATGCCAAAGAATTAATAAAAGAATACTTATGCACAAAGAAAAGTGTGCTATACTTCCACAACGAAGCAGATTTTCCAATTTTTCAAGAAGCCTACTTAGAAATAATAAGTCCGAATAATTCAACAAAGGCAATGAAAACTAGTACAAAATTAATAGACCTTCAAACATACGCAGAATTCAAAGAATTAATATTAAAAAAGCACAAAGAATTATTACATCCAGGAATTGAAAAAACTATCAATTGGTTCAAAGAAACCCACTATTTCCCAGATTATCAAAATTTAATTCAAAATCTAATAAATGAATGTGAGATTTGCAACATCGCAAAAACAGAACACAGAGATACAAAATTAACTTTCGAAATAACTCCGGAAATCGCTAATATCCGAGAAAAATATGTAATGGATTTTTACATAGTAGGAGATAAACAATTTTTATCTTGCATTGATATCTATTCAAAATTTGCATCATTAATAGAAATAAAAAGTAGAGACTGGCTAGAAACCAAACGAGCTATATTACAAGTGTTCAACCAAATGGGTAAACCCATCGAAATAAAGGCAGACAAAGACTCAGCTTTTATGTGCACAGCTTTACAATTATGGCTAAAATCAGAAGCAGTAAATATTAATATAACCACTAGTAAAAACGGTATATCCGACGTAGAACGATTTCATAAGACAGTTAACGAAAAACTAAGAATCATTAACAGCGACTCAGACGTCGAAAATAAACTTACAAAATTTGAAACTATACTCTACACGTACAATCATAAAACAAAGCACAAAACGACTAACAGAACACCAGCGGACATATTCATATATGCAGGTACACCAGAGTATGACACTCAAGCTAATAAAGAAAAACTAATAAATAACCTCAACAAAAACCGAAGAAACTTTTAACAATTTAATTGAACAAAGTAAAGAATTCAATAACCTTATACAAATCGAATACCTAGTAGAAAAATTAAACAGAGAAATAAACGGCTTAAAAATAGCCAAACGTAGCAAAAGAGGTTTAGTTAACATAGTAGGAACAGCATATAAATACTTATTTGGAACATTAGATCAAGAAGACAAAGCAGAAATTGAACAAAAAATAAGCAACTTAGCAGAAAACAGCGTCCAGGTTAACGAATTAAACTACATAATAGAAGCTATAAACAAAGGAATAGAAATCATGAACGAACTAGATCAAGAGAAACAAAAAGGAAAGAAATTAGATATCCTTATATTTAACTTACAACACTTTACAGAATATATAGAAGACATTGAGATGGGAATGCAGCTCACAAGATTAGGAATTTTTAACCCAAAATTACTAAAACATGACTATTTGTTGCATGTTAATTCTGAGAAATTGTTGAATACAAAAACTTCCACTTGGTTTAAATCAGATACAAACGAAATACTGATAATATCCCATATTCCTCGAGAAATAATAAAAAGCCCGGTATTCGAAATAATTCCATACCCGGATGAAAATAATAATATTTTGACAGAAATAGCTCATGAAAAATATTTTACCCAAGATAAAAAAGTTTATAGCAAAGAAACAAAAAAATTAATTAATAATGAATGTTTAACAGGAATTTTAAACCAAATAACATCAGAATGTAGTTATACTAAAATTTTGCAAAATTTTCAAATCAACTACATAGAACCAAATATAATTTTAACTTGGAATTTACCAAAAACTATATTAAACCATAATTGTATAAATAACGAAATAACAATAGAAGGAAACAATATAATAAAAATCTTTAATTGTTCATTGCAAATTAATGAAATTTCAATTTCAAACAATATGTTAGATTATACTCAAAGCATTTACGTAAGCAATGATGTTATAAAATTAGAACCACTTTCGTTTGTACAAACGAAACAAATTATAAATGCACATACAAAATTTAACAATGTATTCCAGATAATTACAATAACCATATTTGTAATCATATTAATAAGTTTAACACTGTATTTGACATATAAGTTCAAAAGCATACCTAAGAAATTAATTATAAAATATAAAAAACCCAAAGTAGAAGAAACACCTACAATAATAGGAGATATACCAATTGTAAAAGAAGAAAATGTTACACTATATCCAAACTTAAACACCTGAGGACAGGCACTTTTCTAATGGTTGGGGGAGTGACATATCCATAGTCGCACCCACCCTTTAACATAACTTAGCACATAAGCATAAGCACAATTATAAACATTTCTAATATTGTAAACAAAGAGCCTGGTGATAACATCGACATTGGTCAAGATCAAACTGTCCCCCTTTGGTAGACATAAACAATTCACCCTAAATATCACGCCACTGTCAATGTTCCCATCAGAGTACTATCCCACGCATAATTGCTGACGCAGCTCAAACTTCACTCAATTTTGACTCAAACTCTCTCAAAGCGAAGTTTGCTAAGCGACCGCAACAGTTAGATAAATCAGTTCTTATTCGGGAAGCAAATCTGAATGTACTCAACAAAAGTAGCCGTTAAGTGAAAATAATAAATTGAAATATATTTTTTTATAGTAACCTAACGTGTAAAACTTAATTATATATATATATATCTTAGTGTATGTATGTGCATTTGCAGGCACTGTATGTGACTAAAATTGTTGCTTTTTTATTATTGCCCCACACATGTGCAAGGCGCTGCCTCTGCCAACATTTTAGCAAATGACTTCACTTATTTACTTGATGGTGGCTAAGCGTCTCCTCCCCTCTTCCTGACGCCTGTGTTGATCATCATCAATGTCGCGTTTTGCTTGCACCCCCCACCGACCCGCCCCCCTGCCATGCCCCGACAAACAGTCGACGCATCCACTAAGACCGCAGCCATACGGCGAGTTGATAATTTCCAAAAACAAACTCGGACGACGAACGCACAGCCGAGGTTAACGGCTTTAGTACAACTTTTTGAGGTTTCTCAACGCACACACACATACACATTTACACACACACACACACACACACACACACACACGCACGCACACACTGACAACTGTGATCGCAGCGCAGCGACCTAGCGAGGGCAACGCTGAGAATTTAGGAAGTGCGACGAGTAGATGCCTGCTTTGCCAGGGCTGCAGGCCACTGGGTAAAGGGTGGGGTGGGCAGGGGGAGGTGGGGACGCAATATGTATGTTCAAAGCTTTGTTTGCAGCGGCATATGTGTGTGTGTGTGTGTGCGCTTGCATATTTCAAACTACGGACAGCGATCTTCCCCTCTCTCACACAGCACGAAATAAGCGCGTTGCACTCCGACAAAAATTGAGAGTGAGTTAGTAAAGTAGAGAGGTGGAGAGTGGTAGACAGAGGGGGAGAGCGGGAGAAGCAGTGAGGGAGAGAGCGAAAAAGTGAGTGAATTGGCCAAAAATATATTGTTTTTTCCAAAAAGTTGGCTCGCTCTCGCCTTCCTACACAATCTCGCTCTCTCTTTCGCTCCCTCTCTCTCTCTCTCTCTCTCTCTCTCTGTTCGCTTTCGTTGCGCTCACCAACACTTCTGCAGCCCTTTAGATGCCCCCTGGACTGCAACGACGCCTATTGCGACTGCGACGCCGACTGCGACAGTGACTGCGACAGCGACTGCGGCGTTACATAGATCGCTTGGCATCTCCCCGAAAAAAAAGAGCCTGCAGTTTTTTATTATTATTATTTTTTTGGTAGTTCAAAGACCGCATTTTGAGCGGCGGCAATAAAAAACCGCAGCGTGACTTTGCTTTGCCGCAGCGCCCCCACCCCCTCCCCGCTGGCCATCCTTGCTAGGTGTCTTGCTTGGCTGCTCGCGCTCCCCGTCTATTTAGGAGCCTTATATATATATATATCTATATATATATACATATATATATATATATATGTACACTTGTATATAACAAAAGTGATGAACCCCTTTTGGGGAAGGCGCATTCCAGTAAAGTTAGGCTTAGTGTTATCTGACGGAAAGCTCTTTTTTGCTCTCCCACATAGAATTTAGGGGCCGATTGAGGCCCTGGTTGACTGTACAAGGGCACATACACGCACACACACACACATACACACACACGCACACGCACACACATACACACATACACACACACACACACACACACACACACACACACACACACACACACACACACACACTCACACACACACACACACTCACACACACACACACGGGCGCACACACACACACACACACATACACGGGCGCACACACACACAAACACACACACACACACGCACACAGACATCAGTTTAGTTTGATCTTGCTTTTCGTAGATGTTGCCTTCAAAATTGAATTTTGGGGCTCTCTCCGCTGCGACTTTGGGATCAATGCACCCGTCCTCTCTTCATCTTTCGAGCTCTTTTCTACTCTCTCTATGAGTGCGATGCGCTTGCAATTTGAGAAATGATTGCTGGCAACGAGCTACAACCCTTTTTTTTCATATATGTGTCTTGTGGAGTGCAACTTAAAGTTCAGCAATCCGAGGCAATCCGAGGGTTCTTTCAATTAATGTGCAAAAATAAATATAAGAAAACAAAATAAGCGTTCAGTATACATAAAAAGTGTATACCAAACCGAAATGACTAAGATAAGACACACACACACTTACGCATACACTCACTCCTTTTTGGGTTGCAAAAGTCAAACAAAGCTCAAGGTGATCCTCTTCCAGCGTCTAGGCAACTTTTTAGCTCGCAAAAATGAGCAAATGTATGGATTTGCCGGCCTTCAAGGCAGCCCGGTGCCATAAACCTTTACGTATGATAGCCATTAAAAATATACTAGAAGAAATTACCCAGCGTTGCGCGAATCAATTTGACTGTATTGTGAATGCAAGTGGACCCAACTTTAGGCATGTTACCGCGCGAATCGTCAATTGCCACAATGTATTGCTAAATCTCTTTATCTTTACTTTGTTGTTCAATTTTGTATAATTGTCTTTTTCTTTGAATAACATGTGAGTGGCGAAAGTTGCGTTTCTCTAAATAAACAGCTGATCGCCTTGATTTAAAAGTCAAATAATACGGTCTCAAAGTAGGAACTCCAGTTGACTTTTTGCGGGATTCGGCCAATTTATAAATGTTAAAAATTGTGGAATTTGTTAAATTTAAAATTAAATTTTACATAATTATAATATACAAATTTATCGCTTGACTTCTGCTATTTTTTTTTTTTTTTTTTTTTTTTTTTGCTATATCAACTTGTTTGTGGTATTGATACTTTTATATTTTTCAAAACATCGCTACGGAATTCAATAAATCATCGCAAAATCGACGAATAACTCGAGGCGAATATCAACATATTTTGCAAATATGACACATGTGGTTTCTAATGGGGAAAACATACAGGCAACAGTTTAGATTCGCAAAAAATGTAAGAAATGTTGCCAGTGGAACTTGTCTATAAAATGGCTCCATTGCTAAAGTTAATCAGACAAACTTAAACTCACATTCGGCCCAAAAGGAAGCTTTATTAGATACATATATCATATACTAAGCGTATGGAAAACTATCTAATATTTTATAGGGCATTTAAATGTGCCTCCCTCCCACTTTATTGTCCTCTACACGGGCCAATTAGAATGCCATTAAATGGAGTCAGAAAACAAACGATTAAGGATTTAAATGATTTGTCGCACGCTAATAAACACATGCACATAACATAACGCACACAAGTTCACACATTCACACGCACATACGCACACACACACACACGCAAGCCCAGGCACAGAAATGGAATTAGCCTATGATGGGCCATAATCAGGCCTGCCTGCAGGCGGGAAACGGGGAAACAATCCTTAAAACTACCAAACAAGTTCAAAGTTCAAAAAGGCTAAAATGCCACAAAATCAACACGTCCCCGCACACACACGCACACATATGCTAACAGCTAAGGGAAGAGGGGGGGCTTGACAGGGCTTAGAAAGAAGTGCTTCCAAGAGGCAAAAACCGCTTAAGTGCGCCTATAAAATTACTGTGGAAATTTCACACTAAAACTTTTGCCCAAACCCACAAAATTGGGCGGAGCTGATTATGATGTTGATGATGTGCGAGTGTGTGCATGTGTGTATGTGTGTGCGTGTGTGTGTGCAAATGAGTTGGAATTTTAGGGCACAAATTCATCATAAAATCACTTAAAATGATATTAACAACCCTTTGCCCCTGCCCTAGCCCTAGCCCTTGCTTGTCCTGTTCCGGGTTCTTGTGTTGCCCTCCCCAGACAGGCCTATCCCACATGTGCTCAAGTAATTGCGTGTCAAAACTTTTAAACCTTTGACCTCGCCTCCCTGCCTGCGAGCAGCCAACGGGCAAACAACAGCAGGAAGCACAAGCAGCCGCAGCCACCCTTTGCCTACCCCTTGCTCAAGGTTTGGCGTGCTGCCTGCCTATTTTATGGGCGTCATTGCCTAATCCTTTGATGAGCCTAATCGTGGACACAGAGTCCGCAGCTCGCCCAGGCCCAGGCACATATCATGCTAATTTGCGGACAGCCGCCTTCGTTTGACTCGGCTTCCGATTCAGGTCCTTCCGCCTGCTGCTTGCTGTACGTGTGTTGTGTGTGTGCGTGTGTTGTGTGTGTGTGTGTGTGTGTGTGTGTGTGTGTGTGTGTGTGTGTGTGTGTGTGTGTGTGTGTGTGTGTGTGTGTGTGTGTGTGTGTGTGTGTGTGTGTGTGTGTGTGTGTGTGTGTGTGTGTGTGTGTGTGTGTGTGTGTGTGTGTGTGTGTGTTGTGTGTTGTCTGTAACGGCAACCGGACACCCCATAAAACTAAACTAAACACACAAAGGCCCGAGCAGGACGGTCGTTCGGAGGGTCGGAGGGTCGGTCGCCCATATCAATAAATGTGCCGAGGCGCACAGTCGCACAGCTCGTCGCATGTGGCAGGGTGGTAAGAGGAAGATATAGAGAGAGTAAGAGAGAGAGAGACAGAGAGGGTGCGTCTTGTGGCGCCCACGAGTGGAAGTGGCAACAAAAGTATCATAAAAGTGTTAAAATCTTTTTGGGGTTGACTTCCGTCTGCCCGACCAGGACCAGCTCCAAGTCTTCCGTCCCAGCGACTTCTTAAGTGGCCATCATTAGGAATAGCTCAAGGTTGGCAACTGTGATTGGACTTTGGCTTCCTTTCCATTCTTCTTGCACTGATTGACAGCCGCATCCAATAGTTTTGCGTTTCGCTCCTTTGCGTACAATTAAAATGCAAAGGGGTGTGCCGGTGTGCATGGCCGCCTTTGCTAATTAATTTACATAATACCTGCGAGACGTGGCCCCATCATGCGCTACATTGGGAAGCTTACCCACGAGTGAAATCGCCTGGCGCAACACGCAACACGCACGCCAGCCAGGCGTACTCTCTCTCTGGAGTCCCGGCAATAATCCCAGAGCTAACCGAATCCGTTCCCTGTTGCCCTGCCGCCCTTTAGCCCATTTCCTCAACGCATTTGGGGGTCACTCAATCGACGACGTGCTGGGAAATCCAAGAATTTCACTCCTGAATTTCTGAATAAATTCCAGACGAGGGCTGCGCACCATCTTTGGAAACGCTATAAAAACGAGTCTCACTGTGTGTGTGTGTGTGTTTGTGTGTATGTGTGTGTGTGTGTGTGTGTGTGCGTGTGTGTTTGTTTGTCTGATGATTATGTGTGTAATTTCCAATTATGATTTCCTTGGACGTCCTTCGCCGTGCGGAAAAAAAAGGAAGAACCTTTTGTGGACACAAGCTAGCTGCTTGTCAGCCATATAATATAATAATATTATAATAGACTCGTCGGCTATTTGGAAGGAATTCTGTCTAATTTGAATGCTCACATATTTCCTCCACACATGCACAAGTGGAGGAGGATCCAGGACAACACACGCTTAACCGCAAAAGTATTTCACACCCGAACGCTTCGGGCCGGGTCATAGGGTGCCCACAAGTTATTTTCAGGGGGGGATGGGTGGGTCAGGTCCAGTGGTCTTCACGGTCACATTTGGTTTTATTATGGGTGGCCTTCTGGTCGGGTTTTTGGTTTGGGTTTTGCGTGTGCGTCTTAAGTGTTTGCTTGGGCCTGGCCGAGACTGAGATTGAGTTGTCTGACACCAAAGGAAAGCCCTGCTGGCAGCATCAAGGACAGTACTGTCTCCTCCACCTCGACTCTTGCGGGTAATCCCTGATTTTTTGCTGTTCATCCGAGTCCACGCTTTTGCACCAGTCTCGTCAGCATAATACTCAACTTGGCAACAGCATCTGCGAGTCTCTCTCCCTCTCTCTCTCTCTCTCTCTCTCTCTCCCCTCTCTACCTTTCTCCTTCTCTTTGTATTCTTGTTGTCTGGTGTCGCATTCGCATAATTTGTAGGTCATACATATTTGGCATGTTAGACATGTTTCCTTGGTGTTTTACATGATAAACAGTTAACCGTGCTAACAAAACAAAACACAACACGCACAGGCCAAACACCAGAGACCCAGTCTTTAGTCTGGGCTTGGCCGTTTTTTATCCTCATGCCCATTGCAAACGCATAAAAAGGTTATAATACATTGTGGCAAGAGGAGACGGCATACTGCGACCTCAGAAACTTAAACTTGGTATTTAAAAAAAGCTAGAGAACATTGAGGAAGAATATCTTTTCAAGAGCTAGCCCGCAAAAGCGATCAATTTGTATAATGAGACAGCACATTTTGTAGGCCAATCCAGATAGAGCATATTAAATAAGTTGACAGCTCTCCTGCTTCCCTAGATTTTGAGGTCTACTCCCGAGGTTTATGGCATATACCAACAATAATTGAAATAGTTAAAATAGACACAAGCAGATGCAGGATTGGGAAATTAAGATACTCGAGGAATCTCGAATGACCCTTTTTTATAACTGCCCTGAAAAGGGGTTAAGGACCTGCTCTTCGCGCTGTAATACAAATCCGATGCGCATTTAGTTTGATTTCGGTTGCTGCAACTTGGGATATTCCATCGCTCGAGTGGAAGCAAGTACAGTCGGAAGATCGCTTTTATAATAGCAGCCATTAGAGCAGCAGATGCTGATTGACTTGGCAGCCTGGCTGCCAGTCCAGTTGGATGCAAGTGAAGGCAGGCTTAAGACTCCTAATTAAGGGCTTCGGCTTTGGCTTTGGGCCGAGAGCCGGGGCTTAGATGGCCGGCGCGGCGCAGTAAGTTGGCCAAAGTGAAATTGTGCTAAAAACTTCAATCAAATGCTGAGACTCAAACAAACCAGTTGACCAAGGGAGCTGCAGCCAAGGGCGAGTGAAACCTTTTTTGTTGGAAACTAGTTTTGTTAGTTCCGCGTGCGGGCTGCTCTTTCTCTCTCTGTCTCTCTTTCTCTCGCTCTCTCTCTATCTCTCCCTATCTCTCTCTCTCTCGCTCTCTCTCTCGATCTGTGTATGTGTGTGTGAGTGTGTGTGTGAGTGAGTGAGTGAGTGAGTGAGTGAGTGAGTGTGTGTGTGTGTGTGTGTGTGTGTGTGTGTGTGTGTGTGTGTGTGTGTGTGTGTGTGTGTGTGTGTGTGTTTGGCATTGCCAAAAAACCAACTCGAAACATTTTGGTGCGCCAGGTCACGTTATCTGACTTCGTCCTCCTCATCATTATCATCATCTTCCTGCCGGGGCAAGTTTGGCAAACATTATGCGCTCACAATGCACTTTTCAATTTAAATCTTCCCCACTCAATCCTTGGCGACTCTCTCTCTCTCTCTCTCTCTCTGACTTTTGGGCAAAAACAAGTAAGACCAGGATAAGGGGACAAATCACCAGCGACTGCCCCGATCCCCTTTCTCACTCCCGCTCTTTCTGGTGATCATCGCGCTGCCTTCTTTATATATAGGTCGTTGCAATTTAATACTTGGATTTTATGTTTGCATCGCTGTGTTGTTTTTTCCCCCTGTCGCTGCACTCCATTCCCCATCCTTTTTTGTTGCATTCAATTCGTATTTTTTTTTTTTTTTTTGCCCGGTTTCGGTTTCGTTATCGGGCCCAGTTTCTGCATCGCTTGATTCGGCGTCCCTGCCCCTGGTACGTGCCCCCTGCCTGCAGCAGAGCTTCAAATCTTTTGGGACAAGCTCATGCATTCTCGCAGCGAGACATAGTTAATGCAGCCGCTGCGCAGAATTCAAGTAATAAGCAGTTTGTCGGCAGTCTCGATAGTCGAGCATTGAGAGCTGAGAACCGAGAGATAGCAAACAGGTTTTGCGTCGGAACACACATATTCGTAGCATAGTAATTTGCAATGGACACCTCTGGCCGGGTGAAACCACAAATTCAGCCCTTTTTCGCAAACGCGAGAGAGTGCCAAGTAGTTCGATTAAGGGTCTAAAAACCTGCCAAGCTGTCTACTAGACTACAGCACGATTAAGTCATGGATCATCAACAGGGAAGACAAGTCTTCCGTCCATCCATGGCTATGATCCTTGGAAGGTTGCCAGGCTTTGAATGGTTGGTTCTTTCAACCACAGGAAATTTCCGAACACCTGGGTTTTCCAGGTGGGCAATCTGCCAGACCTAAGCAGCCCTGACAGCATCCATTCAACCGTTCTTCGCATTCCTATTGTTAGGAATGACTAACAGAACTCCCCGAAAATGAGTCGAAGGACTTAGAAGATTGGTTTCTTCCACAGATTATATATCCTCCTGAATCAATTGAGTGTGTAAGCGTCGTCAGCTGATCGCAGGACATTATCAACTTCTCGCAGCTGTCTTCAGACTTATCTAGAAGTATTCCTCGACTCGGCTGCTGTCAAGCTACTTAAGATGTCCAGAATTGAGCATATCTCCATTTTGGGCCAGCAGTGAAATGATGGGGAAAATGTCAGACAACAAATGTGGGTCGCCACACTTGAGTCTCTCTCTGTGTGTGCGTGTGGTTGCCAGGATTAGTGGCAAGTGGGCGGGGGCGGGCTTTTGAGCGCTTGACAGGCGGAATAACAAGGGGCTGACCGCCTGCTACATGGCTGGCTGCCTGGCTGCTGCCATGACAGCGCTTAGCTAGTGCCCAAGGTCGCACATGCGAGTAAGAACTGGGCTGTGCTGCCCAGGAATAACGAGTCCGTTGCCAACAGCTGAGAGTCAGCACACACACACACACACACACATGGAGCGAACTTACAACCTGTTGAAGAAAGTTTTAAGAGCAATAAGGAACTGCAGAGTGACACGTCACTCGGCGAAAGCCAAAAGAGAAAGCTAAGCAGATGAAAATCCTTTATTTTCATTTTATTCTTTTTGCTTTTTCTTTGCTAGCAGCGACTGCGGCAGCGACTGCGACAGCGACAGCGAGTGGACCGCTAGCTGCCCCAACACAGCCCATTCCAAGCAGAACACACATGTGGCATGCGGCAGCATAGAAACAAACATAGGCAAAATCAATAGCATTCGCCTTTGGTCAACTCAGCTTACAGGTGGTTTTCCGCTGCGTAGATTCAAGGCAAAGGGATGAATGTGCAAAGGATCCCAGAGGCACTCGGTTGGGACTAGGAACCGCAGATGGGCAGGAGACGTGGCTTATCCATAACTTTATATCAAAATTGGGAGGAAATTATCGAAAAATGCTCTTTAGAAAATGGCAATAGCTTCCATTGACTCTAAATTTGTATGCTTCATAGTGAAAGACAGACAAAAGAACTCGTGTATGCTTTATTTCTTTATACTGTGCCATTTTTTTTACAAATCAGACCAGATTTAAAATATGTGTATAAAATATCAAATATATATCCAGATTCAACCCCCGTTTATAGCTCACATGCTCCTCCTAGAATGTCTAGAAGTTGAGTAGCTAAAGGAAAAGATGTTCGCTATATCAAATTGCATATCATATTGCATATTGCTCTTGATAATTTTTTACAAATAAAAGAAATTTTTAATAGCTTCTGGAATTTCTCTCATTTGCGCAGCAAATCGTTCCAGCTGGTTATGCTCAGATTCGCGAAGAGGATTTGCCAACATTGAAAAACTATTATTTTTATACAAGAATATAAATTTATAGCCCGATTTCGCAGTCAACATTTCTTAAAGTTTTTGCGAATGTCAAATATGTTGCCTGTACGTTTATCCATGAGAAACCAAATTTTGCACATTTGGAAAATATGTTGATATTCGCCCCGAGTTATTCGTGGTTTTCGCGATAATTTATTGAATTTCGCAATAATAACAACAACAATAACAGCTGATATAGCAAAAAAATATAGCAGCAAAGCAATTTAAAATTTAGCTAATCCCACATTTTTTAACATTTAAGGATGGCTAAGTCCCGAAACAAATCCATTAACTGGACTCCCTACTCTGAGAGCGTTTATTTGACTTTTAAAATCAAAGCGATACGCTGTTTATTTAGCAGTAGTTGCCATTCACATGTTTACGACAACTCACGCTTGCTAATGGAATCGAAGAATGTAAAGTTTGCAAATGCAACATATTTGCAATCAGGTTATTAAATGCATCCTAAAAGGTATCTTAAACTGAGTTGGAGCGCGCGTCAATTTATTATCGTGTTTATGTTGGACCGTGCCGTAAAAGCCCGGCCCATCCCATCTCTTTTACCAATTACGGGATTTGCATAGTTGCATTTGATCGAATATAACGGGACTCTGCGTCCGGTGTAAATATTGACCAGATCTGCGAGGAGCCAGAGCTGGCTCAAGGTCGCCTTGATGCCCATTTTCAGTTATGTTCGTGTCCCCCACCTGCCCCATATCTGCACCTGCACCTGTAACTGTAACTGTACCTGCGACTTGAGACTGCTTGTACCCATTTCGTATTCTTGAAATTTTCACATTTTTTTCGCCATTTATTTTGGCATAGAAATTTATCTGTTGCCACATTTCCACATGCCGTTTTTCAAGCGATTTTCTCTGGGCAGCTGTTGTTGTAATCTTTTTTTCGTTCAAGTGCCAGCTTGGAAAAAGAAAAATTGGCTGAGGCTGTGCGTTGACGTCGACGCCGACGACGACGACGACGACGGCGACGGCGGCGACGTCGACAGAGACGTCGTCGCTAGCACTAGAGCAAAAGAAGCTGCTGGAAAAACGAAGGCGACCCAACGAAAGCGAAAGTTTTGTCTACCCACATGAGCTCACACATACACAAACACACACACAGAAACAAGCTTGGAGCTGCGCAGCCGAAGCGTGTGTCGACGTTAACGCCGACGCTGACAGTGACGCCGAAGTGTTCACGTTCCTTTCATTGGCGTCTCGTTTTCTTTTCCATTTATGTATTGCTCTTTCGAGTTATTTTTTTTTTTGAGCTGGCCCCACGTCTGCAGCGCTACTGTTGTTATAGTCCTTTTTATGCGCTCGAATTTCCCATTTTCCTACAAAGCGGCGCCCACTTCTCCCACCGAAACAAGTTTCCTTTCGCTGCGAAGAGAACTTGTGCCCGGCTGCGCACTCGACATTCTCTTCGCGTTGCCGCTCTTAGGCATATCTGAGTGTTAAGAGCGCTTCCCACTGATTTATGCCCCCCTCCCAAGCCAATTGCTGCTTATCTATTGTTTTTGTTGTGCTTATTTTGGATTTGTGCAAACTACTCGAAAACGCTTCGCTCATGGCCGTTGGCCGAAACGCTCAAATGAGCTTTAGGCGTCGAGTTAGCTTTCGAGTGGAAGATGTAGACGAAACTCTGCCGCAAACTTGATCAGCACAGCCACCGAAAAAGCCTAGACACGAACCAGTTTCTAAAAGACGTGTGCGAAACTTTGCCGCAAATTCGATCTGCACAGCGAAAAAGCCCAGACACAAACCAGTTTCAGTAAAGAAGTGTGCGAAACTTTACCGTAAACTTGATCAGTGCAGACAGCGAAAAGCCAAGACACAGAACAGCTTCAGTATACAGGATATTCACAAACATTATTTTCAGGTAAAATATTTAAATACGTTCTCCCCGATCTTCATCATATTTTTATATAATATTCATTCGAATAACATGGGATGGACGGATCGACGTTAACCAAACTGAGCAATAAGATTTATACTTTTTATACACTATATAAATATTTTATGATTTTGCATTAGCACAAGATCATTTTCAATGGGTTCGGAGTATGAAAATAGCATTATTAATCGTTTTTGAATCGAAAAACTGCTGAAGGTAAGCAAATTCTAATGTTTTTTTTTTTTTTTTATTTTTCTATTGCAGCATTCAGATACGTTGAGAAAGGTTTAAAAAACCTGGTTAAGGGAAAACATCAAAGAGCAAAAAAAAAACAAGATGTTACCCTGATTATTGCATAGTTGAGTCGAGCAGCACGTGTAAAATTATATTTTGGAGTGATTTAAGCATCAAACAATGCTTAAATTATATCAAGAGACTTTTTGTTGGAAACTGGCTCGAAACTGTTTTATAATAAAGGATCTGGAATGAGACATAAGGATCGGGTATGATTTTTACAGAACTGGCGAAACTCTCTTCATCATCGGAAGTCTGAAAGACCATTTCCCAGAAAAACTTCCCACTCACACACTCTTAGCAAAGCCAATAAGAAGTTATTTATAATAAATTATTTGAGTATAAATCTATGTCAATAGAATTTCTGAGATTATAGCTACTTCCACTAGCGACAAGTTGTAAATAAAGATTCATAGCCAGAAAAAAACATTTTTTACTTGGATATTCTCTGATGACCGGAAGGTATTATAAAAAAATATATCATAAATCTGTGCTTTGATTCTTGAATAAACGTTTAGATTGGTTCATTTTATTTTATTTTATTTTAGTTATTGATGCAACAACATTTGTATGTTAAATATTATGAAAATTTATTTATTGAATTCATTCAAAATGAATCAAAATATTTTTGAAGTAAATCGCATTTCTTTTGACTTTTTGCGCTTGTATTGAACAAAAAAAAAAAAGAAATGCCAAGTACAGGCTAAACACTCAAACCGAACAAAGTTGGACACGAATCGAAAGTCAAACAAAAAAATATATGTCATATTGCAACCTTGCGTGAACCGACTGACGATTGGGCATTGGGATGGTACCCAAAAAGGGCCCGGTCCCGGGCCCGGAGTGCTGCCAGCAAAGAAAGCAAAGAGGAAAACGTGCGGCTTTTCCAAAAAGAATCAGACCAAAGCAGTCAACACCCACACACACACACAAAAAGTTGCGCCAAAAAACGAAAGAAAACTGAACGTCCTTCACACTGTGCTGCCCGTGGACGAGAACAGGCGACAGGGGAGGGGAGACGGGGCGGATGTGAGCCGTGTTTTTGTGTGGGTGAACCGTGTGAAACGGCGCGTGCCGTCCACAAGCTTGGCGCCACCTGTTGACCTCATGGCCATGGCCACGGGAGTAAGGATGGGCTGCAGCTGCTGCAGTACAAAAGAAAGAAGCCCTGTCGACAACAAGACCAAGCCAAAGCAACGCGTTCTCCACAGTCGGATAAGCCCCAGCCCCCCTTCGCAGCCATAACTCAACCCCAGCATGCACACACACACACACACACACATACACACACACACAGACACACACACACACAGACACACACATACACTCACACTTGCTGTAGAGATGCGAGTACCAGGCGCACAGCGAGGCCAACAATGCACAAAACGCACAAAAACAGCAGCAAAAGCGGACGAGAGGGTGCACCATGCACCCCTAGGCCCTACCCATCTCCCTTACCAATCCCACACGCCATGCTGTTTGGCAATGTGAGCGTGGAGTGCAAAAGAAATGCATGGAAATGCCAAAAGTCCGATGCAGTGGGTCGGGCAACAAAACGAATCGCGATCTTCGACTGAATGTGCACCAAGCACAAAAAATGCTCCATATACCAGGGAACAAGGGCATAAGTTCTGAATTGCCTTATAATTTATTTACAAGGTTTGAACCAGCGACCTCACGCTTCTCTACTCAGTCAGACATAAATTTATATTTCTATATATATTTGCGGAATATAAATATTGTTTTTCCTTGTGAATAATAACATATTAACACTGCCGCTGGATTTAAACCTGCGACCTTACCTTGCTCAGACGTTATCTACTGAGTCCGACATCACTCTCTATTTTTATTTCTATTCGCAGTATATTTCATAAACAAGAACACTATCATACCGACATCCTTAATGGGGTAAATCTTCTGAAAAAGGCAGACACAAGTTCAGCAGAAAGCTATCCTGAGAAACATACCAAGTCAACAGCGTCTGGGCAAGGACAATTTTGGCCATAAATGGATATTTAAACTTATTTGACTGATTATCTTATATTCCTGATAAGTATAGGTAGGTCCTAACAGTTAAATCTTGCGAATATAGCAACCAACTGAATACTCGGCTGAGAAACAGCAATTGCTGAGTTACTATTTTTTATTAGTTATAGCTCCCAATATTCAATAAACTGTTGTTAACTAATTTAAAATACAAAAAAAAAAAAACCTAATACACATTTCAAATATAAATAACTAGTGGGAATATCACGGCCTTGCCCATGGCACGTATAAACGTTTTTTACGTTTTTATGTAGAGCTTTAAAATAGTTTTCAAGCAAATCGGAAAAAAATTAGAACATCACCAAAAAATCTTTGAATTATACTTTTTACCGAAAAATGTAAAACAGGTCTCAAATGATTCTTCTTAAGGATCCTTGGAAATTAATTTAAGCGCGAAACGTCACCCGCCAAATCTTTGACACGCTTTTCTACCAAGTAGAGATACCGCCTCACATGAATTTGAGCAAAGATCTTAGAAAAGATCTCTTCGCACACAACAACATTGTCGACATTCTCCTTCTAAGTGAGATTAGACTAAACCGAGGGGACACAGTCAAAATTCACAGATATACCTTCTATCCAGCTCACAAGTCATCGCTTCACAATCACGGTGTCGAAGGAGCGGCGGTATTCGTGAGGAGTTCTCTCCGCCATTTTCCACAAAGAACAATCGATACAAGAACTAAACAAATGTCTTCAACAAAAGTTGCCACAGCTTTGGGAGACATGGAATATAGCGCCATATACTGCCCACCAAGAAATATAATTAAAGAAAGGCACTTCAGTGACATACTCGCTTCTTGCGGCCAAAGGTATCTGATTGCTGGAGACTGGAATGCGCGACATTACCTGTGGGGAGATACCTACAATTCACCCAGGGGTCGAGAACTAGCCGAAGCCATTACAGACAGAGGAGCTAATATTCTTGGAACAGGATCTCTAACTAGATACCCATATGTTTCCAGTCACACAGCTACTTGTTTTGATTTCGCACTATACGATGGGATACCGGATTCTCAAGGAAATATCTGCCAAAGTTGGGGCTTAGACTCTGGCCATATAGCCCTTGTTGTTAATTTGCAAACAGATGCTCTTAATTCCAGGCCAAGCCCTCGATTAATCACCATCCGTACTGACATCATGGCTTTCAAACAACATCTTAAATTCAATTAAATTAAATCCGACTTTGTATTCTGTAGTGGACATTTAGAACGCAGTAGATTTTCTAACTGAAAATATATATATAGAGCTTCTACTGCCACAACTTCACCCAATCCCAAGTCACATCCCATTTGTTATGGCATTGTCCAGAGCATTGGCATTGAAAGACATGCATAAAAGCTCTCAAGCGGCAACCCTTTAGACAGTTACCTGTTCGATGTCCTGGTGGCGAACTTGCCAAAAACGAAAGGGAACAGGCTATTGCTTTCGGATATCATCTTAAGGCTCGACTAGGGAGGCCCATCAGACTCTGCAGATGTCCCTGCCTATTGAGCCTATAAGGATTGAAGAAATAACTGTCGCTATACAACTATTGCCGACAAAAAAAGATCCGTGTATCGGTAGGCCTTGTAATGCTACGTTGATACGTTGAGGCCAATAAGTCTTTTACCCTCCCTGTTTAAATAATGGGGACTATTGCCAATCGGACTACTGCCATTATACGGCAATGCAAGCGGTGAAATTTAAAGGATAACCCGCTCAAAACAACAAATTCATGTTTAAACCTCAAAATATGGATGCATACCCCTCCAATCAAACTTGGGGGAGTCACCCTGGATCAGCCGCCACAAATTGAGTATCTTGGACAAGCGTTTTACCTTTGGGGCGCACCTCAAAGTTACGTTAAAACAAGTAAGAGGTTCTAATCGGGAGCTGCCGACTAGGGGATACCCTGAACCCTCTTCTTCCAACATCAAATGCATATATTTATTCTATTTTAGAAGCTATATGTCAAGTTTGGTGACTCTAGCTCTTGTTATTTACCAAAATTGCCCAAAAACAGGATATTGATATCGATTTTTATCGATTGCTTGGAAACGGGGTGAGTTATCGGAAACAAGCTCGATCTGAGCAGGCACTACGAGCACCTACATCTAAAATTTCAAGTCTCTAGCTCTTATAGGATCTGAGATCCTTGCGTTCATACATACGGACGGACGGACGGACGGACGGACGGACAGATGGTCAGATGGACAGACAGACGGACATGGCTAGATCGACTCGGTTATTGATGCTGATCAAGAATATATATACTTTATGGGGTCGGAGATGCTTCCTTCTGCCTGTTACATACATTTGAATTTCGCACAAATACTATATACCCTTTTTCCCATTTTTAATGGGTTCAAGGTATAAAAATGTCGTCACAGACTGCAACAACTGCAGTGGCTCAACAATAAAAGGAGCACCTTGCAGCTGAAATGCAAAAGAGCTGTATATGTGCACTGTATTTTGCCGATATGGCTTTATGGAGTGCAGATTTGGGGAATTGCACCCAAATCCAATTATAAACGTGTACAAGTATTGCAGAATCGGGAACTACGCCAGACAACCAACTGTCCCTGGTACGTACACTGCATAAAGACCTAAAAGAAGAAAAGATTGGAAGGCACAATACACCCTGCCCGACCTTGAAGGCGACTTAAACGGCAAGACGATTGGACGTCAGTAGACATCTAAAATACTGCGTTATGGGGTTCGACTCTAAATAAAATTTCCCTTCTATGTGTTGTTAAGGTATAAATTATGATTGTACGAAATAATGAAAATGATGAACGATGAAAAAAAAACAAAATAAAAAATACAAAAAAAAACGTACCTTGGTAAAAACGTTTTTGAGACAGTGCAGCTTTTTAGACAGCTAAAGAGTGTAGTTGAAACTGGAGTACGACTCTTTCATATGCATTAAGTTATTCCAAAGCTAAAAGTAGTGAAAAAATAGAAAATAATACTAAGAAGTAGGTATATTGAAATGTAACAAAAAAATATGTAATTTAAAGCAGTGAAGATGCAGCCCAAATATTCTAATTTCTTAAATTCTAAATTTCTGAAGTCCTTCGATGGACGTAGTTTGGGCAACTGATGCCAGATTTTCTTTTTCAGACTCATGAAACTCGAAACAACAAGTTCAAATCAAGTTGATGCCAATAATTAATATTAATTTTAGGAATTCTATGGAATAAAATATAAGGGGTATTAGTTGACTTTCCGCTGTATTTCAACTGATTAAAGGGAAATATAATGGAACACCTGTGCCAAGCAATGCCGGGCAATATTTGCTAGTTGTATGTATTCTTAAAGTAATGACAACATGCCAAGATATGCTCCAATTTAGCTGGCAATGGGCACACGGCCTGGAGCCTGAAGCACCATCTATTCAAATATGCATTGGCATTCACAGTCGTTCACAGTGAATGCCACTCACATTTGGATATGCCACATTTGTTGTTCACATACGCGATTTACAGTTATGTGTGCCACAAATCGGTATCAAACGCGCTTAGCAGCCATCCGAGCTGGATCTGGACCTGGATCTGGATCTCGATTTGGATACTGCATGCAGCATCTGCACAAATCTCCAGTTGGCCATGAATTATTCAACAGTTGGCATTACGCATACGCGTACACTGAAAAAAAAAATATACGAAATAACCTAACTAGAACTTGAAGCACAAAATACCTTCTAAAGGTAAATGTGTTTGCTTATTATTTTGTGACTTTTTTTTAGAGGCAAGATTAAAGGCAAAGACAAAAATTTTAAAGGCAAATTAATAAAATTAAGGATATGACTATTTTCTTCTTGTTTTTTTTTTTTTGTTTTTGTTGGTCAGAATTTAGAAGTTTTTTGTTTAATTATATACAAGATATTAAACACTTTTCATATTACTTGTACTTCAGATTCAAGCAGATTTTTGCCAAAAAATGAATTCATACTTAGGCAGACTTTTCACAAAAATTAACACAATTTATTCCAACTATTTTTTTCTGTGTACTCATACGCATATACGCCCCTCCCTACATACCCACAGCTCGAAGTAACACAATACAGTCCGTGTTTATTCTTTGTGTGTGCGTGTGCGTGTGTGTGTGTGAAACTATGGCATACAATTTGCAACTTTCATACGTCTGGAAAATGTTACTCGAAATTGAGTACGCGCCGCAGTTCCCCCCAGTTCCCTTCCCTTGCCATGCCTTGGGACACACGTGTTGTTGGCGTTTGGCAAATCCTTTTTATGTCCACATTATGTAGTTCGCACGCATTTGCTATCTATGTTGGCCTGGCAGGGAAGGGAAGGGGGAGGGCAGGGCAAGCAGAGGTAACATCTGGCGCGCGCGCACCTCATTCAATTCCATTTCCGTTAGCCGAGCTGCACGCCATTCTGTGCGCCATATAACCCAAGTTCAATTACCTGTTACAGCCGTTAGATGAATTTCTACGGCCAAGACATGCTCCGACTAGTTGAGCATACACCCCGCCCCTCACTGCCCCACTCCAGTGTGTGCGTGGGCGTGTGTGTGCGGCTTTTTTTTGAATATTTGAAATGTTTTTGTTCGCGCCAAGTCAGAAGAAGAAGAGCAAGAATAACGACACACTTTGGCACGCATTTGTGATAAACATAAATGAGCTTAGAAATGAACCCCGGAGGATAAGGCACACACACACATGAACACACTAGCAAGGCGAGTGGGGAAGCTGTAGGCTGGGGGCGTGGCATGCCTGCCAATAGAAGAGCGTGTATCAAGTATCAGGCCAACACAACATTATACAAATGATATGACATTAGATAAGCCTAAGTGCAAATTGGCTTACAAACCGGGATTTGTCTCTGCTTTCGACGTTGGCTCTCGACGTTTTTGGCGCCCTTTGTTCAGGCCCCATCCGGGGACTGGGCTGGGCTTTTGGGGCAACAGCTCCGAGAAAAGCTCTGGAAACTCATGAGACGGCGGCATGCATGTTGCATGTTGCCCACACAGGCTTATCGCATGTCGCACGCTTCTGCTGCACATGTGTGTGTGCGTGTGTGGTAGGGGCAGCTCAACAATGCGCCGCATGCGATTGGAAACGTTTTGCCATACTGGAGTCCCGGACAAGCTACCGGGATGTCCAAGGCCTGGCTGGATGTGTTCCTATTTGTAGGCGCATCAGAGTGTTGCTTTGCCTGATAAGTGTGCACTCAGAGAAACAGGAAGAATCCAGAGTCTTATAATTCACAAAACGAATTTAAGGTGTGCACCTAGTTGTTTTCTAATCGTCCCTGACTTTAACCGACTTTCCCAGAATCTCAACATGACAACAGTCTCAAAAAGTAAAACGAAAAATGCTTGCAACAAGCTCAAAAGAATTTGTGACTTAAATTTGGGCACCTAAAACAAGCTTAAAATATTCCTCATTTTAATACAAAATTGACATAAATTAAGGGTCAAATTGAGTTCAAGTTGAAGGTTGAAGTTTCATGATTTAAGAACTGGCCAAGTCAAGAAATTCCCAAAAATTAAAAAGAAAATATATCCCTCATTCTCTGAGTGTGTGCGGGCATATGTGTGCGTGTGTGTGTGTGTGTACGTGTACAAAAGGCTAATCCATTCGATGAGCCAGGCATACAAAAATCCTGCGAATCCGCAACATTGAGTCGACATTACTATTACATTGATATAATCTGCGCGTTGTCGGCTTGCATAAACCAGCGACAGCAGCAGCAGCAACAGCAACAACAACAACAACAACAACAACAACAACAACAACAACAACAACAACAACAACAACAACAATGACAACTTGAGCAACAAAAAGCAAAAAACATCAGCTAACTGTTGAGCCGATTTGAAGCGTCGTGATGTCAGTTTATTGGGCACATTGCTTTTTACAGCGTATTAAGAAACATTGTAATGAGCATAGAATACAGAATACAAAATATGGAGTATGGAGTACGGAATACGAAACACGGAGTACGGAATACGGAGTACAGATTATGGAATACAAAATACGGCAAACGGATTACGTAGTACGAAATACGGAATACTAAATACAGAGAATGGAATACGGAATACAAAATATGGGGTACGGCGTACGGAATACGGAATACGAAGTAGAGAATACAGAATCCGAAATAATCATGCCAAGCAACTAATAGGGCAACAACAAAAACAAGCTGCAACATGAAGAATCAACAGGAGCAATCAACAACAATGTCGTATGTTGGTTCACATGCTTGTTGGGGCAATGCAAGCAAAGTGGCCGTAATTTGCATGCCACTGACAGCTGCCGCCTGCCACATGCTACCAGATGCAGCCGCATGCAGCCTGCCACCTGTTTGGGGCAGGCTCAATGCGATTCTTTTGCTCCCATTGCTGCAGTCCTTTTGGCCATTTTGCAATTGCGTCATCTTTGTGGCGCCCCCAAAAAGAGTCACATGCGGCCAAAAAGTAGCAAAGAATCGCCGTAACACACACACACACACACACACACAAACACACACACACACACACGCACACACACACACACACACACACACAAACACACACACACACACGCGCGCACACACAGACGTACTCAAACCCCGGCTCGAGTCCGTGATCAGAAAAGGAAAAATGTTTGCATCGAGGGCAAAGCAACAAAAACAACCGCATAAAACGAAGAATACTCAACATGTTGGCTATGCTCGACTAGAAAATATCCAGCCCAGGAACAGCTAAGCTTCTTCCCTCGAATCTATACTACACCAAATGCATTCTTAGCTAACTTTAGTTTTTATTCCTTGATTTTTACGAAACTCTCAGGACATTACCATGTCTTTCAAATGTGAAAGTAAATCCAAAACCTCAAAACTTCACCTCCTAAAATGCGATTGTTATAAGTATGTTGGGGGTCAGGGAGAGAGATATTTAAATGGAGAAAATTTGTGGACCTGTTGGAGGTATAGAACTTTACGGCTTTACAGCTACAAATTCGATTCATTTAATTGTTCAAATAGTGAAAATGGTTGGACCTGTTAGGAATATAGAACCTCAAGATTATACCCCTAATAATTCGAATTCTATAACTATGTTGGAAAACAGGAAGAGAGGTATTAAAAAATTGAAAGTAAAAAAGTAAAAAATGTTGTTCTGTGTATCGAAAATTTCAAGACAATACATGCAATAGTTCGATTTATATAACTATTAAAATAATGAATTGTTGGACCTGTTTAAACTCCATTGTATCCAACATGCCTAAGGTCCAAGAAAAGCCTGAAAAGCAGGATATCGATTTCGATATCCAAATCGATTTTTATCGACTTTATTAAGAATGAAAAATTTGAAGTAGACCCGAACTGCCCGGAAGTTCGGAGGCGCAACATTTAAAATTTGGAATCTCTTTTAATTCTAGAGTTAGATAGATATGACTTATGCAATTCAGCTGCTGATCAAGAATATATATGTTAAATGTGATCGACACCGTTTTCCTCATTTTTTTTTTGCAAGCAACAGCAATGAGCACATATACCCTTTTGGCGCATATTGCGTGGGCTTCGGGATATAATAAAATGATGTCGACCAGGAGGTGCAAACAGAGCAAAACCAAAGGCAGCATAGACTCACGTACACACACACACGCACACAAGGACACGTGGGCCGTATGTCTGGGTCTGAGTCGAAAAAATTGCCAAAAAATTCGTCCTTGCTTCGTTGCAGTTTCTTTTTGGGCGACTGTTTGAATGTCGTGCGAGCTGCGAGTTTTCTAAAACGAAAGCAAAAAGATGCAGAGCCCGGCAATGACATATACATACACACACACACATGCACTTGCACTCACACACACATGGCGATTGCAAGGATAAAGCTGGCCGCCTGAAGACTGGAGGCTGGGCGCTGAGAGGGCCGAGTTTGAGCCATGAATGAAGCTCTGTGTGTCCGTGTGTTGTTATTGTTGTCCTTGGCGTTGCTTCATCTTTGTTGCATTTTTTTTGGGGCAGGCCTGTGCAGTCGAGGTGGGGTGTGGAGGGAAATTGCAAACTTTGATTCGTTTTGCAGGTCGACAGGCGACGGTGGCACGCGGCCACTTTTTGTGCCACATTTGCTGCTCCAGTTGCCTCTTATTATTCCTGTTTGTGGCAACTCGCCTTTTTTATTGCACACACACATTGTTAGAAATCTGCAGGCGACGCTTATTGACTTTGCAGCTCTTGCGTTTTGCACCATTTTTTGAGCTGCGATTTCTGTGGATTTATTGCGCTTTAAATGCGCCGACTTGCAGCTGACAATAGACAACTGGGGCGGGACAGAGAGGGAGTCTTTCTCCCTCAGTCGAGGGGGAGAGGGGTCAGGGGATGGGCCAGCTTGCGGCTATAATTGAATTAGCAGCTCGTTAGCCTGGTTGTTGCCTTTGAGCTTTGCTTTGGTCCGCGGCTTGCAGCGTTCGAGTGGACAATGCCATGATTTTGTGGCCGAGTGACTTTTGTGGCATGCTGCATGCTCCGGCGACTGCTTTGCGGCATGCCGCATGCACAGCTGGTCAAGGGGCGGCAATCGTCCCGCATACGCCCCGTTGGCCGGCAACAATTTCCAGTTCATCGTCGGCTGCACAGATTCGGCAAAGTTCCGTTTCTGTTGCCGTTTTGAATGTGTTGCATGCCCCACGCTTGCCAACGTTTTGCAGTCTAAAGAGTCCACGAGTCCACGAAGGGTCCATGAAGGGTCCTCGAAGCGTGTCGCCGTCCGTACCCCAGTCCGGCGCGGATTTTACCTTTCTTGGTCGGTTGGTTGGCTGCCCCGCGGTGGGGTTTTGTTTGCGGCAACTGCATTTGCAAACATTTTCCGCAGTTCGTTTATACTATATTTAATTGCATTAAGCTCGTCCTTATTATTTATTGACTTAATTGATTTTAAATATGCATAAAGCTGCGGTGCATTTGCAATATTTGTCTTTGGCTGCAAAACGCAAAGGCTTTCAATTAGCCAGCCATCCTCAGCTGTCATGATGACATGCGGGGGGAAGGACCCTTCCCACATACACAAACGTGAACCTATTGGCTTTAGCCCCTCCCGCAGATCCTCTGTGTGTTACGTTTTTAATTTGATGTTTGCATTATCGCATTTTAACTTTTTTTCTTCACTTTATTTTCATATCATACCCTTCGCCAATTAAAAATGGCTGAAAGGGGTACATTGTTTTGCGGAGGTAGCATAAATGCAGGATCAACAGCAGAAGTATTCGGTCTAGCTATGCTCGTATGTCTGTCCGTCTGACCTCAGAGAATGTGAGAGCCAAAATTTGAGTTTTGGATACGGATACAGAAACATATACAGATATAGATAAATATATAGATACAGACATAGAAACAGACGAAGATACATATACAGATATAGATATAGATATAGATATAGATATAGATATAGATATAGATATAGATATAGATATAGATATAGATATAGATATAGATATAGATATAGATATAGATATAGATATAGATATAGATATAGATATAGATATAGATATAGATATAGATATAGATATAGATATAGATATAGATAGATATAGATATAGATATAGATATAGATATAGATATAGATATAGATATAGATATAGATATAGATATAGATATAGATATAGATATAGATATAGATATAGATATAGATATAGATATAGATATAGATATAGATATAGATATAGATATAGATATAGATATAGATAGATATAGATATAGATATAGATATAGATATAGATATAGATATAGATATAGATATAGATATAGATATAGATATATAGATAAAGATATAGATATAGATATAGATATAGATATAGATATAGATATAGATATAGATATAGATATAGATATAGATATAGATATAGATATAGATATAGTATAGATATAGATATAGATCTAGATATAGAATATAGATATAGATATAGATATAGATATAGATATAGATATAGATATAGATATAGATATAGATACTAGATATAGATATAGATATAGATATGATATAGATATAGATATAGATATAGATATAGATATAGATATAGATATAGATATAGATAAAAATACAGATACAGAATGCATCTGTTTTTGTCAATGTAGCATTACGTATTTCAGAGTGTCTCGGGGTATCTCATAGTCGGATACTCTCAGCTAGAGGACGCTAGCTTCTTTTTTCGTTTTCTTTCTTTTTATCTACCTTGTGGCTGTTACCACGCACGGCAAATATGTACTTTTGTTTCGGCGATGCAATTTTGCTAGTTTACCTGTCCAATTGGACGGGGGTGGGAGTGGTGGGATGGAGTGTGCAGAGGCAGACGCAGAGGCGGAGGCAAACACAGGACCAGGTCTGCTGAGCTTCTCTCTTTGGCTGCAACTTTCCTGATTAAACATTCATTCATAAACAAATTGTTTGCTGTGGTCGGTTTCGGGCCGGCGACAATGATATTCTCATTGCACTTCCGCCTGCCACGCCTCTTGCCACACGCCTTTCTCATGTGCCCCAAAAAGTATGCTACTAAAATGCACATTCGTCGACTTTTAGCATAAAAATGCCAACAAACTATTTGGGCAGCAACTGCAACGGTGAGCGTTAAAGAGGATTGTCAGAAGTAGTGGGAGGAAGAAGGGGGCAGGGTGAACAAGCCTTATGCATTAACGCAGGCACGCCACTTTTAGAGGCGATGGGCGTGGCAAGAAAGCTCTAAAAATATTTGTAAGCTGATGCAACGTGTATTTTTTACGCTAACTGTTTCTGCCGACGACGTTCAAGGCGGCCCCTCCCCCTTCTACATCCTTTATCATGATCTTCAGATTCCAACAGCCGCCCATCCCTCCCCCACCTTGCAACGCTTTTATCATCCGCTTTAATGCAAACTTTTTATTTTATTAAAGCATTAAAACGCATTTTAACAACCAAAGTGCAATATTTGCGATGAGCCTGGACTCTGGGTCTGGTCTGGGTAATGCCAATTCAGCTATTTTCTAGCTAAAGTTGGCCATTTTCAAAAATTTGTCTGACGCAAACGTTTACGGTTTGCAACTGATTTACTATTTTTTAGCTTTGGAAACTTTCAAATGGTTTTCAGATGCAAGAGTTTGAAATTTTTCATTGATTTATCTTTTTTGTGACTTTTTTTTGCCAAAGGATTCTTATGCTTTTTTTGACTATGTCACAGCTTCTTTTGAAGCGAAATTTCACAGCACTGATCTGACTTTGGCCCGAATTCAGCTGTTTGTAGCTAAAGTTGGCCATTTTCCAAAGGACATTTAAGATTTTCTAATGATTTAGCTTTTTTTCTAGTATTTGGTGTGTGTTTTCTTTGGCAAGGTGATTTTCTGTACTTTTTGATAGCTTCCTTTAAGGCGACAGCTCACAGCTTTCATCTGGGTTTGCCCGAATTCAGCTATTTTCTAGCTAATGTTGGCCATTTTAAAAAAAGGTTGCCAGTTTTGAAATCTTCAATAGATTTAGATTTTTCGCGACATTTTTGATGACTATTTTTGGAAAGTTGATTTTTTTTTGGCTATTTTTTGAAGCGACAGTTCACAGCTTAAGGTTGGCCATCTTCAAAAGGCTGTCAGACGCAAACGTTTGATATTTTCAATAGATTTAGCTCTTTTCTAGTATTTTTTATTTTTCTTGACTATTTTTATAGCTTCTTTTCGGTTGTTCACATTCCTGATCTGGCTCTGGCTCGAACTCGTCTAGCTAAGGTCCAAGAAGCTAAGACAACTTGGCTGCCAGGTGAACTCACAAAGTGACTGCGACGGCGACGGCGACAGCGACGGCGACAGCGGCGTGCTTGATGGTCCATTAAATACAAAGATTTTTGAAAAATTACTGCATTCACTTTACCGCCCCGGGGGAGGGGCAGGGGCAGAGTAGCGCAACTAGAAACGGCAAAGGCTGCCGCCGGCAAACAACAAAGTTGTAAAAATTGTTTCGTTTTTAAGCAGCTGCCTCTGAGGGCTGCAGGGGCCAAGCCCGGGGGCGGGGGGTGGGAGGGGAGGGGGGCGCAGAGACGAAGACAGAGGCGAAGGCAGAGGCAGTGGCAGAGGCAGAGGTGAAGGCGGTAAACTACAGTAAGTTTTACAGCAGCGCATAAACTGCTGCAGCAGCAGCCGCCGCCCGACCCCGACCCATTACAGCCGCTACCATTAGCAATAAAAAGGGGGCAAATGGGTGGCTGGGGCAGGGACTGCATGGGGAGGGGATCCTTGTCGAAGATTGAGTTATGTGCGTTTCGACTTTGTTTCGGTCAGACGCTCTCCCGCTCGCTCTTGCGTTATTTCGGCAATATAACGGTAATAACTGAATCGTTACAATCGCGCTGCCTCCATTTTTAGTTGCCGTTAGAATACACACATTTGGAGGGAGGGCAGTAAAGGGGGGGAGTGGCGCAAGCTCTGGCAGTTGCAGGTCATGAATTTGCCATTTTACAGCCTCGTATTTTTTCGTATGCTCCCCCCAGTCCCCATCCCCACCCTCCTCTCCTGTAGTCTAAGCTCTTATCCGCGAGCTGGAGATTTTGGCGTAGGCTGAGGCGGAGTGGGCGGGGGGTACAAGGGAGCATCCGAGCTACCCTAGAAATAATAACGCTTAAACTTTTTAGTGTTGTCATTAAATTCCTCGTGTAAGTTGCCAAGGGGGTTGGCACGTCCAGGGGGCGGGGGCGAGGTTGCTGCTACTCGTAACTGGTGTCTCCCCCCGATTCCCGGTACTCCCCCTTCACTCCCTTTGTGCGTGTGGTTGCCGTTGTTTGTTTGTTTGTTTGTTTTTATTTAACATTTTTAATGTTGCTTCGGCCGCACTAACACCCGCCCGACTTGGCAACCCTCTCTCCAAGCACCCCTCTCCCCCTGCAACACCCCCTCTGTCGCCAAGCGTCACGCACATCTGCAGGTCTATAAATTTCGATATTTACTTTTTATATTGCAAAAATTTTTCTGCTGACGGAATTACGGAAATTAAAAACGAAATGACGCTCTGGCAACCGCCGGCCGTCAGCTCCCAGCTCGCAGCTCGGAGCCGGCGCTCATGCGCGCCTGCTGCTGACATTTGAAGCCGCCGTCGTCACCGCCGCAGCCACCCTCCCCCTTGCTGCCCTCCGCCTGCTCGCCTGGCTCAGCCGCTGGCACTTTAGTCATAAAAGTAACATTATCCGTGCACTTTTTAATATCCCGCACGGTTTAACTTTCTTCGCCTTTGCCCTTGCCCCTGCCTAGCCCCGCCCCGCTTTATCATCGTCAATGTCATCGTCAGGGGCCTCCGCCACGTTCTGCTGTCAATTTCTTCTTTTATACGCGCATCGCATTGCTTAGAAAGATTGCCATGGCAAACTCTATCGCTTATTCCGAGTGGAGGCCAGCGAAAACAATTTGAGTCAAGGATTTCATCAAGTTAACTAAATGTGCAATCGAATTGCCAGCTGAAGGAGGCTTATCCAATATTTTAAATCGATCAAAGAGCGAGAGAGACCAAAAAAAAGGGTGAAGGAGGCATCTGCGATCCCAGAAAGTATCTATAATCTTGGATCCACAGACGAAAACAATTAGAGGGCTTCTTTCAAGAATGATTGAAGATTGATAATTCGCAGCCCAAGCCGTAATTTATAGGAAACTGAACTTTTTACTATAGCCAGACAGATATAGACAATCTCTTCAAATTTCAGAACAGAAAAAAGAGGACGAACGTTTGTAAGAAAAGTGACAATTTGATGTGTTTTGTGACATCATAAGCCCGTCTGAGCCTTGGATCAGCAAGTTGCTGTTCGCCGGCTCAAATACAGCAATTTGTATATGTTTCTATTTGATTTGTTATAACTCTTCACACCTTGCTGAACCCGCGCGCCAAGATACTAGATGAAGTTAATGTCTATGATGAGATTGCAATCAAAAACACTGTTAGGCAACATCAGTCACAGTGACAGAGGAATTAAAACATCCAATTGTGATTGGGGCCCACGGGAAGAGGTTGCATTGGATTTGTGAGATGATCTTGTAAAATTTAAGGTACAGTACAAACAAATAATAAAACTAAGTTCAGTTCCAGCAATAGCATTAACAGTAACGGCAGTAGTAGCTGTGACAGGGAAAAGAAGATCGTCCAATTGAGAAAGGCTCACGGGCGGAGTTGAGGGATGATTTTGGAAAGCTACAGTACAAATATAAAATACAGCATAGTTATGTTCAAGCAATAGCAATAGTATCAACATTAGAAATGACAGTAATAAAACAGTAACTATAACTATAACTATAACTATAACTATAACTATAACTATAACTGTAACTGTAACAGTAACAGTAACAGTAACAGTAACAGTAACAGTAACAGTAACAGTAACAGTAACAGTAACAGTAAACAGTAACAGTAACAGTAACAGTACAGTAACAGTAACAGTAACAGTAACAGTAACAGTAACAGTAACAGTAACAGTAACAGTAAACAGTAACAGTAACACTAACATTAACATTAACAGTAACAGTAACAGTAACAGTAACAGTAACAGTAACAGTAACAGTAACAGTAACAGTAACAGTAACAGTAACAGTAACAGTAACAGTAACAGTAACAGTAACAGTAACAGTAACAGTAACAGTAACAGTAACAGTAACAGTAACAGTAACAGTAACAGTAACAGTAACAGTAACAGTAACAGTAACAGTAACAGTAACAGTAACAGTAACAGTAACAGTAACAGTAACAGTACAGTAACAGTAACAGTAACAGTAACAGTAACAGTAACAGTAACAGTAACAGTAACAGTATCAGTAACAGTAACAGTAACAGTAACAGTAACAGTAACAGTAACAGTAACAGTAACAGTAACAGTAACAGTAACAGTAACAGTAACAGTAACAGTAACAGTAACAGTAACAGTAACAGTAACAGTAACAGTAACAGTAACAGTAACAGTAACAGTAACAGTAACAGTAACAGTAACAGTAACAGTAACAGTAACAGTAACAGTAACAGTAACAGTAACAGTAACAGTAACAGTAACAGTAACAGTAACAGTAACAGTAACAGTAACAGTAACAGTAACAGTAACAGTAAACAGTAACAGTAACAGTAACAGTAACAGTAACAGTAAGTGGAGCTATACCAGTAACAATATCAGTAACAGTAACAGCAGCAGTAGCAGTAACAGTGACAGGGGCAATCAGATTATCCAATTGAGAGTGAGATTCACCGATATCTGCCTTGGAATTGTGGGATGATCTTGAAGATGTAAGGCACAGTACAAAAATTAAATATAGCAAACTTCAGTTCAAGTAATAGCAATAGCAGTAACAGCAGCGGCAGTGGCAGTCATTGAGGCCATCTAATTTCTAAATTTATGGTTTTTTCGCATAGTTGTAAACTGTAAAATGTGAATAATGGCGGGCCATAACGAGGCGAGGGTTGCTGCGCAGATTCCGGCTTCCGAATTGGGGGTGGCTCTTGCGGCAGGATGCTGGATGTTGCAGTTTTACTGTCCTCTTACTGCTGCTGCTGTTGCTTTTGTTGCTGGTGCTGCGCGTGTACTTTGATTTGATTTTTACGCCCCGCCATAAATTGTTTAGATGAGTTTTTTAATCGAAATTGTTGGAAATGACTTAGGTGCGCATAAAATGTCTCTCTCGAGAAAGCGCGCAGACATTTCTAAATAAATGTTACTTATGCGATTTACTTGAGCCAGTTTTTCGGCTGTTCCGACAGTTCAACTGACTGTTGGTCGCCTTTTTTTTATGTGGCTTATAAAAAGTATATTTTTAATAGGGCGTAAAAGCACTTGGTAGTTTCGGCGGTTCGAGGCGCGTGGGGCTCGTCAAAGGGGGCGAGAACCCAGCCCCCCAATGCCCAATGCTCAATGCCCAATGCCCAATGCTCAATGCCCAATGCCCAATGCACGGTGCTAGGGATGTAAAAAACATCGAAGCGTTGATTATCGATTTTTGCCAAAGATATTTTTACCGAATTTACCTTGAGGCTTTTATCATGCGGTTTTTTGACGTAAATTGATCGAATTGTGGTTAAAACATCGCCAAAAAACAAGTTAGGCATGCTAAGGCAAAGAAAAAGTACGCAAAAATGAAAATAAGAAAAAGCTTTGGCTTTTTTCCCCCATCAGTTAGTTCCCAGGCCATTTCAGCACATATTTCTAAAAAGGCTTTTAAAAACAATATTTCCAAGTAATATTAACTTTTGTACTTTGTGCTCAAAGATTCTTAGCATAGTTCTTTTTTCTGTCTTTTGAATATTTTCGAATTTGTCGAAAAAATGTAATCAAAATTTCCAATGAAACGATTATTCGATGTTTAATATTTCAATACACTGAGGATTATTTTAATAAATCGATCTCAAATATTGCGAAACATAAAGCAACATTCCGATAAATCGAAAATATCAACACCCTGAGGAATTTTCCGATAAATCGACTCATCGATGGGGAGTACTCTAATACTAATGTGCAATACTCCAATAATCTTATGACTATTCTGATATATCGATTAAACGATGTCTAATATTGCGATATAGCAATGGATATTCAGATAAATCGATTTGTGTATATCCAATATTCCGATACATCGCGATATGGAAGTTTTCATTGGCGATTTCGGACTTTAACCACGACTCAACACCCAATGGGAACTATGCAGACGCGCTAGGTCAACAGGCAGGCAGGCAGGCAGGTGAGCTGCTGTGGCTGTGGCTCTGGCTCAGGGAGCTGGTTCTGGGCAGGCCCATTTGAAGGAATCGCTCTTCATTTTTACTGGCGACAGCAGCACGGCTCATAAACGTTGCCAAACTTTGAACTTGATGGGCTTTTTCCTGCTGCCGCTCGATGCCTTTTACGGCGCTGGCGTGTGTTCTCATGTGGTCGGCCAGCTACAACCCCCCTCCCCCCCCCCCCCCCCCCCCCCCCCTCCAGCACGACCAATGGCAGCCACATAAAAAGATACATTTGCAGGCACCCAAACGACGCATAAAACGCGTTACTTTCATCCATGAGCGACGTTGATGGGCTCATAAATGCCGCGAATGTGCATGAAACGCGTATTTTTCTACTTTTTGATGATTTTGAAATTTTGTATGCGTTGAGTGCCGTTAACTGTGTCTGTGTGTGTGCGTGTGCGTGCGTGTGTAAGTGTGTGTGTGTATGTGTGTGTGTAAGCACCCGTTAACCTAACCTCAAACTTGCCTCGGGCACCCACTTGCCGAATTGTTTTTAACCCAGTGCAGGCCTCAACAGAAGCTGCCGCCGCCGCCAGTTGCTGTTGCCATAAAAGTAATATGAAATGTCTCATTTTTAGAGCTTCGAAATAAAAAAGTTATCGACGCATTTTGCCAGAGTCTTAGTTGGAGTTGGCAGCACTCGATTCTCAGGCCGAACGCATATAAGTTTGTTCTCCTTCAACTCTCGGCTTAGCATCTTCTGCAAGCAACTCTGAGCTTGGCTTGGTCTGGGCAGTTTTTGGTTCCGGTTCTATGAGCCCAATTTTTTTTAATTTCGGTTTCGCCCCGTCGCTGATGAGTCAAAGTGCGGCGCAGGTTGGGCGCGTTTTTGGGGGCCGCTTAATCGAATATTTCTGTTGCCCATAAATGGTAATCACTTCGGTAGTCTGCCGAGAGGGGCGGGGCTGTGAGGGGGCGGACTTTTTGTGCAGCCTCAGCCTCAAAAATAATGCATTTTAAATTAGTGCATTCACATGCACACATAACACACACACACACACACATTCTCTGTATATAAATTCTAGCCTGGCACTCAGCCTCCTTTTTTCGGCCTCACTTTTTTTTTATTAGTATCATTTTTATTTATTCATTTTGTTTTTTATTTTTTGCTTTTTTTTGCAAAGCGCTTTTTAGGGCGGAGTTTTTCAATTTTATTTTGCGCGAACGAGAGAGAACTGAACTCACATTTCCTTGCTGCTCCTTCACAGACACACACGCACACTCACACACACTTGGACACGCACACGCACATAGTGCGTGGCCAGCAGCAACAATAGCAACGAGCAAAGTAACAAATTTAAATATATTTTTCCAGCCTTTCATGTCTTTTCATTTATTTTTATTTTTATTTTTATTTTTCGCATGCATATTTTTGTGTGTTGCAATTTTTGTTGTTGTTTTTTTTTTGTCCGCAAAATTGCCAAACTACAGTGTGCGTGTGTGTGTGAGTGTGTGTGTGCTTGTGTGTGAATGTGTGTGTGCCTATGTAAAGTGCAGCAACTGCAACTGCAACGACCGCTGCGACTGCATTTCTCCTCTTTTTTCAATGAAAAATTAATTTTTCCCATTTTGTTTGCTGCGCTCCCTTTTTTTGCGCTCTCAACTTAATGTTATTTATTTATGGACTTTTTATTTTATTTTTATTTTGGTCTATTTGGCGCAGTGCCCCTCTGCGTCAGTGTGTGTGTTGGGTGGTCAATGCACCACCCGAGCCGTGGTAGGCACATATGCTGCCACGCGCTGCACTCTGGATGCAGCTGCAGCTGCATTTTCCATCTCCCACTGCGTCGCTGTCGCTTACTCTGTCGCACAAAGCCGCGTCCGCAGGCCGCAGTTCGCAGTCCCGAGCAAAAGTCAGCAGCCGAGCGGCGAAGTGCATCGACAAATGCATTGGCTGCAGCAAACAGGAGCGCAGGACGGTTCTTACCAGGCCCAAGCACAAATTGTATTGCCTACTTTTGTGCGCCAAGCCTATGGATTGAGTGCCTGGTCGGCATTCCGTTAGATTTTCTGTCATTTTACACAAGAACAATTGGTCGGGGTCCACGATCACATTTTATTGCCTACTTTTGTGCGCCAAGGTTATGGATCGACGCTTTGTTGGCGTTTCTATCATTAGACACATAGAGATTGATTAGGGCCCACGATCACATTTCATTGCCTACTTTTGTGCGCGCTTAACATTGATCATACGCCCCGTTTGCCGCCCCATTGACGTCCCGCTTGGCGCCCAAAGTGGGGCTGAGCGCTGCGTACCTGGCAAATGCATTTTCTGGCAAAACAACTAAAAAGCTCAACTACAGTTCGCTGCCGCTGCCACTGCCGCAAACACAGCAGCACTTTTTGCTCTCTAGCTCATCGCTGTTGCTGTCTCGCTCTGGCGCAGGCCTGAAATTAGGCATTGGAATTGCAACCTTTTTATTATATTCCATTCTTTTTTTTTTTAATTTTATTTGCTCTTTTTGGAAACTTTTTTTTATATATTTTGTGCTAGGTTTTTTTGTGTTGCGTGCGCGAATTTTTGTTGTTTTGGTTTTTTTTTTTTTTTTGCAGAGCCTACCCCATGTAACTGCCCGCTGCAGTAGCCACTGTCGCTGTCGCTGCCTCTGCCGCAGCGCAGTCGCCGCGCCGTGGACACCAACCTGCTGTTATTTCACTCGCACCCAGGCCAATTCGCTGTGGCAAATGTTTGATTTGCTCGCAATTTTTTTTTTTTACTTTTTTTTTTGTTTGTTTGTTTTTTTTCATATATTTTTTTTATTGCTCTTTGGCCGGCTTTTTGTTTGATTTTTGCGTTTTTTTTCTTATTCCTGTTGCACGCAATTTTTGCCGCTGCATTTTTATTGGCTGCATTGGCGTGTGTGTGCGTGTGTGTAAGTAGGCGCGCTGAACACGTGCACGAGGTGCACATAGGTGTGCGTATGTAAATGTATCATGTATTTTAGCAATCTCCGTTCTTTTTTTACATTTTTTAAAGTTTTTTTTAAATGTTTTTTTTTTTTGCATTTTTGCTTTTTTGGTTGTTTTGGTTGATTTTTTGTAGAATTTTTGTTAGCTCTGCCGCCGCGCTTGATACAAATAAAATGTTTGTGTAGGCTTGCATTATGCTGACGTTGCAGCTGGGGAGCGGGGGTAGTGTGAGAAGGGGTGTGGCGGGCCGACTGCATCCTGGTTGTCCTTTTTGCACGCACAGAAAATTTCAGAAAAAACCTTGTTTTATTTTCCGCCATTAAAAATGGCCTACGAACCGCCCTGCCCGCCGGACTGCAGTTCGAACGCGGGCGTCGTTTTGTTGTGGGTCGAATGTGGGTCGCAGTTTTTGTTGCCCCTTCCGTTGCCCCCACTGCCGCGTTGCCTCGCTGCCCCTTGTCTTTTTGTTGCCAAGCGCGTCGCATAATCGCCGGCTTCACACGCGGCCGGCTGTGCTTCAAGCACTCCACCTGCGATTGATCTAGGCAGCAGGCCCAGCGAAGAACCCGCCTGCTACACTTAGAAAAAAGACACAATCCCGAAATTGTCGTACACGCAAAGACATTTTTATAAATCTCAAACAATTTTCCAAATAGTACACAACTTTTTGCTAGAAAGCAGAAAATATTTCTTGGATATTAGATTTTTTTTCTAAAGAGCTCAAAATATTTTCTAAAAACATTCGTTGAACGATAGAAAATAATTTTTAAAAAATTATTTTTCATGGTCAAGAATATTCGAATAATTTCAAATAATTTCTGAACAGTAGAAGACATTGAAAATATTTTCAAAAGCATTATATTTCAGGTTCATTTTTTATAGCTATAAAATATTTTTTTTTAAACAAGAATATCCGAAATATTATGTTGATACTAAAAAATTTTGCCACAAATTTTTTGTTGAGTGTAGTTGCATGGGTGCAAGTTTTTTTTTGGCATTTTGCATTGAGTTTTTTGCTTTGTTTTATTTATTTTTTTTTTTTTGTGGTGTTTTGTTTCACGTTTACGGTTTTTGCTATTGTTTTGCCCGTCTGTCTGTCTGACCCTTTCCAAATCTTTTATATTGTATATGCCACATAAATTTTGTTTTATTACAGAAATTAATGATATGGGGCACTCAGCCCAGCCCCCCCTACCCCCCTCCAGGTCTCTAGCCTGGCTGTGGACCCGCTCTTAAGTTGTCGATTAACGTTTATCGGCACGTTGGGTTACCACAATGCCACGCCCTGCTGATTATGCGCCACGTTTGCGCCTTTAACAAATCAATTCGCCAAATGAATGCCCCACATGGCGGCCGTACAATAAAAAAAAACTAAGGATCTGCCCCGTTGATTTGTTTTTATTCTTCTGGCGCTTTTTTTTCTACAAACATTTGCGTTTGAAGCACTCGACGCTTTTGTGTGTAATTTTTTTTCAACGCTTTGACTGCCTAGTGGCTGCAACAACAACAACAACAACAACAACAGCAAAAATAGAAGCAACAACATTTTAAGCAGCAGCTAAAAAAAAAGCACTTACCAACATTTTCAGCCTCCACACTCAATATGTCCTGGCTCAAAGTGAAAAACTAACTTTGCATAGCACAATATTGAGTAGATATTGGGCGAGTGCAATTGAAGGGGAGGGGGGAGGGGGGGGGGGGGGTATGCTTGGTGCAATTATTACTTCTAACTGAGCTGAACACCTACCAAAACTTTTATTGCCACAGGCCGTGGCCAATGCATGCATTTTGATTTGCTTTGTGTTTTATACCCTTGCCGCTAGGAATATTAATTTTGTTATGAAACGCACATTGTCCTTTGCCGCGGCCAACCTTTTATCTAAGCGCATAGGAAATAATTTTTCCGTTCTAACTTGAAAGGTCTTAACTGAAATCTGTTAATCTCGCAATCTCATTTGAAGATATCGCTATTTAACTACAAGTTTTAACTCGAATGAAAAAAAAAAAAAATATTGCATTTAAACGGTTTTCGTCTCCTTACCACATATTTCGAAAGGAGGGCTGATTTTTCCAAAAAGTATGAAACATGTCTTCAATCAAGTCTAACAAACGGCTTTGAAAATATGTTTAAGGGCGATTGGACGGTAAGCGAAAATGTAGATCAATCTACAGTCAATCAATCAGTTAGTCAGTCAATCAGACATGCAATCAATATATTTGTGTATATTGTAATAGTATGATTTTCTTCGTTGATTTAACTTATGTTCGGGTTGCCTTTTTATTTTTAACAACACGTCTTCTTACTGCTAGTACTGTAGAGAGACTGCCTTCCACTTCTTCTCTGCAGCCGCTTTTCTTTATCGATATTTACTTATCGTACTGTTATAATTAACATAGATAGTGACACTATCATACCCTGGCTAGGGTTACCAATGATGCTCTTATCCTATTACAACTCGGCCATCCTGACAAAGAGAGCTCCCGATCTCTGTCTTTTATATGTGTATCTATCTTTATAACTAATGCTTATTGCCTATTTTCGCATCCAATGCTTAAAGTTTTGGCTATTCCAGATACCAACGTACGGGTTGCGAGATAATTGAAAGCCTTCTACATCCTTTAACAAGTATCTATCATTTTTTAAAATCTTTTCTATACTATAAGGCCCTTTATATCTTGGTATTAACTTTTTTGAAACTCCTGGTGTGCTATCAAAATTTTTTACCATGACATAGTCACCTATTTTATATTCTACTGATACTTTCTTCTTTTTATTAATCCGCTCTTCATTTCTGATTTGAGCTTCTTTTTGATATATTTCTCCACTCTTTCTTATATTTTCTAAATTTCTTTTATCACACGTGTTCACCTGTGTAAACTCTTCTAATTTTTCTTTTAATTCATCAACAACTTTTCCTTTCTGTTGTAATCCGAATAACATTTCGCTTGGAAATTTCTTTATGCTTTTGTGTTGTGTGTTGTTTATTGCATATTCAACATTTTCTATAATAACATCCCAATGTAAACCATTTTCTGGCTCCGCCATTTTTGCCATCATCGGACCCAAGTCTCTATTCAACCTTTCCACCTGACCATTTGCTTGCGGACAACCCGTTGCTATTTTAATATGCGTTACTCCCTCATTTTTTAAAAATTCATCAAACTCTTTTGCAGTAAAACAACTCCCTCTGTCCGATACAATGAACTTAGGTCTACTATACGCTCTGAAATAATCTTTTAATGCCTTAATCGCTTCTTTCGTACTTGTTGTCTTTGCTGTATATAGTCTAACAAATTTTGAAAATCCGTCAACCACCGCCAATATATATTTATTAGCCCTTCCTGCATTAATTGGTCCATAATGGTCTATATGGATCATCTCCCACGGTTTGTTTCCTTTCGGTATGCTATGTAATAGTCCTTCACTCTTACCCGTCTTGGGGGCGAAGGCAATGCATTTTAAACAATTCCCTATATGCTTTATTGCTTTTTCCTTAATATATGGGAACCAGTAACTCTTTCCAATGGCATCGATCATCTTATCTCTCCCAGCATGTCCCAACTCATCATGATATTTGTAAAGTACATGTTCTTCCATATCCTTTGGTACATAAAAAACTAATCTGCCATCATTTGTTTTTCTGTAAATGACCCCATTTCTCATTTCGAATAGCTTGTGCTCTTCTTTTTCTAACATCTTTCTAATATCTACCAGTTTGTCATCTTTGCTTTGGCAAATAACTAAATTGTCCTCAAAACTATTGGATTCAATAACTAAAATGTCCTCATAACATCTGCTTAACGCATCCACATGTTGCATTTGCTTGCCCGATCTATGCACTAACTCAAAATCGTAATTTTGTAGTTCTAACGCCCATCTAGCAATTCTCGGATTTAAATCTATTTTGTTAAGCGTTAAAGTTAAAGAGTTGCAATCTGTCATTATTTTAAATCGTTTTCCCTGCAGATATATACGAAATCTGCGTAATGCGTAAATGATGGCTAGCGTTTCTAACTCAAAACTATGATATTTAGACTCTACTTCGGTTGTTCTTTTAGAAAAATAAAAAATCGGGTGTAATTTCCTATCTTCTTTTTTTTGAAATAAAACAGCCCCAAATCCCACTGCGCTGGCATCACAATGTAGTTCTATTTCTTCTTTGTAATTATATATTGATAGTACTGGCGCCTCTAACAATTTATCTTTTAACATATTAAAACACTTAAACTCCTCTTCTCCAAACTTGAATTTCTTATCTTTTTTCAATAAATCATATAAGGGTTTAGCTAATATAGAAAAGTTTAAAATGAACCTCCTGAAGTAGGAGCATAACCCTAGGAAACTTTGTACTCCCTGAATTTTGTTTGGTATTGGAAAGGATTTAACCGCTTCTAACCCTTTTTCATCAGCCCTAACGCCTTTACTATCCACCACAAATCCTAAATATTTAACGCTGCTTTTAAAAAATTCACACTTATCTAATTTCAACTCTAATTTGTTTTGCACCAGTCTTATAAACACTTCCTTTAAGGTCTCCATGTGTTCCTTTATGTTTGTACTTGCTATCATAATATCATCCATGTAAACAATTACCTTATTATCTTTTATCATATCACAAAATATGTTATTAACAAATCTTTGAAATACATGTGGCGCAGTTTTTAAACCCATGGGCATCCTAAGAAATTCATATTGTCCTAAAGGGGTAACAAATGAAGTGTATTTAATAGATTGCTCATTAACAAAAACATGAAAATACCCGTTTTTTAGATCCAACTTTGAAAATACTGTTTTTCCGCATAGTCTGTCTAATAAATCGTCGATCAATGGTAGCGGGTAGTTGTCTCTACATATAATTTTGTTCAGTCTTCTAAAATCAATACATAACCTCATGTCTCCAGTTTTTTTCTTCACTAGTACTATAGGTGATGCATACTCTGAACAACTTGGCCTAATGATTCCATCTTTTAAATAGTCGTCTAATAATTCTTGCAACTTTTCTTTTTCCATATAAGATAACCGCCTAGGTGTACAATTAAATACTTTGTCGTTTTCTAATCTTATGCTTAACTCATGTCTTAATTTTGGCTGATTTGGCCTTTTCGCTTTTACATAAGTATTTTCAAATAAATTTTCAAATTCACACTTTGTGCTGTAATCAATATCTTCACTTAAAATATATATATTTTCTCTTTTGTTAGAATCTTCCCAACTTATTGTTAAGATATCCTTCTCAAAATTCTCTTCTAACACTCCCATGATTTCGCTATTCACTGGCGCTTCATTAACATGATTATTAATTTTAACTGCACTGTTTCCTATATCTTCTATAATCACTTTTTCAATCCCGGTTTGATTATAGATAATTTCATCACTAACAACTTCTTCACTATCAGGTTCGAGCTTAAGCTCTCCATAACTAACTATCTCATCACTAACAGTTTCGATCCCAATCACTTCATTTCTAACTATTTCACCACTAATTATTTTATTTCTAACTATCTCATCACTACCAACTTTATCACCAAGCGTTTCCGGACTAACAATTTTCTCACTAACTAATTCATCACTACCAGTTTCATTACTGACTATTTCCTTATTAACGATTTTATCATTTAACAATATAGTTTCATTTTGCTCGTGTTTGATATCTTCATCGTCCACTTTTTTTTGTTTTTCTTTGTAGCTTGTAGCTATGATATCATTTTTACCATTATTCTGGTGATCAACTTTATGCCCGTTCACAATTTTTAATGTTCTTAAATCAATATTTAAACCAAAAGAATCCATAAAATCTCTACCAAGCACAGCGTCATACCTCATAGACTCATTTGCCACAATTATAACATTAAAATAAACATTTATTAACTTTTTCTTCATAAAACATAAAATTTTTCCAAAATTTTTCAATTTACTTTCATTTAAACCTACATACGAATTTGCATCTGGCATACGCTTTACTTTTAATGGCACAAACTTTTCCTTTAAAAATGAAATAGGGCTGCCAGAGTCTATAAGGCATTCTGCAATTATTGATTTGTTAAATGAGTTACTAAAATGAATTCTTAAGTATCTTACATATTTGTTTTCCATATCATACTTTTTATTTGGACATCCTGCTATTAAATGATCCTTTGAGCCGCACGCATAGCAAGATCCTGCCTCCCGTTTGGGCTTTAAACAATCTTTGGCCCAATGGCCCTTAACATTGCAATTGTAGCAACGTTGTTGTTTGTCCGCCTGTGCTTCCTGTGCAGTTTGTTTCACTACATGGTTTCGTACCCGTTTAATTGGCAACTTTATAGCTGCAAACGCACGTAAAATTTGAGCCGGATTGGTAAAGCAATGCATACTAGCTTGAGTGCGCAAGTTTTCGCAAGGTATGCCTCGAATAATACCCTCCATTAACTCCTCTACATCAATGTTGATGTCCTGTGCCAATATGCTTTTTTCGCTAAAATATGTGGCGAACACCTCATCTGGTTTCCAAACCCGATCCTCGAACTTCTGTCGTAGTTCCGACTTCGAAAATCCTCCCCCGAAGGCCAAAACCAATTGATTTAGCATCTCGTCAATCGGAGCAATGATGCGCATAGGGTCTGCATGCAACCACTTCAAAGCACCGCCTTTCAATTTGCTTATACAAAGCAAGTGCTGTTGCATATCATTTAGTCTGTAGATCTTGGCCACATTGAAGAATTGCATTACCCATTTACGCACCTCACTTTCTCCAGTAAATTCTAATAAAATTTCCTTGGCTAACATCATCGCTCCAGTTTGGATGCAATTATTTAAGTTGCCTCCGACAGCGTTGCCACTTTCGTCGATCCTTCCAGCTGCCCCAGCGTTGCCCGCTGCACCAGCGTGATCAGCTGCACCAGCGTTGCCATCCGTTCCAGTGTAATCAGCTGCACCAGCGTTGCCATCCGTCGACCGTGGTCTTTCTTCAGTGTGACCATCCTCTAGCTGCAATAAATCGCCGACTTCACTTTCTTGCTCTCCCCCGTCGCTCCCGCCGATGTGCGAGTTGCGGTTCACCGTTACTTGAAATTCTTCTAGGAATTTTCGAGACGCTTCAATTTCGAGACGCATCAATTTCAGCATCTCGGCGCCATTTGCTATTTCGTCACGCTGTTGTTGCATTATGTTTTGCAACTCATTTTGAGCCTCAATTGTCTGTTCCTTGTTACGTTGAACTTCAAGTTCCTTTGCAGCATCGTCTCGGATATCCACTGGTACCTTATTTAATCTCGCCATCAGCTCAGTTTTGGTACCCTCTGTTGGCAAATTTAGTAATGCCAACCAACTTTTCAATGTCGCTATTGACACGTCATTTATATTTATATTTTCCATTTTGTTGTGTTTTTTTTTTTTTTTCTGAGTCAATCCCACTTCTGATATTGTAATAGTATGATTTTCTTCGTTGATTTAACTTATGTTCGGGTTGCCTTTTTATTTTTAACAACACGTCTTCTTACTGCTAGTACTGTAGAGAGACTGCCTTCCACTTCTTCTCTGCAGCCGCTTTTCTTTATCGATATTTACTTATCGTACTGTTATAATTAACATAGATAGTGACACTATCATACCCTGGCTAGGGTTACCAATGATGCTCTTATCCTATTACAATATATTGATTCTTCATCGTTTGTCTGTATGCTTGGCTCTCAGCCTTATAGCTTTTATGCCATAAAAACAAATACCATACATTTTCATTTTCATAACATAACTAAATCAAACTTCCAGAAGCCGTGTTTTCTTATGCTAAAATATCAACAAAATATTTTTATAAAACATACATTTTTTAATCTGGCTTAAGAATTCCTTCGATAAATAAATTCTCTGTATATGCTTTGTATGGAAATAAGGGCATCTTATTTTCGACATTCGCCGGCCAACTTTTCTTGCCTTTAATTTCATGAACTTTTAAAAGGTATTTCAATCCCTAAAGCTTATATTATCCTGATTAGTTTCTGCTAATTTTGTCCCGAAACTTTGACCAGGATGGTCTCTCTGCAGCAGGCGACGGGCCAAATCGGATCACTATATTGCTTTTAGGATTTTCTATGCAGACTTGCGATCAACGAGATTTTACACAATGAGAAGAATCTTATTATATAGCTCCACAGAAAGAAACGGTCGAGAAACGAGTTTTTGCATGGCATAAGTTATGATTTTCTTCACCAGGCTCGACAACGGCAAGCTTTCATATTTTCCCCAAAAAAACGGGTATTTAAGCTTCGGCTAAAAAAATTTTCTGTTTAAGTAAATTTTCGATTTTTCAGTTAGGCACAAAATGCTTGAAGTGTGGCTGAAAACAAAGGCAATTGTTGTAGATCCCGCAAAGGAGGTGGGGGGTGGTAGAGGAGGGTCGGCATTTTACCCGCTGTCCTTGACCAAAGCCGGGGAAGGGTTCTTCGAGTCAACGGCAGAACAAGAGGGCAGACCAGATCGAGAACCAGCTATTGTGAAAAAATTGCAATGATATATATTTATGCCGATAAATTGGCACGACAATGACAATGACAATGACAATGAGAACGTAAACAACAGCAGCAACAACAATTCGTAAGAAATATTAAAAATCTGTGCACGCATTTTAAGCGCGCATTAAAATCAAAGTAAAATGACATCAATATAAATACTCGTAAATTTGCAATTTCGACTGAGTAGACTCCCCACTAACGGGGGATGGTTGTGGGTGGGGTGGGATGTCGCCTGCTCGAGGGGTGGCCGCTGTCATAAAACAAGAAGCCCCATCCCCCTCGCCCTCCCGCCTTCTCTCAGCGGAGACCTCGTTGCGCATATGTTTAGAGAAATTAGTTTTTCATAACGCACAAGTTGTTATTGCCTCGCTCACACACGCACACATGCACACCAGCACATGTCTTTTAACGGCATTTTTTATTGCAAATTCTATTCAAATACCCATACATTTTTATGGGTATAGTCATGAGGGTGGGGGTGGGGGAGGGGAGGTTATGACAACCGAGGCTCAAGTAGCGACATATACGCGCCTGCCCGACGCTTTAAAGTGCATAAGAGCGAACATTTTGCAGTCACCCACGCACCATCCACACACCCACGCATCACCCACTTACCGTCGCACCACCCACTCACCATCAGCAGTAACCTTCGAACCTTATGCGGCTGTTTCTTTTTTTTTTTTTTTTTGAACAAACACAATTTTAATATTCGTGCAATTTTTATGAGTGTTTAGAGGAATTTTATTGCTAAAGATTTCGCCTGCCTAGGCCCTGGCTCAGCTTCTTATACTTGTTAGTTGGGTGAGCTGGGACTTGGCTAGAGGTATGGATACGGGCAGAGGCAAGGACAGGATGGAGTGAGGTGGAAGTCCCAAGTGGCGTTTGGCGCGATAAGTGCACAAAATGCCAACCAGAATATCCTCTAGTATCATATTATTATATTTAATAATAATTTATTGACACATAACAATATATTATTAGCCTTTGCTAAAGGTGAGCCTACTCTATTTCGAAGACATATAATAATTACTAGAGCATATTTTGCGGCCTTCTGCGTGAGAAACTTAACGCTGCAAATTTGCGATTTATCGTTTTCACCCATATTCCTAATCTAATCGTTTATAACTCAACGACATATTTTACATAGACAGTTTAAAATTTAAAGTCCAAAAAATAAAGAACCAACATTGATGTGTTGAGAATCTTGAGACCCAAAAAGAATCTTTTGTTCATTTAACCTTTGGTGCGCATTTTTGTTCAAAGTGGGTGGGTTTTCACATCGATATTTAAGAAAAAAAAGTTTCACACAAACAAATTTCGCGATTTTTTCACACTAGCGAGTGGAATTCCACTATAAACAGTTTTATACATATATACAGATAAATATATTTTCATAATTACGTACTCACCTGTAGGATTATTTGATCGTCATCTATTTGAAGGCGGGAGACGAACCTTTATATAGTACACATATCACTGAAAGAACAGAAAGTTAAAGAAGGTTTAAAAACTTGGCAAGTAAGAGGCTTTAGTCGGAAGTTCCCGTCTCGAAATGTTCAACGCATAAAAAGAGACATCTCCCACTCTATAAAATATATATATTCTTGATCAGTATCAACAGCCGAGTCGACATAGCCATATCCATATCTGTCCATCTGTCTGTTTCTATGCGAACTAGTCTCATGAGTCATGAAACTTTACAGAAGTCCCTCTTTCTGTTATATGCTAAGCATATATCGGATACGGCTGGATTGGACGACTTTATCATAACAGACGTAGGAACGATTGGTCGAAATGTAGATCTTGTATGAAAAAATATTTTCTTTCTCCTCATATATATGCAAAGTCCTATCAACATCGGACTAATATATCAAATAGCTGGCAAAGCATTGGTAGAAAATAACGTTTTTGTATGGAATACTTTTTTGTTTCTCAAGGTATCTTAGCCATACTCGACTTCGATATTTTTCCTGTGCTTCTTAAAAACAGGCAAAGCATAATGAGGGTTGGTCTGCAAGGGAATTAAATCTTCGGCGTGCCGAAGATAGCCCTTTCTTAGCGCGAGGTGTGCGTTATCACATGGGGTATCTGCAGTAAAAATATGGTTGATCAGTAATCAATCAGTCAATCAATTAGTCAGTCAGTCAGCGAGTCAGTCAGGATAAACAGTTGTGTATAAAGAGCTTAACATTTTGCTTCATTATTTTTGTCCATTTTTTCCTTACGACACATCTTTTAAATCTTTCGTAACTCATTCAATTCGTTGCGAATTATCAATTTTATCAGAATCCCTGCCGCAACCCAATTTTTAACCCTGCTTCGTGCTAAACTGCACTGCGGAACTTTCAGAGGTCACGTTCACATGCGTGAATGTTTTTTGGTTAAGCCTGCTCCCTTTTATTTTATTATCTAAGTCAATCAGAGATAGATGCGAAAGTAATCCAAAGCAGTTATGAGCCATGATTGAAAAGGGAAAACAGCGCAGTATTAACAAACCAATGACAACAGAAACTCGAGGAATATCATTTAATATGGAATTGTAGTACAGCAAGATAATGTAACGGGAAAAATGCTCACAAGTCAGAAAAAATGATTAGTTTTTTAATCAATTACCTTTAAAGCAAGGAAATATGCACTGAATTCCACATGGCAAGCCACAAACAAAGTGTGTAAAGAGTTCGATTTGGAATGGGGAACTGAAAATTTCCCGAAAATGGTGAATTTTAATTCACATCAATAAAATGTTTTGAATGTGACATCAAGCTTAATGCCAAATCAAGATAGTCGTCGTAAATGTGATACGTTCGAAAAAATGTTTCCAAGCAATCAGTCTATGCCCAAAAAAAAGAGATCACACATGGAGGTACGTGATTTATTTTTAAACACTTCAAAAAAAGTATATTTTAAGACAATCGGTTTTCGATGTGAACTCAATCTAAATTGAAATCGGGTTTGTTTTTTGGACGTATTCAAATCTGATTTTCGGGAATAATTTAATCCCATTTACCCCAAAGAACGGAGCACCAGATTCCACGAAGCACGAATGACATATTTCCATAACTCTTGTAAATTACATAGATGAAAGGGAAAAAAAATGGAACTGGACAGGGGCTCGGCAACATTTCTAGAAATTACCGTCACCTGGGTCCTTCGGGAGGTGAGCTGAACTCTTGAACTCTTGAACTCTCGTCTGTTGAAAGGAAAAATGTTTGCTAGCTAGAGGGATTAGGGGTTAATTTGAGACCCGGTGGAGTATGATTGCCAAGTCTAGCTAATGGACAATGGAAGATGCTATGCCCCATGTTAGTCTAATCGATTCTCGCGCGTATAGGGAGAGCGAACTGTCCCTTTTATAATACGATCAAGCACAGATAACTCTCTGACTTACTAAAGGGAAGCTCTTTTCTCTTACTTAGCATTGTTGGCGTTAGCGAAAGGAGAATTTTTAAAGAGTTATTGACTCTGACTATCCATAGATCACGTTCAAAAAGTCAGCTTGGGAGCAAGTGCATATTTGTATATGCTTTCTGTGTAGTTAAGATTGGCGGATTTATCAAACTGTTATTCATTCATCTTGAAGCCATGTGCATTGTTAGTCTAAAGTATGGCTCCCAGCAGGCCGTCTGTAAATTATGTAAGTGTTGTGTGTTGGCCAAGAGGCCCCATTCGCTGATAATCGTAAAAGGCTGCAATGGACAACTGATGCCCTGGCGGAGGAGGATGGAGCGGTATTTTATTTATGAATTTTTTATGCAATTTCATTTGCGAAGCAGCGCAAAATAATAATAAGTCGAAAAGTCGCCGTTGATGCAATTGCCGATAGAGTGGCAGTTAAGCGGGGCACGGGGCACGGGGCACGGGTCAAAATCTGTCCCGGACTCCGTCTATTGTCTGAGCTGAGAGCCGAGAGCTGCGAGCAACGTGCTACGTGCTAGCAGTTGGCATGCATCGAATGTATGTGTAATGACGTTTTTTATGACCCTATAGGCAAACAAATATTTTATGACATGTTATTAAAATTTGGCAATGCCAGCGTCCCCAATATCTGGTATCGGCTTTAGCAACGGCATCGGCAACGTCAACGGCATCATCAGGTGAATGTGTTGGCCAAGAAGCCGGCGCCAGGCGCCAGGCGCCAGGCGGAGCGCGGACGACACATCCTTTCTTATTAGAAAGAAATTGCCGGCATGCGACATCTGCAAGCCGCTCATCGATGAGGCTCCGTTGATGCCACACAAACTGCGCCTCAATCAATGCTGATAAATCAGCTGTTTTCTAGCTGAATTTAGCTATTTCCGGCGTCTTATTTCATGCTTTCACTCATAGTCGGAGGTTATTTTAAATATATATATCGCTTATGAAAAGCGGGTAGCAGCAACTATGTTTATCGTCTATTGATAACGATATTTGAAATTTTTGTCATCACTCGCTAAGCTTTTGGCTACATTCTGCTGCAAGTCTAATAACAGAAACACGAAATGATGTGACTTAAAAGTAACGAATAAACCTTTCCAGCTACATCAAAGAAGACTGCGACGATGGAAATGGAAGCTGTGACACTCGCCAATAAATGTAAGAAATGTTGGCCTTGCCAAATCGATTTAGCCTTTTTTTTGTAATTTTTAGCACAAGACATGGCTATTTTTTTGGCAGCCCTGACCGCCGTATCGCACGTTGCATTTTTATGTTTGCAAAATTATGTTCTATAACATTTTTTATTATGAATAACGGTTATAAAATGGTCCGGGCAAAACAAAAGCTCCAGCAAAAGCGGCAGCAGAAGGAGCAACAGTCGCAAGTCAAATAACCCGGGACTGTTACACGGCGCATATGAGTACAAGAATGTTGATGAAGGGAGGAATGATGAGGGGATTGTGTAGGCCACATAAAAAGCCAACACACGAAATGCAAATTGTAAATTACAAATTTGCAATAAAAATTTTTAATAGAATGAAACATTTTGCCTTTACGAGTTTGTCTTTCGGGCAAATTTATCAGCTTTTATGATAACAGAAGGCGGGAGGGCGGGTGCCCGGATACGTGCGATGCCCGGCCCGGCCCTTTGCCGAGTTGCCCGCCATTTCCCATTTTCTACGCCGTCATCATTTTCTCGTATTGTTCTTGTTGTCGTAACAGTTTTGCATTAACATTACCGTAATTCTTTTTTGCATTATCATAAATACATTTTACGCATATTACCAAGCCCGGCCGCGGCCACGGCTAGATCGAGATTCAGACTCGGGTCGTGCTTTACGAACCATGTGAGTGCGTGTGTGGCCTCAAGTGGGCTCAGGCGCCGCGTTCGGTTTTAGTGCTAATATCACGTCCATTATGCATCGGGCATAGAAGGTTTATGCATAAACAACAAAGTGCCAAGTAATCAAACATAAAATACAAGAGGCCTCATTTCCTAAAGGTGGCTAAAGGTGGAGCTGGCTGGAGCAAAAGCACGACAAGACGTCATCCAACTTAACCCCATGCTGCGCATTTCACATTCAGTGAGAGGTTTCTTTCAAAAGCACAAAAGAAAGCCGGAAAAATGAAGACAAAATACCCTTACATGCATATAGAAAATATGCGAGCCAAGAACTTAATTCTGGTCAGATTATTTCCAGATAAGTATATGATATAAAAATCCAGAAGAAGACTTTAGGATATCGTTCCATACATACCCTAGCCCCACACTATGGCGATCGTTTTTAATAGTCCGATCTTTATGAATATGTTCAGCTTGTGAAGTGTTAAACGGGGTGGATTTTTTTAGATTTGTATGCACAAAAAAAACTGCGAGAGGAGAAAAACAAAATATACTTTCTAGGGTATACAATTTTGATAATATGCATGAGCAAGCCTATATACAATTTCGATTACATAGACAAACTTGATATGATCTATGCGTTGCAATACTCAAAATTGCACCTAATTTTTATAAAGGCATACTGGGGAATATATTGCAAGTGATGGGATTTAAACAAAAATAAAATAAATAAAATTTATTTCTAAGTTAATTTCGATTGGAAAGGAGAAAGCGTCAAACGAAATGGAATTTTCTCGATGCCAATCAAATAAAAAAATAAGAAAGTATTTCTTAGGCTCTCGAGAAAGTAGCCATACAATTGGCTAGGCGCAGCCTTCGAAGAGGCCAAAACCCAACCACATTTGTCCATCTATTCCATTCGCTGCCTGCATTTGCGTGTGTGTGTGTGTGTGTGTATGCACGGGCAATGCAAGTCTGTCGAATTAGTTTGCAGCAGCCCACATACACGAAAGCTAGAGTGTGCTCCCCCTCCCTCTCGGCACGAGCGGGTCGTGCACCAATCAACGCTGCCAATGCGGACTTAGAATCCCTTCAAATCGTTGCATCTACATTCGGTTGCCAGTTTCGCGCCGTGCAACGCATTCTCGTCAAAGCCAACACAGAGCGCAGCTCAGTGCTCGGGAACTCGTCGGCTAAGTTTTGCGCCTTTGCTTTTTATTTGAGCACGGCTCTAATCAGCGTGCGGGTGCGGTAGGGACGGGTGCGGAGGGGCTGCCTCATCTGGCAGGGGGCGGGGTAGAAATGAAAGTTTCGTTGGCCTTCGGTTAGCAAATCGGCCTTGCCGCGTTTGCCAGCTCGCTCTCACTCACACGCGCCGAGCTTTCATCTATTCTCTTCGCTTTATTCACGCACACACACGGACATAGTTAAACTGTAACCATATGTGTGGGTGTGTCTGTGTGGTCGCACTTCTCCGTCTCTAGCTGCCTAGCTAACGATTCGGGTGAGGCTTCGTGCGGAGCTGCTCGCGTGCTCGCTCACTCGTTCGGCTCGGCCTGTCAGTGAGTGTGTGTGTGCGTGTTTGGGCATATTTGTTTGTGGGTGTGTGTGGGTGTGTGTGGGTGTGTGTGTATGTGTGAGTGTGTATGTGTGTGTGTGTGTGTGTGTGTGTGTGTGTCTGTTTGTGTGTGTGTTCATGTTTCAGGCGTAGGTTCCTCCCTCTGCCGGGCTCTGTGTTTGCGCTCATTTCTACTTCGGCTCGTGGGCACGCAGCGAGGTGCGGCCAGACGTTACCGTTGTCCTAGATTTGTTTAAATTATTTGCGATAGTGTGATTGGCTTCTGGCCGAGCTACCTCCCCCCGCTACCACCACCCGCTCGCTCCCCGCTCACGTGTTCGTGTGTGTTTTAGCTGCTTTGGCGAACAGCCAATAGGAGCATTGCACATGTTTAGTCGCAATAGAGTTTCTGTCCTGACCTAAATGCGTGTCGTCAGTGTCGTCGGTTCCGAATAGTGCAAACGAGTCTATGGCTTTGTGGTTGCTGCCTCACACACACACACACACACACACACACACACACACACACACACACACACACACACACACACACACACACACACACATGCACGCACGGGGCTGCAAATGGGCCAGCATATGTGTGGGTGTATTTAGTTTTCGTGATAGGCTACTGGCTGAGGGCTGAATTTGCATATGCTCGCATCCGGGCAAGGGAAGCGCGCTTAGAAAGCTCTCGACTCGCATTGGACAGCCGCACATTCACCAATCCACCGCGAAATTAGTTTTCCATGATGCACAATTGCATTTAATTGTATTTAAAACCGATGACATTCGCATCTTATGGGCCTACCCAAGTCCTGACTGAATGCTTTCCGTCTATTTCTAGTCCTACGCTATTCTCTAAGCAGTAATAGATGTTGAGCTTGCAAATATTCGATGGAACTATCGATGATATCGATGTGTTTGTTGTTTAAAGAACTATCGATGACTTTTTCAGGAAACATTGATGTTTCCAACACTTTTTGGGCAAAAAAGAGGCATTCAAAATAATATTAAATGCCTTTTCTTGGAATATAAATTATCTCGAAAATTCCAATCATCAAGGTCGGGGCTTACAACCTTTCTTTACTTTTTTTTTGCATTCCGGCGACTTGCACCGAATCGAAGAGAACATTTAGCAAAGTTGATCAAATAATTTCAACAATATTTATCTGACTACTCTTTCTTCTATATATATAATTTCTTACCTTATCATAATTTATTCGATCATTCAACATAATTTGATTCCTTGCATAAGCCACTTCTTTGCGTAACCGATTAGATTGCACTGTATATAGCCTACCAGAAGAAACTATCGGCGATCAACAACTTTATTATATAGAATTTATAGAATCTAAAGGGGGAACCCATAAACTAAAGACACACTAAGTCCCAAAAAATGTTCGCTGGGTTTAATTGATTATTGCCGCCCCTTAAGTTCGGCTTGGTTGGAAATGAAGTTCACAATTTTTTCTATCCGAATTCCCGATAGAAAAGTTTAATTTATTTTTAATTAATATTTTTGAGTACGCTTCATGTTAAGTAAGATTACAAGTATTGCGGAATTAATAAACATCATATGAACCAACCAATGTTAATGGATACTTAAACGTAAGCAAAGACACGACTTTACAGCTCAAGTTAGCCTTCTTGAACTCGTTGTTTAGTTAGTGGTCTAAAAAAATATCTTTAAGTGCTTTGAGAACAGCATCAGATTTTCGTTCTTAGTTTATTTCAAAGGCAATATTGTTAAAGGAAGCTTCAAGATAAATCTACAAATTAAATATAGCTTAAGCTTTGATATAATATTAAAATGTGGATTTAAATCACGCTATAAACTTGCGCAAATGCAACAATGACAACCACAATTTGACTCTCTCTCTCTCTCTTTCTCTCTCCATTCTTTCTCCCTCGCTCTCTTTCTCACTGTTCCTCTCTCTCTCTGGTTCTCCCTCTGTCACTCCCTCTCATTTTCTGTCTCTTTCTATCTCTTTCTTTGAAAACAACTGCAGACCTTAGCTTCTTTCAAATATATAGTTAATGATAACTTCAAGATAAATCTACAAGTTAAATATAGCTCTAGCTTTGATTTAATGTCAAAAAGGGGAATAGTGAGAATATTTTCAGCAAAAAAAGTGTCACAATGACAGCTCCAAATCCGAGCAAAAGTTCCAGATAAACCGGAAAACCAGTTAAACTAACGCGTGACACAACCAGCCGGTTCTCTATCTACTCCATCACATGTGTCTGGGCCATGCTAGAGAAATGCGGGTTGGAGGGAGCGGTTGGAAAAAAAGATGAGTAATGAAGTTGAGCTCGCGTGGAAGTTTGAGACATTCTTGTACGAAAAATGTGGCTACCACAGAAAAGGGCTTTCAAATTAATTTCAAAATAATCATGAGTAGGAAAGCAGCCCAGTCAAGACAGATGGAAATGGGGTATTTCGTTTAAGTTGTATGTGATAAGAGGGTGGGGGGATGCGGGGGTACGCCCAGCATTTGCGCTTTTAATTTTTCGCAGAAACAATTTTTTGTAGACAAAAGAAGCAAAACGCGACTTTCCCGAAGGAGCCCGACATGCGTGTGTGTGTGCGTGTGTGTGTGTGCGTGTGTGTGTGTGTGTGTGTGTGGGCGCCTGTCTTGAGAAGGTTGTGGGTTAAATTAGCTGGCTGCCAGTTGGAAATGGCAGCATATTTACGATGCGATTAATGTATCCAAGGAGATGCTGGCGTTGTTGCGGCCGGGATGCCGGGCGCGATCTTTCTTGACATTCGAAACTGAGTCGGCTCCACTCCAGCTCCTGCTCCGACTGCTGCTCCAGCTCCTGCTGCTCAAATGCCAACATCTTCGTTGTCGTCATCATCAGCTTGGCAACTCGGCGTGCATGTAATGAAATATGCTTAAGAAGTACAACCCATCCTTCATCTTGCGCCAACGGCAGCACAGCATCAACGCCTCAAGTTCGTTTTCTTTTTATTCTCTATCTGTTGAACTTTTTTTTTTTTGGTTTCGCTCTGGCCGCACGCTAGATACCCTGCACAGACTAAATCGTAAGCAAAGGCACCTTCTGACCTGCTTTGCATTTAAATGCAGGCAAAAGATTGCAAACAACCTTGCTTTTTTATTATACAATGATTTACGTACAATAATTATCATGATATGAACTATGTTGGATTATATAGCTGACTATCTGACTAGATAATAGACTCTTTTTGAAAATAATATTGAACAAAAAAATCTGTTCCTCTTTCGCGGGGGCTCAAACTTCAAACTACTTCTCGATTTCGGATAAATATGAAAATTTATTTAAATTCAACGAAAATATTTTTAGTTTAAGAAGTTTAATTTATTAATTATAATTATTATTGTTATTATTTTTTGATTGAAAATTGTTAGACAAGACTCAAAGTAAGCCCATTGCTCTAAGTGGAAGCCCGGTACGCGAACCGAACCGAACCTTAACACTTTTTTTAAATTAGTTTACAGTCTTGGCGAAAAGTCTGGAATGCCTTGCCTCAGGACGAGCTTCTGATGAAAATGACTGAGACGCCGTCAGTTTTAGGGGTAGAGCAAAACAAGCATGTGAAAAGTTTGTTAAAAATTCTTTTTGTGTGCGCTTACCCGCAGCTCACACAGACCACGCACACATATGTGTATAGGTACTGCTACTAATTTTGCATAATGTGCACAGCAACATTTGCGGTTTTAATTCGTTGGCGCTGCCCTTGGCCCCAAACCCAACATACGCCCCAACCCCCTGCCTACGCAACACTGCCTGACTGGAGGGAGGGAGTAAGGAGGTGTATGTGTGCCTGAGAATAAGTTCTGTGTTCTTTGACGCGGGCAGCCAAGCACTTCGAGCAGTTCGAGCAGAAAAAGAATAAGAAAACTTTTGTCTTGGCTCGCGTGCCAACTGGGCATGTGTGTGTGTGTGTGTGTGTGTGTATGTGTATGTGTATGTGTATGTGTATGTGTATGTGTATGTGTATGTGTATGTGTATGTGTATGTGTATGTGTATGTGTATGTTATGTGTATGTGTATGTGTATGTGTATGTGTATGTGTATGTGTATGTGTATGTGTATGTGTATGTGTGTGTGTGTGTGTGTGTGTGTGTGTGTGTGTGTGTGCGTGTGTGTGTGTGTGTGTGTGTGTGTGTGTGTGTGTGTGTGTGTGTGTGTGAGTGTGTGAGTGTGTGTGCGTGTGTGTGTGTGTGCGTCTGTGTGTGTGTGTGTGTGTGTGCGTGTGTGTGTGTGTGTGTGTGTGTGTGTGTGTGTGTGTGAGAGAGTGTGTGTGTAGACACACACTAATATGTTAATATGTTCAATAGCCCGCCAACTGTCAATCGCCAAAAATCAGCTAAGTCAGGCCAACAACTGAATTGGAATTCGGTTACGCATACGATCCGTTGTCGCCGAACTGTTGGATATTTGCCATTTTTTCAAGGCTGGGCCTAAATTAGGCAGCCGCACACATACGCACCTGACGATAGGCAAAAAGCTGCATCACCGATCGATGGAGGTGTTTTATTTGCTGGACGTATTTATTTTCTCCTCACATGTATAATATTCGACTGCTGAAAGTTTTTTTTTCTCTAATCAACATTTTTTAAAACAATTTTTGACTGCTTAAAAAAAAAACCCAATTTGTTTTCGAAATAAATTTAAGGTTATTTTTAAGAATCATTTTTAGCTTTAAGAGCAAATTCAAGCTGATTTTTTATTGTTTTTTTTTCTGAACGTATTTTTCCATTTAATGCATATTCGGGCTGATTTTTGGTTGTTTCCTACTTTTTCGAAAATCATTATTTGCCACATTTTGGAAAATTAGGACCTGAGAACCCAATTCGGCTTGGCGAAATATCACCTAAGTCAGCTATGTTGTAAAAGAAATGGATGCTTTTTTTGATTCAAAACAATAAACATATGTATAAAAAAACAAAAAAAAAAGGTTTCCTTCTTTCATGAACTTTTTTTTTATTTTTTAAACAATTTTCGACTGCTTCGTAAAACTACAAAATAAATTTTTAAATAAATTTGTAGATTTCGCAATTTCGGGCTGATATTTGTTGTTGTTTTTTGTGAGTGTAGAGGAGTCAACCGAGAGGCTCTTGTTGTCAAGACAGTTAAACGTGCGTGTGTTTGTGCGTGTGTGCGTGCGTGTGTACATGTGTGTGTTGCCGCGAGGCAAATTAAAAATTTTGTTTCTCGACTTTTTCAACATATTCTTCTTTTTGCTTGTGTTGGCGTTCTTGGCAACTTTTTGCACGCGTTTCCACAAGCCTCTACCCCGCTTCCTTCCCCACGCCCTCTCAATGCCCTACGCCTGCCTGGTTGTGTGCTTTGTGCTTATTTTTTCGGCTTTCGCTGTTGTTGTTGCTGTTTTTGTTGTTGTTGTTGGTTCGCGCAATGGAAAACTTTCTAATAATGTTGTACACAATTTAAATAGAATTTGCTGTGTTGGTACGCGCCGCCCACGCCCCTTACTGCGCACCCCTCGCCCACACCCACACACACATACGAGCACAACGGCGCAAAATACTTACGCAACTTGTGTGTGCGTGTGTGTGTCCGGGTGTGTGTGTGTGTGTGTAGGCGTGTGGATATGAACACGCGGTTTCTCATTATGCTAACGAAGTAAAAACTTTACAAGCACATATGAGTGCAGAAAACCAAGAAGAAAGAAGACGCAACAGCCCGAGAGCTCAACAACTACCCAGAAAATGCGCAAAAGCAAAAAAAAAAAAAACAGTAAAAAAATACAGAAAAGAAAAACTGTAAGAAAAAGTGAAATAAAATATGTATAATAATATGCGGAATAAGGCTGCAGCAATCGCCCATTCTTACAGCACAGCTTGCCACGCCCAGACGCTAACTAAACCGCCCCTACCCTCCCCAACTCACTCGACTCGATACAATTTGGTAATGCGTGCCGAGCTGCCGCTGCCAAGTTGCTAACAAGCTTAGTTCCTCTTGCGCAACTTGCTCATTTTTACCCACACACACACACACATGCACACACACGCACACCACATAGAGGTGCAGACAATTTTTAATTAATTTAGTTACTCAAATTCGTTGTAATAAAGAGAGAGAGAGGGAAGAAAAAAATAAGGTTATTTCTTGGCGAATTGCGGGTGCTTTTCTTCAAAGTTGAAGCACGCTCGACCCCGACTTCATTTGCCGCATAAAGCCATTCCACATACATATGTATATAAAATTAATTGCATGTATGAAACATACGTATATACACAAACCATTTCAGTTAAGTTTTAAAGGATCGAAGCTCTCTATACATACTATATATTGCACTACATGGTATACTCCGGCTTTGCCCGTGGCACGTATCAAATAAATTCTCTCAAAGAATTTTGAAAATGGGTTTGAAACCGATCAAAAAGCTAAATAAAAAACTCTCCAACAACCACATTCCGCCAATTTTTCACCGTTGCGGGTAAAATTTAAGCACGTATTCTTATGAAAATATGTTTGAAGCAAATCGGACAAAACCAAAAACTAATCCCAAATAATCCTTAAATCTTACTTTTTCACTAAGAAAGCTTTGATTTTGCGAAAAGTGTGGAACACGTCTAAAATGTTTTTCGTATAGATTCTTTCCAATTCTTTGATCTTCCAAAATTAAAACACTCCTTAACCGAATTTGAACAAAGACCTTTGAAAATGTTTTTGAGGCCGATTGGATGGTAAATAATAAGTACAAACGGGGCGTAAATTGGCATAATAAAATCGTGTTTTAAATTTTTGAGTGAAGCACGTGTATCATGGATATATCTTAGAATATAAGTATATACATCTATACCTTGGCATACCTGTTTTGCGACGACATACCGTTCCTTCTTCCCAACATATTTTAGGCAATGTTCAATAAAAATGATCAGGGCATAAACAGTTTATTTAACTGGCAAATATAGTCTAAAAATTCGCATATCTTTAATTGTGAGAGGAATTGGAGGGTTTGCAAAACGTAAACTATTTTGAAAATAAATATACTAAATATTAAAAGTAATGATAATAGAAACATAATTACAATAAATGGCTCGTCTCGTAACTCTCATAAGCTTCTAATTATGCTCCCAAAAATAGGGTAGACAATTTATAAATAAATTTTTTTTTTATAATATAAGTATATATATTTCTTAAGGCTTTTAAAATCAGTTGAAGATCCTTGTATTATCATAAATATACCCCTCTGTAGAGAGGGGAAGAAACTTATTAAATGGAACCGAATAGAATGGAATATATATTTGTTGATATGAAGTTGATAGATTGCGCATATCTTAAGACATAAAAACTTTTAAAACTCTTTAAGTAATTGTGAAAATTACAACCTGGCAACTATTCAGAAGGGAGGCAAGGAAGAATGCCAATTCAATTATGAATGCAACAAAGGGAATTACATGTTCACATTAAGCGCAAATTGTTCCAAGAACAAAGGCATTTTTTGTATGTACGAACAAATGAATTATCTTCTGTATATATATATATATATATATATATATATATAGATATAATTTTGCCGAGCGAGGCAACAGGCAACTGGCGACAATCCTCAATTTAGAGGCAACATTATACACACTTAATTGTCCTATTTGTCAGTTCCATTAGGACGGATTGTCTTATGACAGGATACATTACGGCATTTCCACGCTCTTACACGCCGCACAACAAAACCAAAGAATGTTGCGTATACGCAGCGTGGCACACACCACGGAACACAGACACAGATACAGACAAAGCTTGTCGGCTAGTCGAATCGCCTGCCTGGCGGCTTATCACTAATCAATTCCATGGCAACCCAACCACGGTTCAAGGCTAGCCAATGTCTTCAAATATATCCCCATTCACCCATTCACTGAGCATTCACTGAAATTGCTTGCTTCGAGATTGTTTTTGGGTCAATATTTTATATAGCTCACTATTTAATGTAGTAAAAGATATGAGAATCACAGCGCATCGAATTCCAAGCCTCAACCCAAACCAATTGAAAAAAAATCAAATCTAATGAACAAATTGGTGTTGGTTATTTTCCTGGCAAAGCATAATTTCTTTCAGTGTATGCATTTAAGCAAACGTCAAAAAAATTTGATACATGTTTCACGCGGAGCAAAGCAGACCTTGCTCGTCGAGCATCTGTCGGCCAAATAAACATGCTTCGAACTGCTCGCCATAGATTTAAATTCTGTTTCCATTGAAATGTCGAACAACCGCAGCATCTTGCCGGGATCCCGACCAGGCAGCTTCTCCTTAAAAATTAACCTGTTGAGTTCAACCCTTACAGGTTGCCCCTAGTCAGGAGTCACATCTGGTGGGTTTGTTAATACTCTTGCAGAGGATAGTTTTATTTTTTTCAGGCAACATGTAACACAAGAAGTCGACAGTTAATATTTAAGGCATTTTTCCTGACTAACTGATTAATTATCATAACACAGCCGAATCTCAGAGAGCCGAAAGGTTATTGAGCTGGAATGAGCCCTGGTCTTGGTTTAGTTTTGGTTCATCTATCAGAAGAGACGAGGCTGGTAAAAGCTGTTGGTTCATATCTATATATATATAATATAAAATATGCAGAGTGATTATCTATAACGAAAGCTTCGTCTATGTAATCGGCTAATTTGTCACCTTCTTCTCCTTTATAATATATTAAATCTATATACATATAATATAAAATATGTAAAGTGATTACCTATAACGAAAGCTTCGTCTATGTAATCAGGCTAATCTGTCACCTTCTTCTTGGAAATTTAGTCGCAAACACGTGCGCATTCAAAATACCGGAAAAAAAACATAGTATATTTTTGTGTACCATAGAATATTTGCGTATTCTCAAAAAGCCAATTGCATTTAAATTGTGGCTTAAATTGGTTGGCACTACAAGTTGGGTTATTAACTTGATGCGTATAAAATGAAAGATACTTGATACATATATATTATTTTAGAAGCAACATATGATGTTTGTGACTAGCTCTTATTATTTCCAAAAAACAGGACGTCGATATCAATTTTTATCGATTGCTTGGAAACCGAGTAAGTTATCGATTATCAGAAGCAAACTCGATCTGCGCAGGCACATACGGACAGTCTGACATGGCTAAATCGTCTCGGTTATTGATGCTGATCAAGAATATATATACTTTATGGGGTCGGAGATGCTTCTTTTTGCCTGTTACATACATTTACATTTTGCAGAAATACAATATACCCTTTCTACCCATTTTTAATGGGTTCAGGGTATACAAAATGGATGGTCCGCTTTTTACTTAAATAGTTACCAAGATATTCTCATAATTCATAATTAAATTATTATATTCATTGAAAGATGAACCTTCTTATGATTTCTATTCTATTCTATTCTATTCTATTCTATTTTATTCTATTCTATTCTATTATATTATATTATATTCTATTCTATTATATTCTATTCTATTCTATTTTATTCTATGTTCTAGCCAAGAAAAAAACGCAAAATCGCAATACTAAATCATATGGAAATTTAAATAATCAACAATTCGAAATTGTGTTGAATAATTATTATTCAAGATATCTGAGTTAATTATGATTACAAACGGGGAATGCGGAAATTTTTCATGATACCAGCTTGCAGTGAAAAATTAAGTTTTTTCAGATTCCAATATAATAGATAGAATATCTAAAAATTGGAAAATGCCTAACAATATTAAAGGGTGTACAATTTTCCGTATGTCTAGAGCAAGCGCTTGTCTTGTTCCGTTTTGTATTCTTTGCTGCTTTATCGATTCGCTGACAATGTGGCATTTCTTAAAGATAAAAAAAAAAAAAAACAAAAACAAAAACAAAAGCAAAAGCAGAAGTCAAACGAAGCCGGAGATGAACTCGCAACTTCTTCAAGTGGCCAAATAAAAGGCTGCAACAACAAAGAGGGGCACATCGGCAGCGAATTAACCTGCCCCGTCCAGTCAAGTTTTCCATGCCTCGTTGCCTGTTGCTGCAAAGTCAGGCCGTGTCTTCTGCCAACTCGGGCTGCTGCTACTCCAACTCCGCCTGCGACTTCCCGGCAAAAACCTTGGGGCACAGGCGTTGACTTTGCACGATAATTATGCAGCTTTCCTTTATTCCTTTGCTACCCTTCAGACCTGGACTACCACAACTTGACACATATTTATCCCCGGTTTTCGACTAACTCTTTACGGGGTATAACTTTACGTCGTCTATATCAAATTTTGTACGGCTTCAAAATCAATTAGATTAGTTATATACTCCATTTAGTTGTGCTTAATCAGAACTAGGAGCTTAAAATCTTTGGGTTCATTATATGATTGCCAGCATATTTAACATTCGACTGTTCTTTGTGTGAACCTAAGCAAAACGAATATGAAAAACGAGAAACAGTGCTCTGGTAGAGACTGGCAGACTTCGAGATAGCCCGTACTCAGTGTCGAGCTGAAGTTTTACCTCGGCTTCTTAATTTTTTTAATTCATGCTTACCTTTGCTATATACTGTCTGATCGAAAATGTGTAGGCTTAAGTAAAAGTGCTATTATATATGTGAATATGTGTTGCGCAAGAGAATTGAATATTTCCAATTTGGAAGCTTATATTAGGGAAGCCAACATACCAAGTTTTTTACATCGAGCTCTTATGATTTTCGAGTTGAAAAAGGTCGAGGTGATATCGGAAGAAATTACTCTGCGTTTGGCATACGGAAATTTTAATATTCCCAATTTGTGTATGCTATGTGTTCAGATATGATTTTGCATATGGTATACAAGAATATATATTCAAAGGTACAAGTGTCTAGCCTATGTATTTTCTGAGATCGTAGCATGCACACAGATTGACAGCCGCATTGAACTGGTTGCTATTATTTATGAGCATAAAGCTAAGAGCTTAGCTTCTGAGGCTGTCAGACTTATAAAAATAATTTTTTATTGTGTGGAGCAGTGTACTCTGCGTGTCCCTGTGCCAGGAACAGAGTATTACATAGCCGGGTGATTCCAGCTTAAGCAATCTTTTGTTTTTCATTTTAGGAACAACTCCAGCTTCGGCTTCAGCTTTAAATGTGGCTTTTGATGATTTTTGGACTGCAACACTTTTAGAATCGGAAATGACCCCAAAGAGCGGCAGCCACAAAATGAGGATTCAGTTCTCAGCGGACACAAAGTGCGACTCGCGAAGCAGCTGAAACCTGGCAATTAGCATTAACAGAACAGAACAGAACAGAACACAACTTGACTGCAGTTGGCAAACAAACAAAACCAGGCGATTACCACGCAGAGCCGTGGCAGTGCTGGAATGGCGGACAGGTGGATAGGTGGAAAGGTGGGCATGTGAAAAGGTGGTATGGTCGAGGCGAATGACTTGTATATTGGCGCACTTGCAGCGCACCTCACGGAACCGGCCAACCGGCTGTAGATGACCAGCCTAAGAGCAGACAAATGCGGCGCAATTTGCGGCACTGTGACAACAGATTGTGTACGAAAATGCAGCTAGGACTCCGACTCCGACTGACTATGGGTCCAGCTGCACACTCAGAAAAAATACTAGCCGAAATTGCCATAAGAATTCGATTCATACTACTTTGAAGAAGATATTATTATGTAAAGGTGAAATCCATTTTGAAAAGTAGAAAAATTTGTTCTAAATATCAGAATAGGCTTTATAATAGATAATGATAATGTGTGAATTTGTTATTTTTAAAAATAAGTTTAACATGTGAAGCAAAACAAAATTAATATGCTCTAAGTTGATTTGGAAATTAGTTTTTTAAGTGCATCTCTGTGCGGGCGGCAGGCAGTGTTGGACAGCGACGTGCAACGCCGCGTAAGTCAAACAACGCAACGAAATGAATTATAAAATAACATGCCAACAAAACCAACAACTGGGCTGCGTCTCCCGCCCGAGTCGGGGGGCTGGATCCTAGCCGCCAGCCAGCGAGGGTGGGACAGTAGGAGGGAGCTGAAAGATGCGGGGTAGTTGGGGGCATGGCTATGGATATGCGGGACTGCTGCATGTTGGATGTGTTTGGGTATATAACTACCTTGTGCTACATGAAATTTTTATTTTATTTAAATGTAATTATCTGCATGAATAAAAAAATGCTCATCATGATGAGCAGCGAGTGAGCAAACAAAAAAAATTAAAGAAAAAAAAACATCGAAAAGTCCGGCAAAAAAAGCAAAAACGAGCCCATGTGCATAAAGTAAAACAAGTGGCACACACACACATCTACAAAAAAAAAATCCATTAAAATTGTGCAGGCGAAAATGACAAAAAAAAAAGAGAGAATCAAAAAACGAGCACAAAAAAAAAAAAAAAAAAAAAAGTTACAAAAAAAGGCAGGAAGGTAACGCACCAACACGTTCAGGCCTACTCCGGCCCCAATAACAACAACAACAACAACAACAACTGCAGCTGCAACTGCAAAGGACAACGAATGGGCCAGAGCAGGAGCAGGATCTCGCCAGGAGCGGGCGTGGTCTTTTTTTGCTCATTTGCACCGCACTTTGGACACTATTTTCTGACGCTAGCTGCGCATTCTCCGTCGCAGTCGCCGTCGCCGTCATCGTCGTCGTCGTCGTCGTCCTGGCTGCAGTTTTCGGCTTTCGATTTCGGGCCTATGCCGCCTATCGGCCCAGGGCCCGTCCGTCGCTTGATTATGCACA